>NC_071991.2:117423750-117732500 GCF_028885655.2 Pongo abelii
GCCATCCTAGCACCTTAAAGAAAATATATGTTTTCAGGATATATATAATTCATAATTCTATATGTGGAATTTATAATGCAAAAGTGAAATACAAATAACCAAAATATGATAAGGTATAATTAAGATGTTTATCTAAAAATAAGATTTGTTAAGATGTTATTGAAATATTCAATTAAGATTTTTTAATACTCTAAAATTTATAAAATTCTTGCCTTATAAATACTGAAGCTATTATTTGGTGTATGAATAGCCAAAATTGTTGCCTATTTTATTGCAGATTGAAATTTTATCATTATAAACTATCCGTTTCTTGGGTATTTAATGCCATTTAAATTTAATTCAGAACTGTCTGACTCTGACATTATGACCAAGGTTCTTCATCTTTTTGGTATTTTTTCCATTAATTTTATTTTCAAATTTTTCAGACCACTTATAGTTATATCCCTTTTTAAAAATCATAAAATTGAAATAAGCAGCTTTTACTCATTAAAAATGCACTTACGAAATTACAGTTGTATTTATTGATAGGACAGATATATTTGGTCTTACTATCATTTTTATGCTCTGCTTTTGTTTTTATTCTATTTATTAATATTAAAATCTAGTCTGCTTTTCTGTAATAATTTTGTATGTGTATTTTATCAGAGATTTTGGAAGGTTTGCATTTTTCATTCTTTCATTCCTTTTATATCTTTAATTTAACATTCACAATACACATAACTTTCTAATCCTAGACCTTGTCTATTAACTTCTAATTTGAGAATAAAAAAGGCACTTTTTCACTTATTTACTTCTGTATTTCTACCTAATATCTTCAGATTATATTTTTTAAACAGGCTTGAGTTTTTAATTATTTTAGATTTAATAAAAAATTTAAAAAGTTATCCATAAAATTTCCATATATCTTCTCACCAAGTTTTCCCTATTATTGACCTCTTACATTAGTATGGTGATTGTTTATGGTTAATGAACCAACGCTGATACATTATTATTAACTAAGATCTGTGCTTTAGTCAGTATTCTTTTTAATCTAATTTAATTTTCTGCTTCAGAATCCCATATAGGATAACACACTACATTTAGTTGTCATGACTCCTCCTTGCTGTGATAGATTTTTACTCTCCTTATTTTTGCTACCTTAAATGTTTGGATTAATAGGTAAGTCCCTCTATTGAAATTTATCTCATGTTTCCTCATGGTTAGCATAGGGTTATGGGTTTGGGGGAGGAAGATTACAGAAACAAAGTGTCATTATCATCTCATCATATCAAGAGTACATACTGACAACATGATTTATCTACTGCTGACATTGACCATGATCATCTAGCTGAGGTAGTATTTGTCAAGTTTATCTCTCTTAAAGTTTTTTTTTTTATCTACTCCATATTATGCTTTCTGTATGGAAACCATTATGTGCAGACTACACCTAAAGAGTAGGGATTTATGCCCCCATATCCCACTTGAAGATGGATTATTTATATAAATTATTTGAAATTGTTGTGCAAAGGAGAGTGTCTCTTCCATCTTATTGATATAGATAAATGATTCATTCATTTACTCTCCTTGTTTCATTTACTCAAGGTATAAAGTAAATAACCATGATTTATCTATATAAATGATATCTATATCTAAATCACTGATAACTATATCAAGTATACCTATTATATCAAGGTATAAATATCCATGAGTCTATACTGATTTAGATAAATCACTGATATATCTCTATTTATAATACAATATTATAAATCAGTGGTATCTATATCTAAATATAAATAATATTATATTATAATAATTTACATTGAAATATTATAATATTTACTTTTAGATATAGATATCACTGATTTATATCAAAATCACTGATATCTATATCAGTGTAGACTCATAGATATTTACTTTAAAGCTTGAGTTTATAATCCAATACTAATACATTTATTTTGTGGTTCCAATGGTTTCAGATTGGGGGAGCCTTTCAGCCATTGGAAGGGCTCTCAGGCAGCTCCTATGTCTCTTTGACCACCAGCAATAACAATGTTTAGCTTTTTTTCATATGTTTGCTGGCCACGTAAGTGTCTTTTTTTGACAAGCGTCTGTTCCTTTGCCCGCTTTTTGAAAGGGTTGTTTTTTCCTTGTAAATATGTTTAAGTTCCTTGTAAATTCTGGATATGAGACCTTTGTCAGATAGATTGCAAAAATTTTCTCCCATTCTGTAGGTTATCTGTTCCCTCTGATGATAGTTTCTTCCGCTGTGCAGAAGCTCTTCAGTTTAATTAGATCCCATTTGTCAATTTTGGCTTTTGTTGCAAGTGCTTTTGGCATTTTTGTCATGAAGTCTTTGTCCATGCCTATGTCCTGAATGGTATTGCCAAGGTCTTCTTCTAGGGCTTAACATCACTGGTCGTTAGAGAAATGCAAATCAAAACCAAAGTGAGATACCATCTCATGCCAGTCAGAATGGCGATTAATAAAATGTCAGAAAATAATAGATGCTGGCAAGGCTGTGGAGAAATAGGAACGCTTTTATACAGTTGGTGAGATGTAAGTTAGTTCAACCATTGTGGAAGACAGTATGATGCTTCCTCAAGGATCTAGAACCAGAAATATCATTTGACTCAGCAATCCCATTACTGGGTATATACCCGAAGGGATATAAATCATTCTACTATAAAGACATATGCACCTATATGTTTACTGCAGCACTATTTACAATAGCAAAGACATGGAACCAACCCAAATGCCCATCAATGATAGACTAGATAAAGAAAATGTAGCAGATATACACCATGGAATACTATGCAGTCATAAAAAAGAATGAGATCATGTCCTTTGCAGGGGACATGGCTGAAGCTGGAAGCCATCGTCCTCAGCAAACTAACACAGGAACAGAAAAACAGACATTACATGTTCTCACTCATAAGTGGGAGTTGAACATTGAGAATGCATGGACACAGACAGGGAACAACATACACCAGGGCCTGCTGGGAAGTGGCAGGTTGAGGGGAGGGAACTTACAGGATGGATCAATATATGCAGCAAACCACCATGGCACACGTATACCTATGTAACAAACCTGCATGTTCTGTAAATGTATCCCACTTTTTTTAGAAGAAGAAGTAAACTAAAAAAAAAAAAAAAAATTGCACTCTGGCACTACAAGATATTCCAGGCTAATTTTGTGTATTTCCTGTCACAATCCTAGAATCAGCCATTTCTCCAAATAAATCTGGGTCCCTTTACTGCAGAATGGTATCAAAACCCAAAATCTGGCTGCTATGTATGCTTGTTGATGTTGAGGATCACTGCTTCTAGGCTCTCTAGACTTATAGGGCAAAAAATGTACCTGCCTATGATTACCCAGGTGTATACAAATATTTATATATATTTCTACATGTAAGAATCGTATTTATATGTTTTATTCTCTATCTCTATACATTTGACTTTTTGATTCCACATATAAGCAAGATTATGTAATATTTTTCTATGTCTAGCTTATCTCTATGTCAGGCTTATTTCATAATGTCTTCCAGTTTCATGAAAATGACAAGATCGCCTCCTTTATTCAGGTTGTTTAATCATGAAATATGTGGGAATTTCCCAGCTATTTTTCTGTGATTGACTTCTAATTTAATTTCATTGTGTTATGAGAACATCCTTTGTATAATTTATATTATTTAAAATTTATTAAGCTGTGTTTTATGGCCTAGAATGTGGTCAGTCATGGTGAATGTTTCATGCAAGCTGGAGAATAATGGGTGGTCTGCTACTGTTGGATAGAGCTTTCCATAAATGCCATGTTCCAGGTAGCAGCAACGTTCTTTACAAGTGAATTTCTGTATTCTTTGCTTTCTTCTAGACAACTGAGACCAGCAACTGTAAGACTGCTTATCCTGTAGTCTCTTTCATCATCCCTGTCTTCCTGCCTCCTGAGAAAGAATTCCTTCCAAAATTTGCCTTCTAATTTCTCAGAAAACATCATATCTTTTGCATACAACATCACCAAAACATCATATCTTTTGCATATGCTTGGATTTTAAAAAATCAAATGGAATTATTCCCAGACTATGCACTGATGGAGATACTGTTTCAAAGAAAATATAAAGATTGTCTGAAAAACAAATCTGCATCAGTTTGGAGCAATTGCTTCTACAGAATAATTTGTGACCCACACAAATTATTCTGTAGAATACAGTGCTAAGTAGGTAATGTGCTGTGTAATACAGTGCTAAGTAGGTCAATGTGCTGTGGTTAGGCAGAGAAATATTTTAAAACGTTTTGTCAAGAAGGGCCACTTAATAACATGAGAGTTGCTTGACATTACCCTAATAGGAGTATTCTAAATCATGCCCTAAAGTGAATATACTTGAAAAAAGTTCTATTTCTAATAAATAGCATTATGTACATGATATAAATAATAAAAGGTAGAATGTGTTGATGAAATTGCCAGAGGCAGTATAAGTAACTAGAAAAACAACATTCAAAATTAAATGCTTTGTTACATTATGCTAATTATAAAAGCAATAATTTGTCACCCATTGAATATTTTGTATGAAATGTTTATTATAATAATGAATGTAATTTAAAAGAAATGGAGATACTGATGAGGCAATACAGGTTAAATGGTCTCAATATTCTTTTTCTTAAGCAAATGTGCTTAACAACCATTTATAGTATGCAATTTTTAACTTCTTACAAAACAGAACTATTACTAAAAATGATAAACATGACAGCAATTTAAGCATTTTTTTAAAAGGGATCTCTAACTTTACATAATCTCCTGGTACTGAAATGCATATTATTTTAAATGAGTGTTATTTACTTAATAATCTATAAAAAGTCATCTGACTCCTCCATAGATTTTTCTTATGCCAAAGCGTATTAGAGTCCTTGCAGTGAAATATTAAACCCTTAGGTTATAAAACTTACAAATGAGCCATAACTGTCGATTAGGTCAGTACAGGTGCTACATATGGGCCATCCTTTGGTTAAAATCACCTGTAATTTTTCACAGATAAAAATATCAAGCCTGTACTGCAATGATTTACTATAAAAAGAAGATGCCATAAAAATGAAATGCATATATATTTTCCTTTCAAAAAGGTGAGAGATGTCTGAAAACATTAATTTCTAAACATTTTAAAATGCAGTATATTTCAAGAAATATTCCGTATCTTTAAATGTTTTAGAATGGTATGTATTTAGATTATTCAGATTTCATTCTAATTTATTTCCAGTTATGCCAGAATACAATTGGAGGAATTATCTTAATTTATACCTACACCTGGAGGAACAGGACCAAAGATAAAGAAAGAAAATTAGCAATGTTGTGAAGTGAAAGAAACACAGAACTGTAAATTCAGAGATCTTTATTGTAATCTAAGCTCTGCTACTAACTAGCTGTGTTATCCAGGCAAGTTATCTTACTTATTGAATCTTCAGTCTGGTTTCCTCTAGAAGAAAGATATTAAAGTGTAATTTCTACGGACAATCTCTGAGATAAATCAAGTTCTCAGTTATGAATGCCCACTTTAAAAAAAAATTGAATTTCAAATTTAGATGTAATTTTTAATAAACAAAATAAATATGGGGGTGCTTAACATTTCTAAATCTACCAGTAAAGTCTCAAAGAAGGACCCTTAGCTAAATGGTAGAGAGCAAACATCAAAATAATTATACCTTTCAAGATAATTAAAAAGTAATAAATTTATTAATCAAAAATGAGGTTAACATTGAATTGAGAAATAGAACAATTACATAATTCCAAACTACTTTTGTTAGTTTTTTATTAAAAAAAAATTCAAAATATTTAGATTTACAGAAAAGTTGTGTAGTGAAGATAGTTTTCATATGCTCTATCCCATTTCCTATATTACTAACATCTTAAGCTAGTATCATACATTTATCACAATTAATGAAACAGTATTGATCCATTCTTATGAACTAAAGTTCATTCTTTATTAAGATGTTTTTAGTTTTTACCTATGTTATTTTTCTGTTCCTGGTTTACATCCGGAATATCACATTTGTTTTGTTGGCATGTCCCTTATGGCTCTTCTTGGCAGTGACACTTTCTCAGACTTGCCTAGTTTTTGATGATCTTGACAATTTTAGGTATACTGGTACGGTGTTTTGCAGGATTCAGGTTTCTCCAAGGTACTGTTTTTCTCATTTCGTACCTGTGCTCCTCTGAAGAAAGTCACAATGTACAGACCATGTTTCAGGAGAGGGAAGTGAAGATTAACCTCCTTTAGGGCACTGTCTACATTAAGTAATTGGAATTCTTCTGCAAGGGAGATTTGTTTTTTGTCTCCTTTTATTTATTTATTTAATTATTTACATCAGTATGGACTCATGGATATTTATCTTATACTCTAAGTTTTGATCCAATACAACTTTATTTTGTTGATTGAATTTTTCAGTTTTGGCCAATAAAATCTCTTACATTTGACTATGGTATCTCTTCAACATACTTCCAGAATTGTACATTTTTTTCTTTTTTTTTTTAGTATTTTATTACATTCAGTCACTATAAGATATATCAAGACTATCTTACATATTTCCTGCCGTAGTCCTAGAACTAGCTATTACGTTGGTGTAAAAGTAATTGTGGCTTTTGCTATTAAAAGTAATGTTTCTCCGAAGAGACCTGTTTAATTTTTTTTTAATTGCACATGCCATTAGAAACGAAGATCTTGAATCTTCGTTTCTAAGCAGTGTGTGTCATCATAGTGCATTGCTGCTGAGATGCCATTACTTCTATACTCTCTTAGCTTACAGACAAGAAGATATATGTACATATATACACTAACCTGTGTACATGCACGTATCTATACATAGTACTCTATTTGGGACGGGCGCGGTGGTTCACGTCTGTAATCCCAGCACTTTGGGAGGCTTAGGCGGGCGGATCACGAGGTCAGGAGATCTAGACCATCCTGGCTAACACGGTGAAACCCCGTCTCTACTAAAAATACAACAAATTAGCCGGGCGTGGTGGCACGTGCCTGTAGTCCCAGCTACTAGGGAGGCTGAGGCAGGAAAATCGCTTGAACCCAAGAGGCGGAGGTTTCAGTAAGCCGAGATCGTGCCCCTGCACTCCAGCCTGGGCGGCAGAGTGAGACTCCGTCTCAAAATAATAATAATAATACTCTATTTATGGATCTGTGCCTGCATTAAGCTAGATATGAGTTCATAATGATGTCCGTAAGTCAAATCACTTACCACATGGATCATACCAGGCTTACTGTTTATTGTAACCTTCCACTCTAACATTGAGAAAACTCTTCTCATTCACCATCCATTTTTCAATTCTGGTATACAGATCTAGCGGTTTCAGACTTGTTAGCCAATAGTCTTACTGGAAACAACTTTGTTAACTAGACTATAATGCTTATATATTGTACCTTTTAATCTGACTATCTCCATCATTTCCAAAGCGACTTAGGTCAGCACCATTTTCCCCTGACTCCATTAGGTAAGATTATTCTATACATATGCAATAACATTAGATTTTTTTCATTGTCTGCATTCTATCCTGGGATCTCCCAACTACGTAAATATTCATTTGTCATTTTCATACATTAAGGTCCACTCTATGCTGTATAATGCATGGGTTTCAACAAATTATAGTGCCATGTGTCCTCAATTACAGTATCATATACAGCAGTTTTAAAGCCCTAAACAATCTCGTGTGGTTTACATATTCAACTCTCTCTCCCTGCAAACCCTGGCTAGCAGTGATCTTTTTTACCATGTTTATTTTTGCTTTTTCACTATGTCATATGATTTGGTCTGAATATTTGTGTTCTCTTAAAATTCTATTGTTGAAGTACTATCCCCCAAGTTGATGGTATTAAAAGATGGGACCTGGAAGCTGATTAGGTCATCCACCCTCATAAATGAGATTAGTGACCTCATAAAAGAGACCACAGAGAGATTCCACTCCTCTTCCACCATATAAGGACAATGCAAAAAAAGACAGCCATCAATGAATCAGGAAGTGGGTCCTCAGCAGACACTGAATCTGCTGGTACTTGATCTTGAACGTGCCAGCCTCTCAAACTGTGAAAAATAAATTTTGGTTGTTTATAAACCACCCAGTTTACAGTATTTTATTATAGGAGACTGAATGATCTAAGACATCATATAAACAAAAGCCTGCACTATGTAGCCTTTCCAGACTGACTTATTTCTTTAAGCAAAATTCATTTAAGTTTCTTCCATGTTTCTGCATATCTGGCTAGCTTATTTTCTTTTACTGGTAAATAGTATTTCACTGTATGATTGTTCTATAGGTTGGTTACCTATTCACCTACTGAAGTATATCTTGGTTGCTTCCAGGTTTGGTGATTATGAACAAGGATGCTATTAACATCTATGTGAAGGTTTTTGTGGGGACCTATATTTCTAATTCAGTCTGGTAAATACATAGGTATTCAATTGCTAAGATCACATGGTAACCCAATGCCTAGCTTTATGAACAACTGTCAAACCACCTTCCAATATGTCTGTGCTTTTTTGCATGTCCATCAGCAATGAGCATTCTTGTTGTTCAGCATTCTTGCTCACTATTGGTAGTGAAAGGTTTTTATTATTTTAGCCATTTTAATAGGTATGGAATGACATTTCCTTGTTGTTTTGATTTGCAACTACCTAGTGACAAATGGGATTGTTTGTAGAAAAAACACAAATTGTTTTTCCTGTGCTTTCACAGTACAGCAATCAACACAGAAGACTTCTGTGACCACATGTGTGGGGAATTCTCCTCATCAACAAGCAAACAATCAATTCCGCAGTGAACACCATCTGAGTCTTTTCTAATTCAATTCAGTTCTGATGCTATCTACCTTGAGATAGTGTCAAATGTCACAAGATGTGAGCTCAGTCCTCAAGCCTGCCCCCACCTATGGAGCTAACCACAAGTCCTAGGTAGTTTTACCTGTGCTTCTGACCAACTAGCTATAAAGTGGGGATCCTACAAACCCCTCCTTGGGTTTGGTTAGTTTACTAGAGTGGCTCACAGAACTTAGGGAAGCACTTACTTATGCTTACTGGATTATTATAATGGATTTTACAGATGGATGATATAGATGAAGAAATACTTAGAATAAAGTATGGGAGAGGTAACAAAGCTTCCACGCCCTCCCCAGGTATGCCATCCTACAGGAACCTCCATGTATTCAGCTATTGCAAAGCTCTCCAAACTCTACCCTTTGGGGGTTTTATGGAGGCATCATTATGTAGCTACGATTGATTAAAACATTGGGTATTGGTGATAACTTAACCTTCAGCTCCTTTTCCCTCTCTGGAGAATGGGAGGAGAAACTGGGGACCAGCCCTTATCCTGAAGCTACCTAGAAGCTGTCAGCCACCAGTAAACTTATACTTGATATTCTCAGTATTTTAGGCATTATATGCAAGGAAATGGGGCTGAAAACTAAATATATGTATTTTACAATATCACAGGCGTTGAACTTTTCATATGCTTATTTTCCACTTGTATATCTTCCTTGTGAAGTATATTTTCAGATCTTTTGCTCATTTTTAAATTGGGTTGTTCATTTTCTTATTTTGAGATTAAGATGCTTTGTATATTTTGGATACAGTTACTTTATGAGATACATGATTCTCAAATATATCTCCCAGTCTGTGACTTATCTTTTGTATCTTGTGAAAGTGTCCTTCAAAGATTGAAAGTTTTGAATTTTAATAGAGTTCAACTTATCTATTCCTTCTTTAATGGATTGTCCTTATGGTTGTTTTAAAAATTTCATCACCCAACGTCACCTGAATTTTCTCCTATATTTTCTTTTAGAATATTTACAGTATTAAATATAGCATTTTACATTTAAGTAGGAGAGATGTGAGGTCTGTGTCTATATTTTTTGTTTGTTTGCCTGGTTGGTTGTTTATGATGAATGTCCAGTTGCTTCAGCACTGTTTGTTAAAAAGGAAAGCACTGAGTATTTCAACAGTAGTATTCTTTTGTCAATACCATCCTATGTTGAATACCGCCGCTTAAGGGTAAGTCTTAAAATCAATTACTGTGAGTTGCCCAACTACGTTCTAGGAAGAACTATTTCTCTTTTTCTGGTGCTTTTTAGAATGCTCACTTTTCAATATAAATTTTAGAATTGATTTGTCAATATCTGTAATATATTTTGCAGGTATTTTGGCTGGTATCGCATTGAGTCTATAGATCAACTTGGGAATAACTGACACCAGGCCTCCAATCTATGAACATGAACTGTCTCTTCATTTATTTATATCTTTGATTTATTTAATCAAAGATGTGTACATTTCCACATAAAGACCCTGTTGTATATATTTTGGTAGAATAAACCTATTGTCTTGGTCCCTTTGTGCTGCTATAGTAAAATACCTCAAACTGGGTAATTTATTGAAGAAAACCAAAAATGTTTCACCCCAAAATATATATTTTTGACATATTTTGAGACGGCTATTTAGAGGGACTGCAAACACAAAAACAGCCCTAAAAAGCTACTATGTTGTGAGGGAGATTTACATCTGTAGAGGAAATAAAGTGAGATAAACAGCAGATGCAAACTGGCTTTCTCTGAGGACCCTTCTTGGATCTAGGAAAGATTAACTGAGAGTCTGACACCTTTGAAAGTCTAACAGAGAAACTTATCCCACAGGCTACCCTGTATTCTTTCTGAGAGTTTCTACCTGTGAGGTTTTATCTGCATAACAAGACCTCTTTGCTCTATGCCTTTCTTTCTTGCTCCCTTTCATAACTTGTCTTGCCTTGCTCCAAGGCCCTATTCTTTCTGTAACCTCAAGACAGTATAAAAACATCAACCATCTGGCCCTTTCTCTGAGTTTTCATATTTTGTATGGCTTCCATGCATGTATATGCACATTAATAACTGTGTATTCTTTTTACCTGTTAATCTGTTCTGTTTCTTTTGTAAACTCAAATGATCAAATATTCAGGGAAAACATTAAACTGCCCTACATGATAAATAACAGAAATTTATATCTTGCAGTTCTGGAAGCTGAGAAGTCCAAGATCAAGGCACCAGCAGGTTCAGTGCCTGGTGAGAGCTGCACTCCGCTTTAAAATGGTGACTTAAAGGCTGTGTCCTCACATGGTGGAAAGCAGAAGGGCAAGAAGGGCCTAGCTAGTTTCCATTCAGCCTTTTTATAAGGTTGCTAATTCCATTCACGTGGGCAGAACATCCATGGCTCAATTGCCTGCAAGGCCTCACTTCTTCAATAATGTTGCATTGGGGTTTCAGTTTCGAAACTGAAGGGGACACAAACAATAAAACCATAGCATTTCTCCTTTGGCTCCCCAAAATTTGTATCCTTCTCACATACAAAACATATTTATTCCATCCCAATAACCCCCAAAGTCTTCATTTGTTCCAGCATGAACTCAAGAGTCTAAGCCCAGCATCTCATCTAAATCAGATATGGATGAGACTAAAGGTACAATTTATACTAAGCAAATTTCTCTCCAGTTACGAATGTGTAAAATCAAACAAGTTATTCTTTCCAAAATACAATGGTGGCCCAGGCATAGGATACACATTTCTATTCCAAAACGGAGAAATAAGCAAAAAGAAATGGGTAACAGGCCACAAGTAAGTTCAAAACCCAACAAAGTAGACATTAAATCTTGAGGATTGAAAATCTTCTTTGGCTTGATGTCCTGCTTTCTGAACATACTGGGGTCAGAGTTGGGGCCTCAAAGCCCTGGGAAGCCCCGTGTCCATGGCTTTGCTGCATGCAACTCACACAGCAGCTAACAAGTTGGAGTCCAGTGCCTACGGCTCTCCCAGTCTGGCATTGCACACTGGTGGCTCTACAGTCCTGGGGTTTTGGGGGTTGCCTCAACCCCACAGTTCTATTAAGCATTGTCATAGTGAAGATTCTCTCTACAGTGGCCCAACCCGTGTGGTGGTTCTTTGCCTGGACACCAAGGCTCTCCTATGCATCCTTTAAAATCGAGGTGGAGGCAACCATGCCTCCACAGCTTGGATGCTCTGTGCACCTTCAGAGTTAGCACTATGTGGATGCTGCAAGGATTAAAGATTGTACCTCTGGTGTGGTGGTCTGAGCTGCACCTGGGTGCATTTGAGCTACAGCTGAGGTGGCCAAGGAGCACTGTGCTGAAATGTGAAGGGCAGAAACTTGGAGCCTAGCTGGGCTGCAAGCCTCGACATCCGAAGGGTGACCTAGGCCCCTTCCCTGAAACCTCTCCTATCAAGGCCCTGGCATCCTGGGCCCATGATGGTAGTGGTGCCTCAAATATTTCTAAAATGCCTTCAGGGTCATTCTTCCACTGTTCTTATGAATAATATCTAGTTTTCTTCTATCCATAATAATCTCCCTATCAAATGTTCACTTACCCACACCCTTGGAATTTTTTTTTTTTTTTTTTTTTTAACCAGAATTAGGATTTTTATTCTTTACATGGCCAGGCTGAGAATTTTCCAAATCTTTTAGTTCTGCTTTCCTCTTGATTGTAAATTTCATCTTTAATTTCTTTATTTCTTGGTTTTATTTCAAGTAGAAGAAAGGTTTTATTTCAAGGAGAGAAGCCATGCATCACCTTCAACACTTTTCTTAGATACTTCTGCAAAATACCTTAGTGTGTCACTCACAAGTTCTGCCTTCCACAAGGCAGGAAGTAGGTCATAGACACAATTCAGCCAAGTTCTTTGCTACTTTATAACAAAGATGGCCTTTCTTCTGGTTTCCAATAAGTCATGCCTCATTTCCATCCGAAACCTCGTAAGAATGACCTTTACTGTTATTTCTACCAACATCTATCAGATCATGACCACTTAAGTCATCTCTAAGAAGATTAAGACTCTGTCTATAGCTCTCATTTTCTTCTGAGCCTTTATCAGAATGCAGTTGTTTCGAGCATGCATCCCCAAACTCTTCCAGCCTCTACACATTACCCAGTTCCGAAGCCACTTCCATTTTTTAGGTATTTGTTTTAGCGACACCCCACATCTGGTACCAATTCCTGTTTTGGTCTATTTGGGCTGCTATAAC
Source organism: Pongo abelii (assembly GCF_028885655.2). NCBI lineage: Eukaryota > Metazoa > Chordata > Mammalia > Primates > Hominidae > Pongo > Pongo abelii. Next base: position 117,436,777 of record NC_071991.2, read on the forward strand.
AAAGTATCACAGAGTGGGTAGTTTATAAACAATAGAAAAATTTAATTCTCACAGCTTTGCAGGTTGGGAGCTCCTGCAAAATCAGGGCACTGGAAGGTTTGTTGGATGGAGCAGTCTATAAATGTCAATTATAACAAATGTATTTATGGTGCTGTTAAGGCCAACTGTATACTACTGATTTTCTTTCTGCTTGATCCATCAATTACTGAATAAGTGTTATCAATGCCTCCAACTGAAATAGTAAACTTGTGTATTTTCCTTGTAATTCTATCAGTTTTTCCTCATGTGCCTTGATGTTCTTTTATTTGGTTCATATACATTTAAAATGTTCATCTTAAGTGATTAAACCATTTATCATTATGAAATGCTCAGTAATCTTTCTTGTTCATAAGTCTGCTTTGACTGAGTAAAATGTAGCTGAACCAGCTTTATTTTGACTAGTATTATGTGATGTAACTTTCTCTGTCCCTTTGTTACCCATATATCTGTGTCGTTGAATCTAACATGAGTTAGTTTCAGGAGATACATATTGGATCTTGATTTTTTATCAACTCTAGTTATCTGTCTTTTAATTGGTGTATTTAGACCACTAACATTTAGAGTAATTATTATAGTTGGATTAATATATACAGTATTTGTTTTCTATTGGTCACATTTGTTTTTTTTTTTTCCCTTTTCCTTCTCCTTGTCTGCCTTTTCTGTTGTTGTTTTTTTAATTTAGCATTTTATAAGATCTCTTTAAGCACATCAGCTATTTTGCCTTTCAAAAATTATTTGTTGCTGTAGAGTTTTGACACACATTCTAAATCTATCTTCAAATCATATATCATTTTAAATGTAGCACAGATACACTGTAATAGAGAATTCTCAATTGTTCCCTCTTGTTCCTTCTGACACTGCTGTTTGTATTAGTCTGTTCCATTGCCATAAAGGAATACCTGAGACTGGGTAATTTACAAAGAAAAGAAGTTTAACTGGTTCATAGTTGTATGGGCTATACAAGAAGCATGGCAACAGCATCTGCCTTTGAGAGGACCTCAGGAAGCTTCCACTCATGGTAGAAAGTAAAGGAGGAGCAGGTGCTTCACATGGTGAGAAAGAGATCAAGAGAGAGGGGAGGAGGTGCCACACACTTTCAATCAACCAAATCTTGCATGAACTCATAGAGTAACAGTTCACTCATCGCCATGACATACCAAGTCATTCATAAGAGACCTGCCCCCATGAGCCAAACACCTTCCACCAGACCCCACTTCCAGCAGTGGAAATAACATTTCAACATGAGAGTTGGAGGGGACAAAGATACAAACTATATCAATGTTATTCATTTTACTTATCCATATAATTCCCAAAACATTGTTAATATTATTACTTTAAGAAAGCAGTTACTTTTAAGATCAATAAATATAACTGATCTTTTATTTTTTCTTATTATTCTTTTTCTCAGCTTGATCCAAGTTTGTGGCTTACATCCTTTTCTTTCTGCCTGTAGAATATCTACTAAATTTTTTTGCAGGGAAGATCTGGTTGAAAATGAACATTCAATACATAAAAAAAAATTATGTCTTTTTTTACATTTGAAGGATAATTTTAATGGATGTAAATTTTTTAGAATACTCTAAATATATTTACAGTAAAGTATATTTAAATATTTTTCACCACTCTATTCTTTCTTCCATGGTTTATGATAAGTCATCTACTGTAATTCTTGTATTTGTTCATCAGTAGGTAAGGTGACCTTTTTTTCCTTCTGGCTTGTTTTAAGATTTCTCTTTGTCTTTGGTTTTCTGCAGCTTAAATATAAAATGTGTAGCTGCAGCTTGCTTTTTCTCAGTAGTTATTCTGCTTGGATTTGTCTAGTTTCTTGAATCTGTGTTTTGGTCTCTGTCTCAGTTGTTATAATTTCAAATATTTCTTCAGTTCCTTTCAATTTATCTTCTGTCATTCTAATTACACATTTTTACACTTTTGAAATCATCTCAAAGGTCTTGTATATTCTTTTCTACTTTATCTTTTCTCTTCGTTTTTCACTCTGTTAGGTTAGAAATGTTTGTGGAGGGTGAACATTCTCTAATCTTCTAATTAAATCTGATTATTTTAGTGGCCTGTGTTGGGAGCAAGCCCCCCAAAATCCGGCCATAAACTGGCCCCAAGACTGGCCACAAACAAAATCTCTGCAGCACTGTGACATGTTCATAATGGCCCTAACGCCCAAGCTGGAAGGTTGTGGGTTTTCAGGAATGAGGGCAAGGAACAACTGGCCCTCCCAGGGCGGAAAACCGCTTAAAGGCATTCTTAAGCCACAAACAATAGCATGATCGATTTATGCCTTAAGGACATGTTCCTCCTGCAGTTAACTAGCCCAACCTATTCCTTTAATTCGGCCCATCCCTTTGTTTCCCATAAGGGATACTTTTAGTTAATTTAAAATCTGTAGAAACAATGCTAATGACTAGTTTGCTGTTAATAAATATGTAGGTAAATCTCTGTTCGGGGCTCTCAGCTCTGAAGGCTGTGAGACCCCTTATTTCCCACTTCACATCTCTGTATTTCTGTGTGTGTGTCTGTAATTCCTCCAGCGCCGCTGGGTTAGGGTCTCCCCGACCGAGCTGGTCTCAGCAGGCCTGCTTTCCAGAGCTGTGACTTTCAGAAGTGTTTTTCCAATGGTTTAACTTCTTATTTTCTTCTGCCGTCTACTTCTTTTTCCAGCCACAGAGTTCCAGAATGCTGTTTTACCTTTCTTCCTTCTTAGTTGAAAGAAAACTAGTATTAGATTTAGAACTGTGTTCTGTCAAAGTCCTTTCCCCTGGGGAACTTGCCTTTATTATGATCAAGGTTCTGGGAATATTGCATAATGATTACTCTTCTCTCCCTAACAGAGCCATGAGGTCATCATTGGATCTTCACTGTGAGAAACTGGTGGTATTCTTGGAGGTAATATCCATGAAAATCTTGCAGTGCCCATGCTGTGGTTCTGAGGTCTTTCTCACTCCCACACTCGACAGTTCATCAATAGTCCAGACTTGACAATTCATCAAAATTACCCTTTAAATAACAAGTTTATAGCCCCAGGGCCTCCTATTCTAAGTAAGCCATTCTTCATTGCTATCTCTTTGTATGCACCTCTCTCTACAGATTTGGGGTTCTGTAACTTCAGTTCTCTGATAGGACCCAGAAATTACTGGTTTTCAGCTTTTCCAGCTTTTACTGTTGTAAGGATGGTGTAATTATTTCCAAGCTCTCTACATGTAATAAATAAATCCTGAAGTGTAATTAAATGCTTTTAAGTATAAAATTCTTAGCCAGTGATATCTTGTCCCTTTTTATAAAACAAAACAAAACAAAAAACAAAAAAAACCAATAGTTATGTAAGTATCATCTAGGAATCTTCTTAGAAAATAGACCCCTAGAGATTCTGTTTCAGAAATGTTGTGATCCAGACACCTTTATTATTAAGAACTAACCTTGGTAATTTTTTTTTGTACAATCAGGTTGTAGAAACTAATGGTCTAGAAAATAAAGGTAATTTTTTTTTAGAGTTATTGTCTCTGTTCAGTAAGGTTGCTCTAGCTAAATACCGTAATCTGGGTGGATTATAAACAACAGAAATTTATTTCTCAGAGTTCTGGAGGTTGAGAAGTCCACAATCAAGGCACTGGCAAATTTGGAGTCTGCTGAGGGCCGCCTTCTTGGTTCATAGATGGCACCCTCTCACTGTGTACACACATGGAAGAATTGGCAAGGCAGCTCTCGGGGGCCTCTTCTATAAAGGCACTAATCCATCCCCATAATACCATGACATTAGTCATTGAATTTTAATGTATAACTTTTGAAAAGACACAAACATTAAAATTAATGACAGTTATTGATTCATTATTTTCTACTTCTTTTCATATCTAACATAAACTGAACTTATTTTAAAGCAGTTACTATGATCTTAAGTATTATAGTTTTATATTCCTTCAAGAATTTGGTCCCACAGAATACTATAATCAAATATCATCAATCTTTCTTAAGCCTAAGATAGAATGTTGAATCACATTTGACTGGAATCAAGGTATCCATTAAAATTTTGGAAAGACCTTCAAAAGATGTCACATAGACGCATTAATCAGGTTCCTTAAAAAATGATAGAAGCAATCAATTTAAATTATTGGCATGAAGGGAATACCTAAAGACACATTTAAATTTCTATAGGAGAAAATGGTTAAAATTAATTCATCATATATGAGGGTGTTGGAAAATTGGATATGTAAAAGTGAAGTTGGATATCATGCTTAATATTCTATTAACTTGAAAATTAATTCAAAGACCAGAACAGACTTGACCTCTCTATATATAATGCAAAGTTAACAGTATAAATAGAACCCAAGAGTGATGAAATAAATTCATTACTCAGAACTGGGCAGTAGCAGAGCCTCACAAATTTGGTGCAAGTTTTGTTAATGATTATAAACAAAATGCTTATGTGTATGCATGTGTACATGTCTGTGTATGCGTATTTATATGATGAAATATATATGTTTCCATCAGCTTGAAGGGATAGAATATTATGAGAGGGAGATAGAGACAGGGAAATGAGATAATGATGAACATAACATATAAAGTTATGTCAGTGAAGACTCTTGGTTTTTATATTCTAGCAGTTTATAGAAGAGAAAAATGCAAAGGGTGCTGTGCATAATTTGAGTTCTGAAGTTATTAGTCCTTCAGGAAACATCCATCTCAAAATTTTGACATGGAAAAGGGAAAACAGATCCAAGTTCCATATTACTAAAAGTACTAATATTCCAAGTTTTATTGAACAACACATGATGTCACTGGGCTACAATCTAGGAAATAGCATACTAAAGAATCTATGATAATAATAATAGTAATAATTCTAATATGCTAAGGATGTAATGGTGGTAACCTTGAGTAAAAAATTTATGGGCTCTTGCCTTATATAGAGTGCCTAAATTTAAGCAAAGTATACTGGTGTTGACACATTGAACCCCTTCCAAGCCAGCACTTCTGAAATTAGGGAGTTAGAACACAATACAATCAAGTATCAAAAATACAAAGATAACACAGTTTAAATTTTTTATTTTAAATTCACGAAATACTTAGTAAATTTGAATTCATTACTCATCAATTCTTGAATTCCTCCTCAAAACTTAAATGTGTTTTACCATTGAGTGAAATAGAGGAGAGGAAATAAAATTGTTTAATTATGTACAAAATGATGTATTGGGCTTTGTGTGGTTTCCTGCCTACCAATGACAATATTAACAACGAAAGTAAAACAAGATATGAATCCAAGAGCAAGTTTATGATTGTAAACTAACTGTATTCAGAAGATACTTCACTGGTCCCAAAGGGTGAATACAAGCTCATTTAAAGTCAGCTTAGCTAGCAACTTGTCTTCATGGTATATAATAAGATTTCCAGTACCCTGGATAAGAATAAGGAGCTACAAACTTAAATCATACTACATGACACTTCAAAAGGTTTTTTTATCTCACCTAATTTAAGATTCATAACTAAAGCCAGGCTATGATTTTATTCTGACATTTCATCTGCTTAGCATAAGGAAGAGTCATCATGACCTCAGAATCTGAGCCAGCCACAGTCATTCAGCAATCTAATTTTATACTCAGTGGACTGGAATATTTTCCATCATTCTGGAAGTGTTCTGCTTCATCTAGGAAACACTGGTTCTTACATTTTATCTTCTAAATTAGTTAATGGAGTAGTAGTGATCATGCAGAGTAAGATTAAGTGCATTTGTTTTAAAATGTAGATATTAAAAATCTTGTTAATGAGAATAACTCTTTTTAGATATTGTGCCAGCTGTTTGGTAACAACTGTTCTCTAGTGCAATTTATACTGAGATATTTGCTTCTTGAAGATTTTCTGATTAAGTGAATCAGAAGTACTTAGGGTACAATTTATACTTCTCTCAGTTCCAGATTGATCTGCTACCCAGATTGAATTAGAGTTGACTATTAAAAATTTTCATTTTCATGTTTTCTTTTTCAAACACTTATGTATGTAATGTTCCCTCTCTGTAACTTTGTTTTAATCTAATCCAATTACAATCAGCATATATAAACTGGTGAAAAAGGAATAACCTGTAACTTTCAAAAATAAGTACTATATATTGAGGTTCTGGCTCTTCTGCAGGTAGATGACTAATCTATCTTTGAACAGAGTGATTAATCCGGCTAAAATCTAGATAAAAACTGAGGCCTAATCATGATAACTAAAACACTAGCATACTTTAAATAAGGGCTTGGAGAAAGAGATGAAAATAATAAAGGCTATAGTCAATGAGATTTCTGTTGGGAAGCAGAGTGGGAGAAATACTTCATTAAATGAAAATTCTGCCAACAATTACATAGATCTGCCTTCCACAGATCCCCAGAGCAGGGTGCTATGGCTGAAGCAGAAACCCAAGAAGGGTGGGGAATATCCATCCAACCAATCATCTGCCCCTTTCCCCCTCACAGCAGCCTCAGAAATATCTCCAGATAATTCAGTGGGTAACATAATTGAAAAACTTCACATATTTTTAATATTCTGTAAGCTGATCTGCAGTAGATTTTTCTAATATTGTTTTTAATATTATGCCTCTCAGCAGTGCTTTAAGAAATGTCTCTTAAAGAGGATGAGGTCAAAGACAGTTACGGCATTTACTAACACTATTTAAAAGGTCACATCCATAGAGTATGTGAAGCATGAAATAAAATAGTATTCTATAGGTAGACGTATTAATACTTTAGTATTTATAGTGGAGGCGGACAAAGCATGCTATTTCTGAGGTTACAGGTATAAAAGACACAAAACCTCACAGACATGCACTGAGCAAGATTAATATTTCTTCAAATGTAATTTACAGGAAACTGATTGTCCCCAAGGACATCGCAAGTTGTCTGCCAGCCCAGGTTTCTCTACTGAATTAGTTTATATTATTTAATTTGTTTCTATCTTTCCTAATTCCAAAAGTGATTTGTACTTAAAATACCTACAAGAGGAATAATTGAGTACATGAGAAAATTAGAGCTAAGATCCAAAATATGCAAAATGGAATACATCCATGGAGATGCTATGACTTGAAACAATCATTGAGGTTTTCTACTACTATTAGAACTGACATAAAAATTACAATGAGTTTGCAAATGTCTAACATGCAGACAGAAAAATAATTATATTAATCCTATTGTTCTTGAGACAGAAGTTACTTTCTCAGAGTTCGTAGTCCAATCTGTGAGACAAATACATACATACCCAATTTCAATCTACTATCCAAATATTATGATAAATTATTCAAAACATGCGACCTGGAGTAGAACAAGATAGGAGGCAATGACCCACATTGGGATGCTATTGTAGTAATCCAGACAACTAAGGTAGTTATAGTGGGAATAGAAAGATATTAAAGAAGTTGAATTTATAAAATATAGTGATAGATTGTACTAGGAACATGATGAATGAGAAGGAAGCAAAGAAAAATAATACCACATTTTTGGTTGCTTACAGTATTCTCAAAGATTAAGAAACAGGAAGAGGGGCCAGCCATGGTGGCTCATGCCTGTAATCCCAGCACTTTGTGAGGCCCAGGTGGGTGGATCATCTGAGGTCAGGAGTCAAGATCAGTCTGGCCAACATGGTGAAACCCCCTCTCTACTAAAAATACAAAAATTAGATGGGCGTTGTGGCAGGCACCTGTAATCCCAGCTACTCAGGAGGCTGAGGCAGGAGAATCATCTGAACCTGGGAGGTGGAGGTTGCAGTGAGCCAAGACTGCACCACTGAACCACAGCCTGGGTGACAGAGTGAGACTCCGTCTCAAAACAAACAAACAAACAAAAAAGACTGTGTTTCAAGGAAGTGAGTTACACTTTAAACAAATAATTGAGTTATACTTTAAACAAATAATTGTGTTAGAAGCTGCTTAGAAGAAACATAGCTATTTCTGGAACTAAGATCAGCGTGAACTTTTCTCTCTCTGTGTTAACAGAAGATGATGAAACACAGTGAACAATATCTTCAACAACATCTTTTTACATGGTCAAAAAATAATATTTAAGTATAGTTAAGTGAAAGGAAGTTTAAAGGAAATATGTCATCCAAGTAGGCATCTTGGAGGGTTGGGCTCTGGATAACTTTCTTCTCAAATTATTTGAGTTATTATGATGGAAACTTCTTCCCTTTGGGGATTACTGGGAAAAATATTTCTGGCTCTCCTTTCACTATGCAAGGAGGGATTTTTCTGATCAGTGGAATGACAAGGATCTCACAGCTATTGACACTCTTTCCTCTGTTATTAAAGTTAGAGGTGCTGAAGGTGACTGTCTCAGTATAGTTTTCTGTTTTTCACTTTAAGGCTAAGCTTACAGAAACATATCAGTCTTCACTGATTCTAGGTACCATAAAATAAACACATCTGTGTCCAGGGTCTGCCTTTTAGAAGCAAGTTTGAATTAAAGCCTACTTTATCAGCACTTTGAGGACAAGATGAATATAAAACAGTGCTTTTTCTTGGGCTGCTTGAGAAAATGTCCAAACTGCAGACCAAATCTCTGTGCATCGATCTCAGATGTGGATTTTCTAAAAAGTAGCAGAAATGTTTATTTTTGCTGCAAATACAATATTTTAAAATCTAGTTTTCCCAGAAAGAAAAACTAGTATTTTGAAATCAATCGACAATTTGTGTCTATATTTCAAGCCTTAAAGAGTCTGTAGTAGCAAGGATACAGTTTTACCCCCAACTCACACACAGTCTCTTATTGGGATAAACTTTAGAATATATAGAAGAATAGATGAAATACATGACACTCAAGAAGGTCTAGAATTGCATTTTGGTGAGTTTCTCATATTCCTGGAAAAATAGTCGAAATGCATGTTTCCCAATTCTAATCACAGAAACCAAAATCAAACAGATCTAGGATGGAATCCAGTAATGTGTATCTTTTACAAAAACAACAAAATATGTTGATCCAGATATTCATGTGTCTTCTTTAAGAGACACTATTATCAGTATGGAAGCAAAATAGCAAATATTCCAATCAACTGTTTGTTAAATATTATGCATCTTGAAGTCTAAAATTGTACTCCCCAATAGCTATGCCAAAAATAACCAATACCCTAGCCACCGTGGATTTAAACAATGTTAATACAATGTTAATACCTGATCCCAAACTGATTGTTGCTTCTATTATGGATTGAAATAATAAAATAAGAGTAAAAGGAAATATTAATATTATTCTCTTAATAATTGGAATATAGAAAACATAAAGAATAGTTACCAATATATTCAAAGGCCAAAAAGTCATAATATTGATAAAGGCTAGCGAGGCATAATGTACTATCTTTCAATTAAGTTTTGAAAAAAAATCAGAAAATATAAATACTGCTATAAAACTGAAAAGAAAAGATATTAGAGCAGAGAATAAACCAGTTGGTACAGCTGGTAATAGGATGGAAAGATAGCCGTGGAGGAATGAAGTCATTTTTACATATTCAAGGATGCCAAAGCTACAACAAAAACCCAGCCTACAGTTTTGCTCTTCCTAAATCCTTGTTTTGGCGTGTGTGTGTATGTGTGTGTGTGCATGCGTGATCTGATGCCTGTTAATCATTGTAGTAAATTTCCCCTTACTTTGGATACATAGTATTATGTTTACCCTTTTTCATAATGTTAAAACAGAATAGGTTCCTCTGCTAGGCATCATTTCATAGGTTTCTAATCTGAAGGTCATTGACTTTGTTATATTTATTATATTTTATTTCTAGTTTTCTATAATGTCATATTATATTAAAAAGAAATAATCTTTTAAAAATATGTAATTATAATTAATGTATTACTCCTATTGAATAAAACACACATGATGTAGTACACCAGCTTTAATGAATCACTTCTCCACAACTCCTACTTTCCATGCTCTAATGCCTACTGTCTGACTTACTGTGAAGCCAGCCCACAGCGAAGTGCAGTCAATGCAATTTGCAGAATCCAAACAACAGAATCAGAGCAGAGTATAAAAGGTTTAATTTGGTGCTGAAAAGTAATAGTTAAATAATCTTCACTGAGAAAATTAATCCTTTTATATGCTTACGTTATATACAGTACTTATTATGTGCTTATTATTAAAGTGACTAATTTGTTTGTTATATGTTTGCATTTTAAGAATTTTAGAATCACTGTGACAATGGATAATGTATAAATTATCAATGAAATTATGATTCTTGCTAAGAGAATTACCTTCCTGTATGCAGAATGAGACTCTCAAACATAAGATATTTTATAACACTTCAATGTGTAGCTTTTTGACATGCTTCATGCTTCACCTTTTCCAGTATAGGCATTTAAAGCTATAAATGTCCCTATATCCTCTGTTTTTGCTGCATCTGATAAGTTTTGATAAGTTGTATTATTTTTACTCAGTTCAAAGTATATTATAATTTTATTGTGAGTTTTGTTTGACCCATGGGTTGTTTTGAAGTGTGCTTAATTTCCAAGCATTTGGGGATTAAAAAATATATTTTAGTGTTGCTTTACAGTTTAATTCCACTTTGATCAGAAAAATCTTAATTATTATTTCAATACTTTAAAATTTGTTTACACTTGCTTAAGTGGTTAGCATATAGTTTATTTTGAGAAGTGTCCCTTTTTTACTCACGAATGATATGCATTCTGCCATTCTTGGCATAGCATTCTATAAATGTCAAATAGGAAAAGTTGGTTAATTGTGTTATTTAAATATGATATGTCCTTTATGGTTTTGTGTCAGCTTTAACTGTTGCTAATATTTCTGTTCAAATTTCAAATATGATTTTAAATTTTTCTATTTTCCTTCTTATGTCGTTAAATTTTGACTTTTTGCATTTTGAAGCAATGTTAGTAGATGCATATAAATTTAATATGTGTATGCCTCCATGTTTATTTATATTTTTAACTTATTTTATTTATTTTTATGTGTATAAATTTATGGGGTACAAGTGCAATTGTGTTACATGCATAGATTTCATACTGGTCAAGTCAGGGCCTTATGGTTTATAAGGACAGTTTTATCTACTTAAAAATGTCTTTTCTGGGAGGCCAAGGTGGGTGGATCACGAGGTCAGGAGTTTGAGACCAGCCTGGCCAATATGGTGAAACCCCATCTTTACTAAAAATAAAAAAATTAGCTGGGCGTGGTGTTGCGTGCCTGTAGTCCCAGCTGCTGGGGAGGCTGAGGTGGGAGAATTGCTTGAATCCAGGAGGTGGAGGTTGCAGTGAGCTGAGATCATGCCACTGCACTCCAACCTGGGCAACAGAGCAAGACTCCATCTCAAAAAAACCAAAAACCAAAAAAAAAAACAAACAAACAAAATGTCTTTTCTTGCCTTTAATAATATTTCCTACATTAAAGCTTGGAGTTTTAATATTACCATAGTTACATCACACTTCTTTTGGTTAGTATTTTTATATTTTCATGGCATAAGATTTTTTTTAATTGCCTTCTTTCAATCTATGTATGTTCACATCTAAAGTATGACTTTCGTAAAGAGAAAATGGCTGGCCTTTCATTATCCTATCCTTTCTGATGACCTTTGTCATTTAACCGTTTATTTCTCTTATGTTTAATTTAATCACCTATATATAGATTTAAAGCTACCATTTTTCTATTTATTTTCAAATTGCTCCATGTATTATTTATTTCTTTATTCTTCTTTTCTATTATTCCCTGGAATAATGAAATATCATTTACTATTTTGTTTGACATCCTTTGTTCATGTATTATTTATACCTTTCTATATTATTCTTTTAGTGCTTAGTTTTTAATGCAGGCATGAAAATATGCAGCTCTAGCTGCTTATAGCCTGCCTTAAATAAGTACTTTTACCACTTCTTAAACAACATGAGGACCTTACAAAAGTTTATTTCCACTTACCTCCTTTCTCAACTTCATGCTATTGTTAGTATAAATTTTAATACTTCACTTGTTTTCAAACTCACACATCATAGTTAATTATTTTTTGCTTTCAAATATAAAAAGGGTGTTTTTTTTTTAACTCTCCTCAGGTATTTTTCATTATGCCACACTCTTCATTCCTTTCTGCATCATCATTTGGGATCATTTTTCTTCTGCACAGATGCACCTACAAATAACTCATCAAAGCAGTGTCTCAAGTGGCTAGTCATTTCCAACAGGATTAGGAAGACCCCAGCCATAAGTTACCTGCAAGGCTTTTCCCTCCAGCCCTCTGGCCACCTCCTTCCTCCACAAATGATAGGCCAAGTATAACCATTAGTAACCTGCAGCACCTTCTATACAAACTATGCAAACAGACACAGAAGAATGTCTAACAGAAAATGTCAAATACAAAAAAGAAGGCATGTCGAAAATTCAACAAGGATATGAGTAAAGCCAGTAACATAAAAAACTTATAGCAACAAACCAAAGTAATTACAATTGCATGAAATATAAAGGTCTAACATGAACGAAGACTTAAATCCAGTCCTCCATATTATAATCCTAAAGTTTCAATCTGGAGTTTTTAGGCTAACTCTATGTCATAACTTCCCTGCACTGCTTTGCATTATGTTCTTCATTATATGGTTGCTTCTATCTTTCTGAGTGAAGGCAGAAAGTTTGCATGCATTTACTTTGCCTCTCCAGGGGCTTACATAAATTTTGTTTTTAAGAATAAGCGCTCCAAATTTTGAAATCTGATATAAAAGTAACCTGTGGAAGTCAATTTTAAATTAAGTATAAACAATATAATCATCAAGATTAAAAAATCCATAAAAGAAAAAATACATAGACATAGGCAAAATTTTTGTAATGGTTGTTGAAATATTGTATAAAATGGTAGTTATGTTGGATTTATTTTCTTAAAAGAATAGAGCTAAATAGCATATTACTTTTCTAGGAAATGTAGCCACAAAGTCTTTCCAGAATGCATCACAAAGGGATTAATTGTGAAAAATGTGGTTAAGAAAGATAAGGGAAATAGAAAATGAAGGCAGATTTTCCAGGTTCTTCTAATGGAAAAGGAAGGAGAAAAGAAAGTGGGAGATAGGTTGTCTTTAAAGAAGCAAGAGAGGCTGGACGCGGTGGCTCATGCCTGTAATCCCAGCACTTTGGGAGGCCGAGGTGAGTGGATCACCTGAAGTCAGGAGTTCGAGACCAGCCTGGCCAACATGGCAAAACCTCGTCTCTACTAAAAACCCAAAAAATTAGCTGAGTGGGGTGGCGGGCACCTGTAATCCCAGCAACTTGAGAGGTTGAGGCAGAAGAACCGCTTGAACCCGGGAGGAGGAGGTTGCAGTGAACCAAGATTGAGCCATTGCACTCCAGCCTGCGCAACAAGAGCAAAATTCCATCTCAAAAAAAAAAAAAAAAAAAAAAAGAAAGAAAAGAGAATACTCCAAAGCCAAGGAAAGATGTGCGTATACAAATTGAAAGAGTCTCTAAGTGGTAAGCAGGAAAAGATAAAACAATTATTTAAAAATAAATATGTGTAGTAAAATTAGAGGATCAACAAACAAAAATAACAAATCTTTCAGACAAAAAAAAAAGATTTAGAATGAACCGCAATCAAACTTATTTCAGATTTCTCATCAACAATAGAATACAGGAAACAATGAACATTTTCAAAGGAGAAAGAACAGATTCTGTAGCTAAGCAAGTATGAGGCTGAAGCACAACTAATTCAAACATGAAAATTCTCAGAGTATATCATCTAAAAGTTTAATGAAAAAATTCCCAGAGTATACACTTCAGTGAGAAGAAAATTTAATTCAAGAGACAGAATAAGGTTGCAGGGAAAAAAAATGAACAAATACATCTGTAAAGCTAAATGTTAAGTATAGATATGTATAAATGGGAAAATGTAACAAATCTAGAAATAAGTTGCCAGACAAAATCAATGGGGGAAGTAAAGACTGGTGGTAAGAAAGTGACAGACTCTCTTTTTGACCAATTTGACAGAAGATAGCTAAGGGAATCAGAAGTACGATTAGATGTTTGCTTTTCTCAGATATATAGATGCTGTTTAATTTTACACGTATTTGGAAAACGAGTCTAAACATGAGCAATAAATATTGAATGCTAAGAGACTTCTGATTCCTGAAGGCTATCAGGGGACAAGAAAATGTCTCCCCTACTACAGCACAAATAGTTTTGAATTACCACCAGGAACATACTTTTAAAAGCATTACTTGGCTCATAGAAGAAAATCACCAAAAAGAGGAAAACAAACAAACAAGCATAAACTAAAACAAGATCTGTTTAATAAATGCCATTAATTGTTTTACCTGGGGCAAAAGTCAACAGGGGTCCTAAGTTCTGGAAAGTAAGACTTTAGTCCACACCAAGGTGTAAGCATATGAGAGTGGAAATTTTGAAGAGGCTACGGTGGTTCTAGATAAGTAGTAACTTTGGCTCCTGGCAAAAGCAAACATAAAAGAAGTCATCTCATCTAAACTCAAAACTAAAAATATGGGCCGGGTGTGGTGGCTTATGCCTGTAATCTCAGCATTTTGGGAGGCCGAGGCAGGCAGATCACTTGAGGTCAAGATTTCAAGACCAGCCAGGCCAATATGGTGAAATTCAAAATTTTTGTAAAATACAAATACAAAAAAAAATTTTGTAAAAATACAAAAATTAGCTAGATGTGGTGGTGGGAACCTGTAGTCCCAGCTGCGCTGGAGGTTGAGACAGGAGAATTACTGAAACACGGGAGGTGGAGGTTGCAGTGAGCTGAGATGGCGCCACTGCACTCCAGTCTGGGTGACACAGCGAGACTCTGTCTCAAAAAAAAAAAAATACTAAAAGTATTTATTTTCAACTCAAAACTTACTTAGCCAAAAATAAATAAATAAATAAATAAAATAAAAAATCTCCGCAGCCATTGCAATGACATTTGACAGGAGGGAAAGTCTGAAAAAGTGGAAGCTGGCCTAGAAAGAGATCATGACTAAGGATCACATAGTTTCTACTTGAAAGTGTGACAGAATGACTTATCAGGAAAACATTGCTGGAACTCTTGTTTACAGAAAAGATATTTTTTTCTGCAGAGGCCCAGCCAAGCTAGGGACCCTAAAGAGTAAGTTTCTCTCACTCCATGCCCTGTCCTCATTCCTGCTCTCCACATCTACCTTCCATCCATATACTCTTGAAGTAGCCCTAAGAGAAGCAGCGTAGCAATAGCACTGAAACGATACCAGGCACATTAACCATTCATTTGTCAAAATATGTAAGAAAATACCATAGTGTAGATGATGCCTGTTTTAATTTATTGTCTATGACTTATAACCACTTTGACTTCTGAAACAAAGTAGCAAGACCAGGCCAGAAAGAGGGAAGAAACTAACTCAAATAGAGATGCATCACAAATGCATCTCAAAGAGGGATGGCCGCCTACTGAATATAAGGCCTAATAGCCAGCCTATGTAGTTATTTTTCACAGTCTAAAATGGCAAAACTTGAGGAAGTTTCTTTTTTGTTGTTTTTTTTTGAGACGGAGTCCCACTCTGTTGCCCAGGCTGAAGTGCAGTAGCACAATCTCGGCTCACTGCAACCTCTGCCTCCTGGGTTCAAGCGATTCTCCTGCCTCAGCCTCCAGAGTAGCTGGGACTACAGATGAGCACCACCATGGCCAGGTAATTTTTGTATTTTTAGGAGAGATGGGGTTTCACCATGCTGGCCAGGCTGGTTTCAAACTCCTGACCTCAGGTGATCCGCCCACCTCAGCCTCCCAAAGTGCTGGGATTACAGGTGTAAGCCACTGCACCTGGTAACTTGAGGAACTTTCTACAATTTGAATGACCCAAGCTCAGATAAGAACATAATAGAATAGAATAATACCTACCTAGACTAGGAAAAAAGAAAATACTTAGGATCTAATGTTCATCTATGTATTGATTTTCTTAGACAAGAAACTTAACCTGTTTTTGCTTTTTCTTTTTATCAAAGAAAAAAATGAAAATCTTAATGAAGAGAACACTAGGAAATCAAACTGGTAGAAAAGTGAAAAAAATCTCTAATACAAATACACAGAAAACTACCCCAGTATTAAAAATCTCATGAACACACACATACATACAAATGCTGCTTGTTTAATAATGATGGTGAAAAAGATTGCAGAGGAAAGGAAGTATATTACAAACTGAAACAATACTACAGCTTATCTAATAAAATAAATTATAAACAGCAAGGAAGATTAGTCATTGCTGAAATCTGTACTGTTACTTTAAACACTGAGGTAAAGGACAAAGAGATTAAAGTGATAAGAATGAGATAATAGGTACAAAGAGACTGATGATCCAACAGAAGCTTCCTAAAATGGAGAATGCATCAACTGAACCTGAAAAATGTATTCAGAGAAATGATACAGCAAAATTTCCTGTAATGAAAACTTGCATCAGTAGATTAAAATACGCCAATTATAGCAAAATGAGTTAAAAGATAAAATCAACTTTGAGTTACATGCTGACTGTTAAAAAGGTCAAATATTTTTAAAGTATACTTCATCTAGATAGAAAAAGAAAGTCACCTGAAAAGAGAAAATCGGGCTGGACTAAGACATTCACAAAATCAGAAACAGTTCAGTAAAATGTTAAAAGTATTGAGGCAATATCGTTACCAAGAAAATTATATTCAACCTAATTTTCACTCAAATATAAAAAAAGAAAGATGTTTTCAAATACGAAAAAACTCAAAGACACCTTCATGAGCCTTTTTTTTTTTTAAATCAAAAACTACTTATTTAAACTTTGCTAACCAAAAGAGAGTTAAAACATATAATTGAGAAGTGGAGAAGCCATTGAGAAGGGCTGGTGGTATTTACCGAAGTCATATAAATATGACATTAAGATTTGAAACCAGGAAAACTGTAATTGCAGATTACAGTAAGTGTAGTTGCAGAAATGTAAGTGTTACAAGGTAACCAGATAAAAATATTTTCTAAATATTTAGGGAGGAACAAATTGGATTGAGGTTTATAGTGCCAACAACTTTATCTTTCATAGATGGTAGTTAATTAATAATAAATTAATTATTACAAAATAGACACAGAATGGAATTGGTATAAAATAGAAATATTAAGGTTGGTGCAAAAGTAATTGTGGTTTAATGGCAAAAACCGCAATTACTTTTGCACCAATTTAATAATAATATATTAGTTACTATAAGATAGAAATTGAATTTCAAGTAAACAAATGACTTTAACATTTCCAATACCCACTGAAACTCTGACTATGTTGTCTGTGCTCACTTTCTGTATTTCGCTCTTGACCCCGATACAATCAGTTCTTCACTGCTTCTATTCCATGGAAACCGGTCTTTTTAATATGACCAATGAATGCTATGTTGTCACAGCCAGTGGTCATTTCTCAGCCCACATCTGCATATTTCCTTTATCTGTCCCATTTGTCATTTTGATTATTCCCTTCTCCTGGCAAGACCTACTTTCCTTGTTTAGGACTTCATAAAATATATCCCAATTTTCCTTTGATACCATGGCTTGCACCCTTTTAATATTTCAATTAATTGTTCTCATGCTAGCAGCTATAAATGTTGTAGTGCTCTTACATTTATGTTCTGGATTTCTCTGTCTGTAATGACTTCTTTGGTGATCACATGTAATTTCTTCAATACATGAAATGAATTGATAGCACTTACATGCTGTCAATTTCTCAACTTTACATCTAGCCTCTCCCTGAACTCTAGCTCAAATATCTAACAACTTCCTTGACATCTAAATTTTAATGTCTGATAAACACCCCAAATATATATCTAAAGTGGAACTCTTGATACCCAGCCCCATCCCCACCATTTATTGACCTGCTAAGCATCCCATCTTCCCAATATTGGTAAATAGTAACATTATTTTCCCTCTTGGCTCCTTTCTGTCATATCTCATCTGCAATTACTCAGCTAATCCTATTGGCTTCACCTTCAAAATTTGTCCATTTTCACTGTAGTTTGGTACAAATGTATCATTTCAATAGAGTACATACTGGCCTCCCTGCTTTTGTGTTTGTTCCTACAATCTACTCTTGGCAGAGCATCTAGAATAAGACTATTAAAAATTAATTCAGATTATTCACTCTTTTGTTAAAAACTCACTAAGATATCCCTGCCTGTCTCATAGAAAGGGATAAATAATAACATTAATAATAACAATAATGGTTTTCAGTGCTTTCTACAATCTGATCCCTATTACATGTTTAGATTATATGCAATAATAATCTTTGATCACCTAAACTGAAAAGTTTATTGAAGGCAAGACTTTGAAGGACCAATAAGACATCATAATAAAATATATGATAATGAGTAATACGAGAAAGTCTTGGTGTATTGTTTCTAAACAGGTCAAAAATTTTAGAGAATGAACTATAAACTTGAATTCAAAAATTCCCAGCACAAAATCTGACCAGGATATGAGAAATTTATCTTACTACAGTAAAGTTATCAATTATAGCCATAATATTTAATCTATAATTATGAAACTATACCAATAGCTGAATTCACAGCCTTGACTAGACTCAGGTTGAAAAAAGGGGGGCCTGTTCATTTAATGGAAGACATAATAGAGGAATCAAGACCTTTCTTGGAAAGATAAAAATATCTCCTATTTTTTGAGGCTTTTGATATCTTCCTTGAAGTTCTTGTGATAATGTCACTAAGCCACTTTATTGGCAAAGGAAAGCAAATTTTCTCATCACTTATTTCAAAACACCCTCAAGTCTTGTAAAGTCAGAGTCTAGGATGCCTCAAAGGAACAAAATAAATTTAAACCCAGTCTGGGCATGGTGGCTCACGCCTGTAATCCCAACACTTTGAGAGTTCAAGTCGGGAGGATCACTTGAGCCCGGGAGTTTGAGACCAGCCTGGGCAATATAGGAAGACCTCATTTCCACAAAAAAAATAAAAATAAATTAGCCAGGCATGGTAGTGCATAACTGTGGTCCCAAGCTACTCAGGAGGCTGAGCAGGGAGAATCGCTTGAGCCTGGGAAGTAGAGGCTGCAGTGAGCCATGATTGTGCCATTGCACTTCAGTCTGGGAGACAGAGCAAGGCTCTGTCTCATAAATACATAAATAAATAAATAGCAGATTTAAACCCATAAAAGTACAAACTCAAATCTCAAAATTTTGAGAATTTATACTGGGAACAACCTGAGGAATATCTGGGGATAGATTCTAAGATGACAGAGCAGAAGGCTAAGTTCAGCAATTTGGACACACATATCAGGGATTCAGAATTCAAAAAGCTGTGTGATATAATATAATTTTGGAGTTTGTTAGTTGGATAATAATATACTCAAGCAGTTGCCTGAACTAAAAGAAGTGGAATTCTGCAAATTTCTTGGTCTGTCGGGTGTACTTTCTGAGGATGTCCAAACCAATACATTCCATCTCACATGTCCTCTTATAATATGATTTTGACACTCTCCCACCAAGAGGTATAGGGCTATGGTCTCTCTCCCCGAAATTCAGACAGGCCTGTGACTGTGTCAGAAATAACAGCTCACAACCTATTCCGCACAGGATATTCACCCTTGGAATCAAGCCACCATACTGTGAGTATGCCAAGCAGCCACATGGAAAGGCCAGATAGAGCTGTTCCAAGCACAGCCTCAGCTGAGGTCCCAGGAGATGACCAGCATCAAGCACCAGACAAGTGAGTAAGCAAAATGTCGGATGATTCCAGATCACTGTAGCTGACACTGAATATAGCAGAGCCCTGTACATTTTTGCCTATTCATGAACAAAATATAAATTGTCACTGTTTTAAGATACTTAGTTTTGGTATGGCTTATTTCTCAGCAGTGGATTATCAGAAACTTTGGTATAACGTGCCATTCGTTGTTCTATTTGAGCTTAGATCTATTTCTCACCTATTTCCTGCTCTGTACTGCATTGCAGCAGGTATGAGTCCTACAAGCTGTATTTCCAGGCTCTGCAGGTTGGCTTGCCATTTAGCTCAGTTAACAAGAGGAACTAGAGGCAATTTGGAAGGTGAGAGGGACAAGCCAGAATATTTAGCTTACACATTCTCTGTTTTTCACACAGAGTACTTCGGTAACTGTCATCTTGTCCACATCGCCAGCTTTCACAAGACAGGTCTGCTGTGATTTCAGCTTCTTCTAGTTGACTCCATGATGCTTGGCTTCTAGCAAATCTGCCTCCTTCCTTTGTCCATCCATGCTGATGGATGGTAACAGCAATAGCAAGAAGCTGGCTTTTTCTCATCATTCGTTACAGTATGTAGATTCTCAGATATTCCACCACCTATTTAACAAATTCCATGTATTACATTATTTATGTTTTAAATACTGTAATAAGCCTATCTTTTGTTTCCTTGGTTGGACCCTATCTGAGTACAAATTTAGCTAAAGGGACCCAGATACATAGAGGACAAGGACATTTGGAGTTCATCCATCATGTGTGAACTTCTTATCCATCTCCTAACCAAGGTGGGAGGGAGCATCATTGATCAACTGAATTTTGGCTAGATTGCTGCTCATACATGACTCAGCTGGCCCTTAGTATTTTGATTATTTTTCCAATTCTTCAGTGTGTATTTGGAATAAATTCATTCAACATCTCTGAATATCTGGAGCTAGGTTTGTATGAGAAGGCAAGTAGAAGTCTTGGCTCTCCCACCACTGCTCAAAATAGTAAATCTAAAAGAACATTTCATCCTAGTGGAAAATTCTAGGGTGATGCTGTCACATTCCCCTTTAGATTGACTGTTTGGCTCATATTAAAGAGAGCTGCTAATGTAAATGTGACCTTTTAACTTGAGTAAATTATATAACTGCTGGACCCTGTTACGCATCTACTGATCTAGCAAATTATTTGTATTCCAATAAAGAGAATACTAGAAACAGTTGGCTTCTACCAAGTAATGACAGCAATAAGCCATCTCCTTCTTATCTGTAATTTACATAAATGCTTCTGCTCTTTACCATGTAGTCATCCAAAATCCAAAGAGTTCTTAATCATATTAGCATAGCCACTGAACATCAAAATTACACACTATTTTGATGATGTAATGCTAATATGTTCTCATAAGTGAGACACAGAAGATATTCAAATGTCTTAGTATGGCACGTGGATGTCAGTTATGGGACATAAATCTCATGAAATTGAAACTGTGGCCTAAAGAGTTAAACCAATGACTACATTCTTGGATTTATAGAATAGCATATAAGAAAAGGAGCAAGGTCCTAAAAAGCTAATATTGAAACTGTATCTCAAAGAGTAAGAACCTGGTAACTAACAAACATTCTTGAGTTTACAGGATAGCACATAAGAAAAGAAACAACTTGCTGCAATGCCGAAATGCCCTCTGCTTGTGAGATGAAAAACAACTGGCTGAAATTGGTAGGAACTAAGATGGCTGACTGGCGTTTGCGCAGAAGGAGCTTACTGACATCACAGTCTGAATTTCCACCACGTGTTTCATGCTAACTCCCCCTGAATTTGCACAAGCAACCCATGAGTTACCATGAACTGCACATGTCCAAGGACTTTCCAGACCTCCCCTTTCCTTCTACCAATCACCTACTAATCTCAGAATCCATCCCCTGAACCATTTCTAATAAAAAGACTGCATTGAAGCCAGCATGGGGAGACAGACTTGAGCTTGATTTACATCTCCTTGAGAGTCGACTTTGACTATAAAGCTTCTTCTTTTTTTTTTTTTTTTTTTCCAAAAACCTGGTGTCATTATATTGGCTTCTAGCACATCAGGCAGTAAGCCCCTTTTGCTCCATAATAAAATGATAGGTTTCTGTCATTTCAGTGGATTTTCTAGGAGATCCAGGGCTGTGGGGTATATTACCTATTAATAGATCCACATTGCAAGAAATGTATGCCTCATACACAAATCACCAGATTCTTTCCTGAATGATTCTTTCAGTAATCACACGGACAAAATAGCCCAATTTATGTCAATTTGTCAATTTTTTTTCAGACACACTGGTGTTAATAAGTTTTTGAACAAATAGCCATGGTAACAGAGTTAATCATTTGTAGTTTTACTTTAACATACAATCCTCAACAAGGTTTAATTGGGAACCTCTACTACTAAGCATCCAGTGCTTTCACATTAGCAACCACCTCTGTGGTTCAAATGTAGTGCCATACCCAGAGCAACCAGCAAGCCAACTGGTGACACAAAGATATACAAATGCCTCTCATCTTCAGAGGCAACAATTTCTTATCAACAGAATAAGTTTTTACTCTGAATTTAGATTCTCCTCCTCTGTTTACTCTCCTTGTCAACTGAATTATCTATGGGATTCTTACTATCTTATGTTCTAGTATAGGGCTCCATAGAACATTACTCCGACCAAAATACTCCTTGTTTAAAAAAAAATAAGGCAATTGGCTGAAGATTTTTTGGTCTTTTGCCGTGTCTACCATCATCCAGAAGTAACTAACATTATGGAATGGAGAAATATTGCTTTACAGGAAATAACACCTTGTGATATTAGAGCACTGTCCTACAATATACACTACACATTAGGAGTGCCAATAAATACATGGTGCTGCTTCTCTTAAAATTCATGGATCAGTATAACCAAGTGTGGAAGTAGGAGTTACATCTCTCCTGTTTAACTGTAGTGATTTCACACTGATTTTTGCCTTATGTTCTCATGATTCTGAGTCATGTTGGTTTACAGGTATTACTTTATACAGGAGCAATATTTCCACCATTGAACAAAGAGTTTTCAAGGAATTAAAGGTTAGAAATACCACAGGCTATTGTCAGAACTGAAAGGCATTGTAAAAATAAGCAGAAGTGTTGGTAGGTGGTTCAGATAACGTGGCTTGATGATTAATCCTGATTGTTGAAGTGAAATTATTTGTCATTACACTTTAGCGAAAGGAAGAAATTTTTCCAAAAACTGGCAAATGAGGCAAATAGGCTCCTCCTATTCTGCCTTGTCCTGCAGTAAAGTTAAAGGAGGACTAGAGCAGTACATATAGGCACAACTGCAGTCTTTATATTCTTCAACAATAATTTGTTTTTGTTTTGTCATATTTTATCATTATTATTGAATTATAACTTATATGTAGTGAAATTATAGATTGTCTGTACGCAGTTCAAAGAGTTTTGACAAATGTATACACTTGTGTGACTACCACCCAAATTAAGATATGTCATATTTCCTTCACTCCAGAGAATTTCTTCTTACAGTTTTCCGCCAAACTTTCCCACCCTAACTGAGACCACTGGTCATATTTCTATCACCTTTGGTTTGTTTTTCCTGCTGTTGAACTTCGTATACATAAAAATCATAGGGTATACATACACTCTTTTCTGACTTCTTTTAGTCAACTTTTTTTGAGATTTACTCATGTTGTTATATGGATCAATAATTTATTAATCCTTTTCATTTTGTTGAGTAGTATTCAATTGTATGTGTAGATTGCAAATTGTACATCCACTCTCCTGTTAAGATCATTTGGGTTATTTCTAGTTTTAGGTAACTGTGAATAAAGCTACCATAAACATTAGAATACAGCTGTTTTTGGAGGCCGATGCCTTCATGTCTCCTGAGGGATTACTGAAGAGTGGCAATGCTGTACCACAGGAAGGATAAAAGTTTAGTTTTTAGGAAACTGCCAAAAAGAGAATCCCAGCTGTTCCATGCTTGCCCCCATTTCCTGTTGTCATTTGTTTTGATCTCAGCAGTTCTTTTTGGTGTAAAGTAGTACTTCATCATAGTTTTAACTTAAATTCCCCAGATGCCTAATAATATTAAGCCCCATTTCACAAGCTTAAGTCCATTCATATATAAATTTTATGAAGTATTTTTTTCAAGCATTCTGCTCATTTTTAAAATCAGTTGTTTGCCTCTTTAATGTAGTTATTTAGATTCAATACCCCCTTAATCAGAACTCAGCAATCATTTTTTGTAGAAATGGACAAGCAGTTTATAAAATGTACATGAAAATTCAACAGACATAGAATAGCTGAAACAGTCTTGAAAAAGAGGAACAAACTTGGAGGATTTATATTATCTGATCTCAAGAATTACTATAAAACCAAGACTGTGGTAATAGCATAGGTATAAACAAATAGATCAATGCCAAAAAAAGAATGACTAGAAAAAGATCCACGCATACACGGTCAATTAATTTTTGACAAGATTCAAAGCAATGTGATGGGAAAGTCTTTTCAGCAGATGGTGCTGAAATAGTCAGATAACTATATGGGAAATAAATGAACCTCAAGTACTACCTCATAGTATAACAAAAATTAATTTGAAGATCATCATAGACCTAAATGAAAAAATAGAAAATAATGTTTTAGCAGAATATGTAAAGATTATTTTTGCAATCTTGAGATATGCAAAGATATCTCAAATATTACAAAAAAAATATAAAAATGATAAATACAACTTCATCAAAATTAAAATTGTGTGCTCATCAAAACAAACCACTAAGAAAATAAATGAGCAAACTGCAGATTAAGAGAAAATATCCCCAAGGCATAGGTCTGACAAATAACTTGTATGCAAAACATATTTAAAGACTCCTAAAAGCTTAAGAAAAAAGTAAAAGTGTTGGGCCATTTTCACAGGTAAAGATTTCTGTGTTGATTTACAACTAGGTATAGATTGAATTTAGATAATTATAATAGATTTCATCCATAGCCTTACCTCAGCTTTGCAACATGACTTTATAATTCCACCCATTGAGAGCCTCTGGCAGGTACAACTTTTTTTGACCAGTGGAATATGGCA
Organism: Pongo abelii; assembly: GCF_028885655.2. Taxonomy (NCBI): domain Eukaryota; kingdom Metazoa; phylum Chordata; class Mammalia; order Primates; family Hominidae; genus Pongo; species Pongo abelii. Next base: position 117,461,518 of record NC_071991.2, read on the forward strand.
TAATCAATGATATGCCATTTCCAAGCTGACATACAAAGCAACCTTGCATGCTTCTTCCTTCTGCCTGGTTGTCATGCAAACAAGCCCAGGTGCCCTGCTTGGGATTGAAAGATCACATGGAGAAAATACAGTCTTACCCAGCTGACTGCATCCTGTACCAGTCTAGCTTTGGCCAACAAGCACCTGACTGCAAATGCCTGCATGAGCTTAGCCAAGAACAAAAAAATCACCCATCAGAGTGAGCACAACTTGTCTACTCATAGATTTGTAAGCTAAATATATCATTGTTGTTTTAAAATATCTCTTTTTATAAAGCTCTTTTTGTTAAAAGTATATTCATAGTTTCCGTTTTTCTTTTTAAAATATTTGCTAGAATTCACCAGTGAAGCCATCTGGCTTCGAGCTTTTCTTTGTGGGAGCAGTTACTGTTTTATTGTGTTTTTCCCTCCTATATTCCCAGCAGCTAAAGTTGAGTTTAGCAATTAAAATGCTCTTGGGTTAGTTAGGGCCAAGCAGGAAAGGGATGACACACTCAATGTAGGATAATTCAAGGAATGCTTAGTGAAAAACAAACATACTAGGTGGGATCAGGAGAGGGAAATCACACAGGATATTTTTGCACTCTGGGGCTAGCAACACCGAGGCTCTTAGCCAAAGAATTAAGAGGAGTAGGGTGATTACTGGAACCTGGAAGAAAAGAGGAGCTGTGTATTTCTTGGGATACATCTAGCTCAAGGAAACCAAACAGAAGAGGTGCCTTAATTTTAGTTTCCTTTCTTCCTCTGCTCTTTTGTCAGGGCTCTGAGGTTGAACTCAATTGGAAGCCAAAGATTAAAGGTGCCCATTCATGTGGTTAAGTAGGTGATCCGCCTAGGACAGAGAAAAGGATACAGAAGCATGTCTGGGAAGGCAAAAAGATGTTATACTTATTGTAGCACTCAATTAGATATATATTCTTGAGAATAAAATCAACCAACCATGTATGTGTAGTTCTACTCCTAGTCATTCTTTTCTTGGCTTTGATCTATTTGTTTATACCTACACTATTACTACAGTCTTGATGTTATATATTCCTGAGATATATATTCTTACATATTCTCTCTCTCTCTCTCTCTCTATATATATATATATATTCAAGAATACATATCTTCTTAAGTGTTACACCACATATATGGTTGAATAAATTAATGAATAAATGAATGCTTTATATATAATGTTATAGTCACTCTGAAGGCAATTTGGAAGCATATACTGACATTTAAAGTATTTGAATCCATATCTCAGAATCTACAACAAAGAAACACTAGTATAAAGGCACCAGAAGATACCTTCTAGAAAGATAGCTAAAGGGATAACTTTGGTTACTACTTGGGATTAGGGTAAGCTTTAATGGGAAATCTTAACTTCTATTATTTATTTACTTATTTATTTATTTTGAGACGGAGTCTCACTCTGTCACCCAGGCTGGAGTGCAGTGGCACAATCTTGGCTCACTGCAACCTCTGCCTCCCAGGTTCAAGCAATTCTCCTGCCTCAGCCTCCCAAGTAGCTAGGACTACAGGCAAGTGCCACCATGCCTGGCTAATTTTTTTATTTTTTTATTTTTAGTAGAGACAGGGTTTCACCATGTCGGCCAGGATGGTCTCGATCCCTTGACCTCGTGATCCGCCCACCTCTGCCTCCCAAAGTGCTGGGATTACAGGCATGAGCCACTGTACCTAGCCTAACTATAATTTTTAAAAACATAAAAGGAGATTTTGTACATGGAAATGCTTGGATAATTAAAAGATAATTTACATTTCAGAAAACAAATATAGCAATCATACTAGAGCCAAGATAAAATAGATAAAGTAGAGTCAAGAGCCAAGATACAATAATTCCTGCAATTAATCATTCCATCACATGTCCCTTATCTTCATGGCAGGCAAAGGAAAATGAACAATATAAAAGACTACAAAATGTTAATCGTCTAACTGGTGTGAGATGGTATCTCATTGTGGTTTTGATTTGCATTTCTCTGATGGCCAGTGATGGTGAGCATTTTTTCATGTGTCTTTTGGCTGCATAAATGTCTTCTTTTGAGAAGTGTCTGTTCATGTCCTTCGCCCACTTTTTGATGGGGTTGTTTGTTTTTTTCTTGTAAATTTGTTGGAGTTCATTGTAGATTCTGGATATTAGCCCTTTGTCAGATGAGTAGGTTGCGAAAATTTTCTCCCATTTTGTAGGTTGCCTGTTCACTCTGATAGTAGTTTCCTTTGCTGTGCAGAAGCTCTTTAGTTTAATTAGATCCCATTTGTCAATTTTGGCTTTTGTTGCCATTGCTTTTGGTGTTTTAGACATGAAGTCCTTGCCCATGCCTATGTCCTGAATGGTATTGCCTAGGTTTTCTTCTAGGGTTTTTATGGTTTTAGATCTAACATTTAAGTCTTTAATCCATCTTGAATTGATTTTTGTATAAGGTGTAAGGAAGGGATCCAGTTTCAGAATGGCGATCATTAAAAAGTCAGGAAACAACAGGTGCTGGAGAGGATGTGGAGAAATAGGAACACTTTTACACTGTTGGTGGGACTGTAAACTAGTTCAACCCTTGTGGAAGTCAGTGTGGCGATTCCTCAGGGATCTAGAACTAGAAATTCCATTCGACCCAGCCATTCCATTACTGGGTATATACCCAAAGGACTATAAATCATGCTGCTATAAAGACACATGCACACGTATGTTTATTGCGGCATTATTCACAATAGCAAAGACTTGGAACCAACCCAAATGTCCAACAATGATAGACTGGATTAAGAAAATGTGGCACATCTACACCATGGAATACTATGCAGCCATAAGAAATGATGAGTTCATGTCCTTTGTAGGGACATGGATGAAATTGGAAATCATCATTCTCAGTAAACTATCGCAAGAACAAAAAACCAAACACCGCATATTCTCACTCATAGGTGGGAATTGAACAATGAGAACACATGGACACAGGAAGGGGAACATCACACTTCAGGGACTGTTGTGGGTTGGGGGGAGGGGGGAGGGATAACATTGGGAGATATACCTAATGCTAGATGACGAGTTGGTGGGTGCAGTGCACCAGCATGGCACATGTATACATATGTAACTTACTGCACATTGGGCACATGTACCATAAAACCTAAAGTATAATAATAATAATAATAATAATAATTACAATAAAAGAAAAAAAAAAAAAAAAAAGTTAATCGTCTAATGAAAAGAAACAAACCAGCTAAGATAAATGCTTTATTTCTACTAAGCTCCTCCCAATATTAAACACTTTGCTTTTGTATTTTTAACAAACTTTTATATAAGTGATGGAATTAATATTCACTGTATTATCTTATTAGAAGTTAAACAAATTGCAAAAGCATCCTTCTCTATAAACACTTTCTTATATCAAGTAGTTAAAAATGATAGGCATTAGTATTTGAAAAGTCAGAGAACCAGTCATATATAGTGCATTCAAGTGGTATAATGTGATTAAAGAATAAAGATGCCATATTTTTGTTAATTTTCTAAAATATATTACATGAAAGTATAATCATAATGATAATTATACAAACTTCACCTTTTTAATCAAATATCTTTCTCAAGGACAGTTGTACTCATCTGCCTCCATTCAGTCTACTACAACAAAGTACCACAGACTCGGTAGCTTCTAAATAACAGAAGTTTATTTCTCACAGTTCTGGAGGCCGAGAAGCATAAGATCCAAATGTCAGCAGATTTGGTGTCCAGGGAAGGCCTGCCTTCTCATAGATAGTACCTTCTCCCTGGGTCCTCACATGGTGGAAGCAGCAAGGCAGCTCTTTGGGGCATCATTTATAATGGCATGAATTTCATTCATGAGACCTCCACCTTCATCAACTATTCATCCCTTACAGTCCCCACCTGTTAATACCATCAAATTAATGATTAAGTTTTCAACACATGAAAGTGTGGAGTGACAAAAATATTAGCAGTAGTTCATAGAAATAGTTCAATAATAAACTGATACTGAGTCATAATAGATGTTCTGCTGCTGTTTTCAAATTATTTATCTTCAATGGATAGGTAAAGAAAAGTAATTAAGAAAATAATACAGGGGCTACAAAAACGAGATTTATAATAAAAATGAGACTACTTTTTTTAAAATGTATGCAACTCTTCTCACTTGATCAGTTCACATTAAATTCTCTTTACTAGAATGTGTTTCTAATATTTATAGAAAAGAACATATTTTATATTCAGAAAATTATACAGGAGCCTATAGTTTACTAATCAATGGTTATAGTTTACTCTTTTAATTGTAAAACAAAACCGTAAAGCTGTAAATGACACATTTTTCTTCCCATGAATAGCTGATTGCCTAAAGAACATCCTATCACTTTATGACTTTGAGTGATGGGTTCATATGTTTTATTTTAAATATTCTAAAGAGTCCTTTTGTGCTGAAATTTCTTCCCAAGCATACAGAAGTGTTTTCCTTTATTTTTTTTTACTGAACACACCTAAGATGCTACTGAAGTAGTAATATTATTATATTTTATACATATATTGGAACATCACCATAGCCAAACAATTTCAGCATAGTATGCAAAGGGAGTTGTGTTTTGATGATTTTCAGGGATTTTATTACTGAAAGTATCATATGAAAATGTTGTACCTACAACATGACTAGGGCATGATGTTTTCTAAAAGGTTATATTTAATCTGCTCATTAATACCCAAAATTGTAAATGAAGTCTGCTAAACATAAGTAGCAAAATACAAAAAAAATTGAGGGTCTCCCTTTCAAAAAAAATAGAGACTGAATATTTAAACCATAACACCTTTATTTCATGTAAACAATGAAAGTTGTATCCACAGTTATTTGATTATATATTTTGGTAAATCGAATATCCTAGCTGATAGTTTCTTTATTTTACATGTATATTAGGCCCTTCTTGCATTACTATAAAGAAATATCTGAGACTGGGTAATGTATATAGAAAAGAGGTTTAATTGGCTCATGGTTCTGCAGGATTTATAGGAAACATGGTGTTGGCATTTGCTCAGCCTCTAGCGATGCCTCAGAAAGCTTACAATCACGGAAGAGGATGAAGGGGGAGCAAACAAGTCACATGGCAAAAGCAGGAACAAGCAAGAGAGAGAATGTGGTGGCGGGGGATTGCCACACACTTTTAAATTACCAGATCTCACAAGAACTCACTCACTATTGTGAAGACAGCATCAAGCCATGAGGGATCTGCTCCTATGATACAAACGCCACTGATATGGTTTGGATTTGTGTCCCAGCCCAAATCTCATGCTGAATTGTAATTCCCAATGTTGGATGAGGGGCCTGGTCGGAGGTGATAGGATCATGGGGGCGGATTTCCCCCTCATTGTTCTCATGATAGTGAGTTCTCACAAGGTCTGGTTGTTTAGAAATGTGTAACACCTCCTCCCTCTTTTCCTCCTGCTCTAGCCATGTAAGACTCGCCTCCCTCCTCTTCACCTTCTTTCATGATTGTAAGTTTCCTGAGGTCTCCCCAGCCATGATTCCTATACAGCCTGTGGAACTGTGAGCCAATTAAAACTCTTCTTTACAAATTCCCCAGTTTCAGATATTTCTTTAGAGCAGTGTGAGAGTAAACTAATACAGAAAATTAGTACTGGGAAGTAAGGCATTCCTATAAAGATACGGGAAAATGTGGAAGCAGCTTTGGAACTGGGTAATGGACAGAGACTGGAACAATTTGGAGGACTCAGAAGAAGACAGGAAGATGAGGGAAATTTGGAACTTCATAGAGACTTGTTGAATGGTTGTGACCAAATGCTGATAGTGATATGGACAATAAAGTACAGGCTGAGGAGGCCTCAGATAGAGATGAGGAACTTATTGGGAACTGGAGCAAAGGTCACTTTTGTTATTCATTAGCAAAAAGGTTGGAGGCATTATGCCTCTGCCCTAGAGATCTGTGGAGCTTTGAACTTGAGAGAGAGAGATGATTTATGGTATCTAGTGAAATAAATTTCTAAAGAGCAAAGCATTCAAAATATAGCTCTGGCTGCTGCCAATGGCATATGTTCATATGTGTGAGCAAAGAGATGCCCAAGGCCTTAGAGTCTGCCCATTGCCTCAGTGTGGCCTGGATACGAGACATGGAGTCAAAAGAGATTATTCTGGAGCTTTAATATTTAATGACTGCTATGCCGGGTTTCTGATTTGCATGAGACCTGAAGCTACTTTGTGTGATCTGGTTTCTTCCTTTTGGAATGAGTGTATTTACCCAATGCTGGTACCCTGATTGTATCTTGGAAGTAACTAACTCGTTTTTGATTTTACAGACTCTTAGGTGGAAAAGACTTGTCTCAGATGAGATTTTGGACTGTCGACTTCTGAGTTAATGCTGAAATGAGTTACGAATGGGGGACTGTTGACAAGGGATTATTGTATTTTGCAATGTGAGAAGAACAAGAGATTTGGGAGGGGCCAGGGTTAGAATGATATGGTTTGGATTTGTGTTCACACCCAAATCTCATGTTGAATTGCAATTCCCAATGTTGAACGAGGGGCCTAGTGGGAGGTGACTGGATCATGGGGGTGGATTTCTCCTTGCTGTTCTCATGATAGTGAGTGAGTTTTCATGAGGTCTGGTTGTTTAAAAGTTTGTAGCACCTCCCTCTTTACTCTTTTCCTACTGCTTGGGGCATGTAATACGCGCCTCCCTCCTCTTTGACTTCCACCATGATTGTTAGTTTCCTGAGGCCTCCCCAGCCATGCTTCCTGTACTGCCTGCAGAACCATAAGCCAATTAAACCTCTTTTCTTTATAAATTACCCAGTCTCTGGTAGTTCTTTATAGCAATGTGAGAACGGACTAATAAAACATCCCACCAGGCCCTACCTCCTCCAGCATTTGGGATTACAATTCAACATGAGTTTTGGGCAGGGACAAATATCCAAACTATACCAATATGTATACAAACATTTGCAAAAATGATCAGAGTTTAATAAAATGAATTTAATATTTTATAATTTGTCGTGTATTATAGCCCACCATCACCACAGTAGAGGACTTTAAAGGATATATTTATACCCCTTGCCTCTCTATACTCCCTTTCTATTGCCCCAGGTGGCAATGAAAACATCTAATATATAGATGCTAATATAAAATATATAGATGCTGATATATCTTAGCAGACATTTGACAAACAGAGTTCAAGGAATAAAATCAATTTTATAGAAATTTTTTAAACATAGTAATATTGAAGAAAGTTTTCTACTCTCAAATCATTATTTTAAAAGTCATATAGAAATATTTTTAAAAGTACAGATCTATTGGATAATTTAGCATTTTCTGTTCTTGGGATTTCTGAAAATATGATAAAGCGACCAAAATTTTCTTGCTAAGTATTATTCTACATTACCAGGAATTAAGAGAAAAGAGTATGGTCAAACTCCAGGTGTTAAATTAAACTACATAGCATCTTTATAAAAAGCCAAGTTGCGTCTGGTTTAATTGTGAGAATGGGGATCTAGACAGATAATCCTCATCAGTGAAGGTATGATGGGGGCTGAATAGATTAATAGAGGTATTTTGGTCTGGTCATGTTCAAAAAAGAAAGAAAGAAAGAAAGTAGATGGGGTAGCAACTGGCCCAAGTCAGAGGAAAGGTAGCCCAGTGGCACATTAAGGATATCAGTAAGCAATAGTAAGTCATCCATCAGTAAATCACTTGCAGTTTCCTTAAAAATCCCCTTTCAGATCATAACAATTCCTCAGTCCAGACAAATAACAAATGAATATTAACTACATTATTGATATTTGAGTCATCCCTGAAGGATGAGGTCAATGTCTCAGTAATGGGGAGATTTATCCAAATCCTGACAACTTCTTCTTAGGCCAATGCTTAGGAGAACAAGCCTTTTATGCATGACATTTATTATCCTACTCTGAAGACAAAGAATTTATTTACAAATTATTTCCCTCATAGAAAATATGAATAGAAAAGAAAATCAGTCCAAATGACTTTATAATGTTGCATTATCTTCCCTAGCTTGACAAAAGAATCACTTGTCTCTGGGTACATTTCTTAGAGTCTCTCTTCCTTTAACAATGCAGAAATAAAGAGGGAGGAGATGACATCTACCAGCGATTTCTTGGGCTTGAATCAGTCAGCTCATCTGAATTTACCTGAGATAACTAGTAACTGGATTTTACAAAACATCAGCGGATCACTAACTGGCTCAAGGTCAAAAGGGAAGGAAGGAATTTGAACACATCTATCTGATTACAAAGCTCTTTATATAGTCTAACAAACACTAATTTCTACTAAAAGAAATTATCTATCTAGTACTCACTTTTAAATAAAAACATATTAAAATTATGAATGTTTAAGCCTCAAATAAAGTTGTATAAATGTGATCTTATTTGGAAACAGAGTGGTTGAAGATATCCTTAGTTAAGACCAGGCCATATTGGCTCATGGTTGGCCCTATATTATGGCTGCTGTCCTTATAAGAAGGCCTGTGACAGTCAGGTGCAGTGGCTTACACAAATAATCCCAGCACCTTGGGAGGCCAAGGTGAGAGGATCACTTGAGACCAGGAGTTTGAGACCATCTTGGGCAGCATAGTGAGACCCTATCTCTACAAAAATTTTAAAAACTATCCAGACGTGGTGGCGTCCACCTATAGTCCCAGCTACTCAGAAGGTGTAGGTGGGAGGATTGCTTGTACCCAGGAGGTTGAGGCTGCAGTGACCCATGACTGTGCCACTGCTCTCTAGCCTGGGTGACTAAAACAAAGAAACGAACAAAAACCAGAAAAAAACAAAGATCTGTGAAGACAGACACACACAGAGGGAAGGAGGATATGTGAAAACAAAGGCTGAAATTGGAGTGATACAGCTATAAGCCAAGGAATGCCAGGGACTGCCAGCAACCACTAGAAGCTAGAAAGAGGAAAGGAAGGATTCTTCCTCAGAATGAATTATAGCACCCAGAGTAATGAGAGAATACATTTCTCCTTATTTAAGCCACCAAGTTTGTGGTACTTTGTAGAAAACTTTCTTCTGATATATCCCTAACAAACTAATGCAAAGATCAATTAACAAGGAAGGAATTATTTGCTTGCCACAGTGCTACTGAAAATAAGTGTGCTTTAATAATTTAGAGGAATCTTTAAAATACTGCATTTCCTCAAAATTGTTGTTAAAATCATGACTTCCAGTCACAATGTTCTTTTCTATTGGTTTGTTTGTGTGTTTATTGTCTATTGCCTCACTTCCTTGGGGCCTCCTATATAGCCAACTCAAAGTATTCAATTCAGCATACTCTCAGTGCTCAAATATGTGTAAAACAAAATATTTTTTAAAGGAGACATATAGAAAAACTGACTAGCAAAAAGTCTTAATAAAATTTTTGACAAAATATTCAAAGCAAATGTAGGAATTATGTCACTGTCTTTTCCTCTTACGTATACACAAAACTTATAAATGTGATGAGATGTCTAAACAACTATACTCCATAATTTTTACTCACAGCTGCTACCCCTTGACAGAACACTGGCCAAAGTAGCAAAATAAGAATAGAATTTACAATTTGATAAAAATAACTGTGAGAGTATCCCATCTCGGTAAAAGAGAAGTTATTAGCAAAAATATTTGGACACAATAGGAGTCATGTCTCCATCAACTCCAAAACCTCAATGACAATAAGAATTGGAAAATCAAAGCTATTTAAAAGAAGTCAATGGCATTTTTGCATATTAATAACTGAAGTTTAAATAATTTTATAAAACCAGAATTCTTCGCAATGATGATATTACTTTTATCCAAAGATCTACCTGAAAAAAATGTGAACTGATTTGTAACTGTATTAGTAGGAGAAAATTAACAAATTTTCAAAATAAAGAAAAAAGAGTTCTAGACAGGACCAAGGTAGAAAAGATCCCCAATATCTTTAGTGAACAGGGATTGGTAATTAATCCCACAACCACACATATATACATATGTACACTTTTTGTTTTTTATGTTTATGTTGAAGTCATCTGTTTAGATGGGTGTCTTTTACAACACATTCTTTCTGTAGTCAGTAAAACTGTTTTTTTTTTTTCACTAGGCCAGAGGAAATAAAACTCATAACTCCAACACAGAAAAAAATTATATATATATATATATATATATAATTGTCCTTCAGTTCACCTATTGTATTTATGCAGTGTCCATCAGCTTTGCACCCATAATTTATCACTTTAATCAAGCTTGAATGAAAGGATTGTGACACAATTGGATGTATGACCTGAGAGCCTAAATTATCTTTTGTTAAGGCCACTTGTTCCCATAGCTTATTTGAATCCTGTGAGCTGAGTCCTAGGAGCTATGAGCATGGATGAGATCATGTCTCACAGGTTCCTAGAGTATCCTTGATGTTAACACTACAGGACAAGCGAGAACTGTTTTTGTACACACTGCGGATCTCCACAGGGACAGCTCATTTTCTTTTGTTTTCTAACTTGCCATAAAACACATTTTTCCTACAATTCAATATTTAAAAAAAAATATTATGTTGTCAGCAGTTGAACATTGATATAAACCTACTTATAAATTCATCTAGCTTGATTAGATCCACTCAAGAGCCCCAGTGTTTCTGACAATTTAAATAGGAATTACTGAGTGAGTAAATTTTTTCATCTGTTTTGACATATCACATTATACAAGTATTTCTCCAATGAAGATAAAACATTGCATTTAGACATTCCCAGTAAAATAAATCCTTGTGTAGAAAGTATATTAAACTCACAACCAAAATCGTAATTAACAGCAATGTATATAAATAGAACACTGAACCAGAAAAATCTCAGATTCTACTCCTTACACCACTTAAAAAATGTGACTAGGCAAGTTATTTAACATCTCCTAGATACAAACTCCCACCTGAAAAAATGTAGGTAAGAAGATATGCCTTATGAAACTCTATGGGCTAATAATTGTGTTATTAGAAGAATAAAATGTAAAAGAAAGCAATATAAACTAACCAGATTCTTAAAATATGTAGATTATTTCAAAGATTATTTTCATTTATATTTATTTTATTATTATTTTTTTGAGATGGAGTCTCACTCTGCTGCCGGCCTGGAGTGCAGTGGCGCAATCTCAGCTCACTGCAACCTCTGCCTCCCAGGTTCAAGTGATTCTTCAGCCTCAGCCTGCCAAGTAGCTGGGACTACAAGTGCGGGCCACCACACCCAGCGAATTTTTGTATTTTTTTTTTTTTTTTTTTTTTGGTAGAGACGGTGTTTCATTATGTTGGTCAGTATGGTCTCGATCTCTTGACCTCATGATCCACCCGCCTTGGCCTCCCAAAGTGCTGGGATTACAGGCATGAGCCACCGTACCCAGCCTATTTTTAGTTTTTTTAAAAAAAGTACATATTTTAAAACATTACTTAATGTTAAAAAACAAATGTCAAAAATAGTGACGTCCTTTCCCCACATTCCCTACCACCAGTTTTACTTCCTGGAGTAAACACTTTTTGATACAATTTTCAGAGCATTTGTTGATATCCTGTTATGAGTGATTTAGCACTTTTGAATCTTCTACTCTACCCTATAGTCCAAACCTCTTAACCTACTCATCTTACCAATATTGAAATTGTTGGATGATTACATTACCATTTATGTAATATATTAGGATTAGGTTTCTATTGTAAAAGTTTCTCTGAAATTATTACTCATTTGGGTTATCTATGTCTCCTTGGGTATTTTTTTAATGTGCTCCAGCATGTCTGTCAAGGCACAATCATCGTTCTAAATGCCCAGGCATATCAGGTACCTTTTTCCCCATTGGATGCCACTCTTTCACAGCCCCTGATCTTTCTATTCTAACTTTGACTGTACAGCTGTTAATACTGCGAATTAACTTCACGACTCACCTTTGGGAATCTCTTGTTTCATGGATGCCATTTCTTTTTTTAAGTTTCTTCCTCGTCATAGTCCCCAGTATTTTCCCAAAAAAAGGAGTTACAAGAGACATACTGTTTTGTGATTCCTTGCATGTTTAAAAATGTCATATTGCATTTTCTCACTTGAGTGAATTTGGCCAAGTATAGATATCTCTCTATTCACCTTTAGTGAATGGTCTCCCTCCTCAGAGGCCTTCAAGAAAAGTGGGCTACAGAGCAACACAGTCCTAATTCAACTGATGAATACATGCAAAGGCATGAACCTCAAAGCCATTCAGCATAAAACCTATCCTTGCAGGGATACAGATAAGTAGCACAGAAAGAGCAATGTGACCCTGCTAACTCCGGGAAGTATAAGCACACCAGCCTCCACATCAGTGAGAGGGAGAAGAAGTTCACACTTCTCAAAAGTGTCCAAATGCACAGGCTGAAATTTATGTATACAAATATGCTTTTTATTTCAGCTTTGACCTCACCTAATTTTCCATCCAATATCTCACTCAGGGCATTCCACAAGATCTGTTTACTTCTCCCTCCAAATCAGCCTGCTTACTATATAAATGTCATTAAATATGCTGAGTTAGCTGGATTTTAGGCTATAGTTTTCCTGCCTCAGTAGTCATTTCTTATTGCATTATATATCTCTTTATAATCTTTACAAAAACAGAAGATCCCTTCCATAATGCCTTTTAGCCAACGGTAGGCATTAAATGGAATCCATCTGTTCTTTTTCTACTCTGTTCTTTGGGTTCCATTTTTTATGCAAACTATGTTTTTTTTTCTCCATATTGATAGTGTACTTCTAAAATACTATTTTAAGTTGAATTTGTTTAGTATATTTTATTGTCAATTTTACTTATCAGTTTACTTTTCAAGGTTGAAAATTAAATGCCTTCAGGGATTTGAAGTCATTACTCTATTGTCTTCTGAGACCCGGTATTGTTGTTAAGTCTGACAGCATTCTGATGCCCTGTTAGAATGTTTTCTCATTGTTATCAGGGTAGTCTTCATCACAGAGTAGGCAGATAGTAAACTAAACTTTCTCTGAGTGTACCCAGAAACCTCAGAGCAAAGGGGTGCAATATGCTATTCAGAAACAGGAATATCTTTGCAAGAAGATCTGGAGTCTCAATTACTTCCCACATTTTTGCAGTCTCGAAGTTAAAATTTTATAAGCGTATTAGGAAATAAAATTTATAAACCAAACACACAAAAATAAAGGTGCTTACAAAAAAATCTGTTCAGTAAAGGATCCATAATATCCTAGAAATTAAGTAAAAATATGTAATTACTTAGCACATATCAATGTATTATTTATCTTTAATACATAAAATATCAAAAATTCCATTTAAATGGCAATAAATATGGTATCAATTTCTGTTTATTAGCCTGTTTTCTTGTTTCACTGTAATTGGCTCTGCCTATTTTTGTTTCATAAATCTACCTGAAAGATATCTATGAACCTAAGACTAAGTAACTGAGGAAAGGGGAAACTTGTCAAATAGAAACTAAACATAAATATATAATAAGAAGAAACTGCCAAATTAAAAAGAAGACAGAAATACATGTCCAAAATATTATCTATATTGGCCATTTGCACAATCTTAACTCACAAGTTAATTGTCACCATTTAACTTCATTTTTCCACATCTTTTTACTGAGTAATAGTGAGAGTAAGAGAAATTTCCAACTTCCTGTCCCTTCTGATCCATTGATTTGTTCTATGACCTTCTGTCTTGACACTGTTAGACCTCAATTTCACAATCTATAAAACCATTCCTGTTAGATTTACTTTGGACCCAGTACTCTAGTCTCTGAGATACTTTAGGAGGATAAAAAGGGATGACACATCCATCCCACATGTTTATAATAGGCAGTGCAAAATAATTCATGTTTTCTATGTCACCCTATAATCTGGATGTTTTTTCATGCATTATACTCTTAATTACTTTTAATTTTATATAAGTTTAAAAGTTTGCATTATTGATGATTTTTAAAAATTATCTTCAATAAAAATGAAATAATTTAAAGTGCAGCTGGAAAACTACAGAAAATATCATAGAATACATGATGGTAAAATTATATTTGTACGATAAATATTTTTAATTTTTTGTCCTTGCGGGGAGGCAAAATATTCTCTTCTAATGGCACTGAAGAAACAGATAATATCTAGAATTCTCACCGCAAAATATAATCTTCACAGACCCCTTATATAGGTTTAATATGCTATTCTCCTCTTTGTAGATATGAGCATTTTCAGTTCTCTGATACATGTGTTACTAAGTAGAGAAAGTGAAAAGAAAGGTTAACCATAATGAAGACAGATTTTGCTCGAAAATACACACCAGAGAAAACATTTTATGTAAATTTGGCGAAAAATATGTCCAACTATACTCATGTGCTCTCATCTCTACTTCATTAATCTTTTATGCCTTTAGAAGGCCTTTGCAAGCAGCATAATAAAGATTCCTAGAATCATCAAACCTTCTTTGTTCTTTATTTGTGCTTCTTAAGTACTAAATACTATCACATCAATATAGTAAAATCATGAGAAGATTTTTAAAATTATTGGATTCCTAAATTTAGAATTATTAGTAATGAGATCAGTGCAATTGATTATTTAAAACAGCCATTTTATATCATCATAATGAAAAAGTTGCTTTATTTTTATTAAAACTGGTAACCTCACCTTTATTTTAATTATCAATATTTATTTTATTGAATTTAAATATATATATATAACTGTGTAGAAATATTATTAAATTAAGAAGGCAAAGTATAAGCATACATGCCCCCAGTTTAACAACCACTTTAAGGGTCCTTGTGAGAAAGTCTTCCTCACCAGCCACAGAAGTAGGATTAAGACAGGCTGAACTCATATTTTCTTACCCCACTGCTAAGTATCTGAAAGTCTATTCTCCTTCCCAAGAAGGTAACTGATCGTACCTCGCATTTCTTCTTCAAACATTTATGGGCCATTTATTAAACCCAGGAAATGTCAGCAGAGGGACTCAAAAGACAAAAGGTGTTTTATTAATGTTAAATATATTATATGTGGTTTAGAAAGTATAAACTGCATTTCAAAAAATAGATACTGGCTAGAATATTAAATCTATATTAATTTTACAATTAATATATAATGTATAGAATATATTTATATGCAGTACATTTGTACTAATACAATAGAATTAATATAACATAAGACTTTGGAATGCAATTGAATCCAATAATTGAAATACAACTCATACAATAGTGTATATCATTAATACAATATATTTAGAGGAAAGAATTTGAAGAACAAAACTTTCCGTTGGTAACTACCTTAGTTTTATGTCTAGGTTTAAAGACCTAAAATTATTTTCCTAAAATATTACTCTCAAAGTATCTAATTATAATTTTGTAACCTAAGCAATAAAATACACATATAAAATCATATTGTATTTAAAGATGACTCAAAATTGTTTGACTCCTAAATATGCAGGCACAGTACCTCCAGAATCAATATGCATTGGTTGTTTAAAAGGGTATGAAAAGAAGCAACCCTTTTTTTTATTTAAACTATAGACGCATTAGATTGTTTGGTATTTCTCCAAATGCCTTACTTTTTTCCCCCTTAAGGATATTCTGCAAAGGCCATCTCTTATATTAAATGAGAGTTAAAATATTTAGGTACAACTATTACATTATATTTTATATTATTTTGCTTTACTTGTATGAGAAAATAGCTGTGAACAATGTAAAACATCATGATTTATTGGTCCAAGGGTCATAGCTTTGGATTAAATGGTCGGGAACATCTATCAGTTAAGTTAGATGACTCACAGATCAATTATCGATTTATCTTTATATACAGTGTTTTGATGTTTGAAGAATGAGAGTAAAAAGGAAATTGTTCTTGGTAAATGAAATTCCAATTTCAATTGTATAATTCAGGGCTAAATTATCACTTTCCCTTATTTTACTAAGCAATTAAAGTAAGATACTTATTTTAAATGTGTTTGATGTCTGCCCTTTTGTCCTACATAAAATAACATCCTCAATGCTGCCTACACGGTTTTATCATCTTAATTGTTAAAAGCCCCAGGAAAGATCCTACCCATCTATCACATCTATATTGTACTTCTTCCATTCTGCCCTTTAAAGTACCCTCACCACATTTTGGACACTTCTGGTGGAGGGAGCAGTACAGTGCCTTTCTAGGAACCTCTATATGAACAATTTGGTTTGCTATTTGGGTTCTAATATTCTTGCGTATTGTCCCCCTGGTGTATTTCAAACAGTGTAAGAAAAAAGATATTGTACAGGATATACGCATACTGCTACTGTACAACATTAGAGTAACAGAAGGCCAGGCAGGCTCCAGTTTTATATGGCGTCTGGCTAGCAATCAGTATGACATCTGGCCAACAATCAGGTTTTTGGTACTGACAGAAGTCTTCATTAGTTCCAGATTGCAATTCTTATGTTAATTGTATGAGATGTCAATCCTGCTGAAAATTTGGCAATAGTTTCAAATTTTATCTTTAATTCTGAGTGTTTTGACTTTTACTAAATATTCATAAAAGCCTTAGAGAGAAAATGATGTTTTAGAAGGAAAATCTTGCTATGGTCAACTAGTTATTAAAAGGGAAACATAATTCTCTTTCCTTATTGACTGCCACAAACACCAAGATTCAAGTTTATATCAATATAAAATTGGGTAATGATATTTTATCTGGACTAGTATTGAAATATACAGTTACATATTGGCAAGTAGATAAAAATATCCTTTCCTTTGAAAATGTATACACATACATGTCCACACATAATATTCTATTTTATTTGCACAACGTCTGAAATCCACATTGGAGATAGTAAAAAACAGAAGTTTTACTTGAATCCATAGACATTTTAATCAATGACATGAAGAAAAATTTCTGGATTTCTCCATCATAAAGAAGATAAACAAGATTAAATAAAATAAAATGATGCAAGAGAGGATAGATATGACAAAAATCTTTTAAGTAAATAATTATAGGTATTTCTTAGAAAGGAGCTTGATGATTAAAACATAAACAAAAGCAAATTATGATCAATAAATTTTTCTAAAAATATTGAAAGAGGAATATACAAAGGGAAAAATAAAATATGTGAAAG
The DNA here is from genome assembly GCF_028885655.2 of Pongo abelii. Taxonomy (NCBI): domain Eukaryota; kingdom Metazoa; phylum Chordata; class Mammalia; order Primates; family Hominidae; genus Pongo; species Pongo abelii. Next base: position 117,478,598 of record NC_071991.2, read on the forward strand.
CAGTTTGAAGAAACTTACTGTGCTTAGGAAGAAGAAGAATATGAATATGATGGAAGAAAATAAATATGAATAGATACCAGCAAACGTTTTGAACTACAAAGATTTTTTTTTTTAAATGCTCAGGACTTATTGGCAAGGAAAAGAATCGGGTTATTTACAAAGGGAAAAATTCATGACGACCTCTGATGTCTATAAGAAAGTAAACATAAAACAATATTACAGATATAAAACACTAATTTTAATCACATCATATAACATTTAATATTAAACTGAGCATTTAATATTATTGGATAACAATTTAATTATATGTAAAATTTAATATTAAACATATTGACTTGGTTAGAAAATATATACAAAAGATGCCATTAATATACATGTAACAGAAATTTATAATAAATGGGAAGATATAGTTAAGCAAAGGCAAATAGAAAATATATACAGTAATATTTAAATTTGCAGTTAAAGTAAAATATTTAAGCAATTTTGAAGATGAGCTCTTTTGAATGCATCAATCATGGTTATATGAAACCAAAGAAACAACTCAGCATTTGATAGATAAAACACAAAAACATACATATGTACCCACAAATAATGTATAAATAAAATAAGCAACTTCAAATATATGTATTACTCTAAAAACAAGAACTTATTTTTATATATCCTAAGAATAAATTATATCCCAAGTCCTAAAACCTAATATTTTATACATCACAGATTAGCCAAATCAATAAATTAATTTCTTAATGAATTTTCTTTTTCTTTTTTTTTTTTGAGATGGAGTCTTGCTCTCTCACCCGGGCTGGAGTGCAGTGGCATGATCTCAGCTCACAGCAACCTCTGCCTCCTGGGTTCAAGAGGTTCTCCTGCACCATCCTCCCTAGTAGCTGGGATTACAAGTATGTTCTACCACACCCGGCTAATTTTTTGAATTTTTTGGTAGAGACAGGGTTTCATCATGTTGGCCAGGCTGGTCTGAACTCCAGACCTCAGGTGATCCGCCTGCCTCGGCATCCCAAAGTGCTGGGATTGCAGGTGTGAGCCACCACACCCAGCCTCTTAACACATTTTCTAAAAACAAAACAAGCTGCTGCACACTTGCCTGCCACCCTCCCCCACCACTGCACCAGTGCACACTTACCTGTGGACACCCTACAACAGTTGGTGGTGCACACTTTGCTATGGCCCCTTGCAGCAAGGATTCCTTCATGATCCCCTTTCCTCCCTGCCAGAGTGTTGTTACCAGCAGAGGAGAATACCTTGACCCCTCCAGCACAGCAGGGGGCAAGAGAACAAAGGTTGGCCTGGTCCCAGCCTTCCTGGGGACTAGAGACGGGGAGAATGAAAACAAGCTGGAAAACATACTTCAGGATATTATCCAGAAGAACTTCCCCAGTCAGGAAATACAGAGAACACCATTAAGATATTCCATGAGAAGATCAGCCCCAAGACACATAATTATCAGATTCTCCAAGGTCAAAATGAAGGAAAAACTGTTAAGGGCAGCCAGAGAGAAAGGCTGGGTCACCTACAAAGGGAAGCCCATCAGACAAATAGCAGACATCTCAGCAGAAATTCTACAAGCCAGAAGAGATGGGGGGGGCAATATTAAACATTCCTAAAGGAAAGAATTTTCAACCAGGAATTTCATATCTAGCCAAACTAAGCTTCATAAGTGAAGGAAAAATAAAATCCTTTACAGACAAGCAAATGCTGAGGGATTTTGTTACCACCAGGCCTTCCCTGCAACAGCTCCTGAAAGAAGCACTAAATATGGAAAGGAAAAGCCAGGACTAGCCACTGCAAAAACACACCAGAATATAAAGACCAATGACATTAAGAAGAAACTGCATCAACCAGAGTGCAAAATAACCAAATAGCATCATGATGACAGGATCAAATTCACACATAACAATACTAATCTTAAATATAAATGGGCTAAATGCCCAAATTAAAAGACACAGACTAGCAAATTGGATAAGGAGTCAAGACCCATTGGTGTGCTATATTCAGGAGACCCATCATACATGCAAAGACACACACTGGCTCAAAATAAAGGGATGGAGGAAAATTTACCAAACAAATGGAAAGCAAAAAAAAGCAGGGGGTGCAATCCTAGTCTCTGACAAACAGACTTTAAAACAACAAAGATCAAAAAAGACAAAGAAGAGCATTACATAATGGTAAAGAGAACAACTCTACAAGAAGTGTTAACTATTCTGAATATATATGCACCCAATACAGGAGCACCCAGATGCATAAAACAAGTTATCAGAGACCTACAAAGAGAGTTACACTTCCATACAATAGTAGTGGGAGCCTTTAACACCCCACTGTCAATATTAGACAGATCAACGAGACAGAAAATTAACAAAGATATTCAGGACTTGAACCCAGCTCTGGATCAAGTGGATCTAGTAGACATATACAGAACTCTCTAGCCCAAATCAACAGAATATATATTCTTCTCAGTGCCAAATGGCACTTACTATAAAATCGACCACATAATTGGAAGTAACACACTCCTCAGCAAATGCAAAAGAACTGAAATCATAACAAAGAGTCTCTCAGACCACAGTGCAATCAAATTAGAACTCAGGACTAAGAAACTCACTCAAAACCACATGATTTCATAGAAATTGAACAACCTGCTTCTGAATGACTCCTGGGTAAATAATGAAATTAAGGCAGAAATCAAAAAGTTCTTTGAAGCCAGGGAGAACAAAGAGACTACTTACCAGAATCTCTGGGACACAGCTAAAGCAGTGTTAAGAAGGAAATTTAAGGACTAAATGCCCACATCAGAAAGCTAGAAAGATATCAAATTGGCACTCTAACATTACAATTAAAAGAGCTAGAGAGGCAAGAGCAAAGTAATCCAAAAGTCAGCAGAAGACAAGAAATAACTAAGAGCAGAGAAGAATTGGAGGAGACAGAGACACAAAAAACCCTCCAAGTAGTCAATGAATCCAGGAGCTGGTTTTTTGAAAAAATTAACAAAACAGATAGACTGCTAGCCAAACTAATAAAGAAGAAGAGAAAGAAAAATCAAATAGACACAATAAAAAATGATAAAGGGAATATCACCAATGATCCCACAGAAATACAAACTACCATCAGAGAATAATCTATGCAATAACCTCTACGCAAATAAAGTAGAAAATCTAGAAGAAATGGATAGATTCCTGGATGCATACACCCTACGAAGATTAAACCAGGAAGAAGTTGAATCCTGAGTAGAACAATAACAAGCTCTGAAATTGAGGCAGTAATTAACAGCCTATCAACCAAAAAAAGCCCGGGACCAGATGGATTCACAACTGAATTCTACCAGAAATACAAAGAAGAGCTGGTACCATTCCTTCTGAAACTATTCCAAACAACTGAATAGGAGGGACTTCTCCCTAACTCATTTTATGAAGCCAGCATCATCCTGATACCAAAACCCAGAAGACACACAACAAAAGAAAGAAAATTTCAGGCCAGTATCTCTGATGAACATTAATGTGAAAATCCTCAATAAAATACTGGCAAAACAAATCCAGCAGCACATCAAAAAACTTATCCACCACGATCAAGTTAGCTTCATCCTTGGGATGCAAGGCTGGTTCAACATATGTAAATCAACAAACATTACCATCACATAAACAGAACCAAAGACAAAACCACATGATTATCTCAATAGATGCAGAAAAGGCCATTAAAAAACCCAACATCTCTTCACGTTAAAAACTCTCAACAAACTAGGTATTGATGGAACATATCTCAAAATAATAGCAGCTATTTATGACAAACCCACAGCCAATATCATATTGAATGGGCAACAGCTGGAAGCATTCTCTTTGAAAATTGGTGCAAGAGAAGAATGCCCTCTCTTGCCACTCCTATTCAACATGGTATTGGAAGTTCTGGCCAGGGCAATCAGACAAAAGAAAGAAATAAAGTGTATTCAAATAGGAAGAGAGGAAGTCAAGTTGTGTCTGTTAGCAGAAGACATGATTTTATATTTAGAAAACCCCATCATCTCAGCCAAAAAACTTCTTGAAATGATAAGCAACTTCAGCAAAGTCTCAGGATGCAGAATCAATGTGCAGATATCACAAGCACTCCTTTACACCAATGGGCAAGCAGAGAGCCAAATCATGAATGAACTCCCATTCACAATTGCTACAAAGAGAATAAAATACCTAGGAATACAGCTAACAAGGGATGTGAAGAAATTCTTCAAGGAGAATGACAAACCACTGCTCAAGGAAACAAGAGAGGACACAAACAAATGGAAAACATTCTATCCTCATGGATAGGAAGAATCAATATTGTGAAAATGGCTGTACTGCTTAAAGTAATTTATAGATTCAATGCCATTACCATCAAACTACCATTGACATTCTCCACATAATTGGAAAAACTATTTTAAATTTCATATGGATTCAAAGAAGACCCCATATAGCCAAGACAATCCTAAGCAAAAAAAAAACAAAAAACAAAGCTGGAGGCATCACACCACTTGACTTCAAACTATACTACAAGGCTACAGTAACCAAAACAACATGGTACTGATACTAAAACAGACATATAGACCAATGGAGCAGAACAGAGACCTCAGAAATAACACCACACATCTACAACCACCTGATCTTTGACAAACCTGGCAAAAACAAGCAATGGGGAAAAGATCTCCTATTCAGTAAAGACTGCTGGGAAAACTGGCTAGCCATATACAGAAAACTGAAACTGGACCCCTTCCTTACACCTTATACAAAAATTAACTCAAGATGAATTAAAGACTTAAATATAAAACCCCAAACCATAAAAACCCTAGAAGAAAACCTAGGCAATACCATTCAGGACATAGACATGGACAAAGACTTCATGACAAAAACTCCAAAAGCAATTGCAACAAAAGCCAAAATTGACAAATAGGATATAAATAAACTAAAGAGGTTCAGCACAGCAAAAGAAACTATCATCAGCATGAACTGGCAATCTACAGAATGGGAGAAAATTTTTGCAATCTACCCATCTGACAAAGGTCTGATATCCAGAATTTACAAGGGACTTAAACATATTTACAAGAAAAAAACAACCAACCCCATCAAAAAGTGGGCAAAGTATACGAACAGACACTTCTCAATAGAAGATGTTTACATGGCCAACAAACATATGAAGAAAAGCTCAACATCGCTGATCATCAGAGAAATGCAAACCAAAACCACAATGAGATACCATCTCATGCCAGTCAGAACAGCCATTATTAAAAAGTCAGGAAACGGCCAGGCACAGTGGCTCATGCCGGTGATCCCAGCACTTTGGGAGGCTGAGGCAGGTGGATCACGAGGTCAGGAGATCGAGACCATCCTGGCTAACACACTGAAACCCCGTCTCTACTAAAAATACAAAAAATTAGCTAGGCATGGTGGCAGGCGCCTGTAGTCCCAGCTACTCAGGAGGCTGAGGCAGGAAAACGGCCTGAATCCAGGAGGCAGAGCTCGCAGTGAGCCCAGATTGTGCCACTGCACTCCAGCCTGGGCAACAGAGCGAGACTCCCTCTCAAAAAAAAAGAAAAAAAAAAGTCAGGAAACAATAGATGCTGGCAAACCTGTGGAGAAATAGGAACACTTTTACACTGTTGGTGGGAATGTAAATCAGTTCAACCATTGTGGAAGACAGTATGGTGATTCCTCAAGGATCTAGAACCAGAAATACCATTTGACCCAGCAATCCCATTACTGGGTATAGACCAAAGGAATATAAATCATTCTACTGTAAAGACACATGCACACATATGTTTACTGCAGCACTATTTACAGTAGCAAAGACATGGAACCAACTCAAATGCCCATCAATGATAGACTGGATAAAGAAAATGTGGTACATATACACTATGGAATACATGATCTCAGCCATAAAAAGGAATGAGATCATGTCCTTTGCAAGGACATGGATGAAGCTGGAAGCCATCATCCTTAGCAAACTAACACAGGAACAGAAAACCAAACACCGCATGTTCTCACTCATTAGTGGGAGTTGAACATTGAGAACACATGAACACAGTGAAGGGAACAACACACACCAAGGCCTGTTGACATGTGGGGGGTGAGGGGAGAGAACTTAGAGGATGGATAAATAATAGGTGCAGCAAACCACCATCCACACGTATACCTATGTAACAAACCTGCACGTTCTGTACATGTATCTTTTTTTTTTTTCCAGAAATAAAGGAAAAAAAAATGGGCATACTACCCAAAGTAACTTACAGATTCAGTGCTAATCCTACCAAACTTTTTTATGGTTATACCCATTATGATCGGAGGCTTTGGCAACTGACTAGTGCCCCTAATAATTGGCGCCCCCGACATAGCATTCCCGCGCATAAATAACATAAGCTTCTGACTCCTCCCCCGCTCCTTTCTCCTACTACTCGCTTCTGCTACAGTAGAGGCTGGCGCAGGAACGGGCTGAACAGTCTATCCGCCCCTAGCAACTATCAATGACATTTCTCACGGAGTTAGAAAAAAATTCTAAAATTCATATGGAACAAATAAAAAGCCTGAATAGCCAAGGTGATTCTAAGCAAAAAGAACAAGGCCTGAGGCATCACACTACCCAATTTCAAACTCTACTATAGGGCTTCAGTAACCAAAAGAGCATAGTACTGTTACAAAAACAGACACATAGACCAATGGAGCAAGTTAGAAAACCCAAAAATAAAGTCACACACCTACAACCATCTGACATAGGCTTTGGCAGAGATTTCATGATGAAATCTCTGAAACCAATTGCAACAAAGACAAAAGTAAACAAGTGGGGCCAAATTAAAGAGCTTCTGTACAGCAAAAGAAACCATCAAAAGAGTAAACAAGTAACATGCAGAATGGGAGAAAATATTCACAAACTATGCATCCGAAAAACGTCTAATATCCAGAATCTGTAAGGAACTTAAATCAACAAGCAAGCAACAAAGAACCCCATTAAAAAGTGGGCAAAGGATATGAACAGACACTTCTCAAAATAAGAGATACACATGGCCAACAAGCATATGTAAATTGCTCAAATCATTAATTATTATTGAAATGCAAATTATAGCCACAATGAGATAACATCTCATACCAGTAAGAATGGCTATTATAAAAACATAAAAAAAAGCAGATGTTGGTGAGGTGGCAGAGAAAGGGGAACACTTATACACTTCTGATGGGGATGCAAATTTGTTTAGCCACTGTGGAAAATAGTCTGGAGATTTCTCAAAGAAACTTAAAGCAGAACTATCATTCAAACCAACATTTCCAGTATCAAGTATATACCCAAAGGAATGTAAATCATTCCACCACAAAGACACCTGCATATGTATCTTCATCACAATGCTATTCACAATAGAAAAGAAAAAAATCAACCTAAATGCCCATCAATGGTAGAACAGATAAAGAAAATGTGGTACATATACACCATGGAATACTGCACAGCTGTCCTTTGCAGCAACATGGATGGAACTGTAAGCTATTATGCTAAGCGAATTAATGCAGGAACAGAAGACCAAATACCGTATGTTCTCACTTATAAGTGGGAATTAAACATTGAGTACACACGGACATAAAGATAGGAACAATAGACATTGGGGCCTATTTAAGGGGAGAGGGTGGAACGAGGGTGAGGGTGGAAATACTACCTACAGGGTACTAGGCCCACTACATGGGTGATGAAATTATTTGTACACCAAAACCTAGTGACATGCAATTTACCCATGTAACAAACGTGCACAGGTAACCCTGGAACCTAAAATAAGTTGAAAAAAGAAAAAAATACGAAAACTCTGGAACAGCCATATTTACAACTGTTCAACAATTGTCATTTGAAAAAAAGACACAAATATCCAGTTTCAGTAATGTTTTTAATGAATAAAAGAAATATGGAGAAGCTGTAAAATAATTTTAGAAAGCTTCTTATAATTCTATATTAATACAATTTAAGTATATAACACACATGAACCCTTTAAGAGATTATGAGTAGCATGTATAACAAAAGAAGAAAAGCCTTAATTGATCAATAAATATGGAATACCTAGGAAAAACCGTTTCAAAAAATTAATCTAAAAATGGTGCAAATCTGAATCAATTATAAGTGACTTCTTTTAGAATTTCAAAAGGGTTTCCATAATCTGTAATGTATGTCAGCACATAGAAAAAAACTGAAAACCTTTCATACCCATGATATTAAGTGAGCATACCAAAATCATGTAAAACACAAAAGTTTACCATAAATTAGGAAAATGATCAATGGAATAAAGACATAATTCACAAGATACAAACTATAAAGAGTAATTGATCTATTGTTAGTATTTAAATTACTTTTAATCAAGTAAATTAAAATTAAAATTGTACATTATTTTGCTTTTCTACTTGGAAAATACTTTTCAGAAATACGTTACGTATTCCTGAGCAGTAAAATGGGCAATTTCACACATGCTGATAAGAATATAAAATGGCACATTTCTGAAGGGAAGTTCCATGATATACATAATGAAAATTTCAAAGATAAAAATTATTTCAGCCAGTAATTCCACTACAATAGCTGTTTATAAGAAAGTAGTTAAATATGTGCACAAAAATTTAAGTACATAATTTTCATTCTTACCATCTTTACAGTGGCAAGAAAACTGAAATTATGTTAGGGTACAACAAATATGTGATAGATTCATTATTTTTTGATGTATCCACATCATAAAATCGTATATATACGATATCAGTTTAGAATAATATTTCGTTATGTAGAAAACACATGTCAAATTAAAAATAGAATGTATAACTGTATGACCCAATAATGCTCATTTTTTAATTGACAAATAAAAAATTGTATATATTTATGGGGTACATCATAATGTTTTGGTATATGTACACATTGTGGAATGGATAAATCAAGCTAATTAACGTATGTATTACCTCACAAACTTATTTGTTCGTGGTGAGAACTCTTAAAATCTACTCTTTTGGCAATTTTGAAGATACACTACATTGTTGTTAACTATAGTCACCATAATGTACCATAGACCTCTTTCAATTTGCTTCCCCTGTCAAATAAATTTTGTATCCTTTGACCACCATCTTCCTAATAATATTTAAAGGATTATAATTTAGTTATATGCATATAAAAATATAATAAGATGTCAGATTGGACCTTACCTGGTAAGCGGGCCTGGAGATAATATATGGTTAAAGAAAATGTATCAAATATCAATCAATTGGTTAAAGCAAATGCAGACACGGGAGGCTAACATGTCCTGTGGAATTTACTAGGACATGACTAAACTCAAACTACTATCGGAATCTTGTCTTCCCTCCTCTCTTCTCCCTCAATAAGCCATGCATGGGCACAACTGTGGTAAGCTGTTAACCAAGGGAGGGAGGAGTAAAGCTCTTTACCTTTCCAAACTCAAGTCAAATAAAGGGGCTTCCTTCAAGGCAAATAAAATGAATCCAGGGGAACTACACAAAGGGATTGGGGGCAGGGCGTAGTCTTATAGGAAAGGGAGACTAGCGTCTTATTTCACACTTTTTTATATAGTAAATTGCACTTTGCCTCCTACATTCATTTAAGCAAAGGCTGAAGGGACTCAGAGAAAAACAGTAGATCAGAGAAGCATCCATGGAATTGGCTGCAGTATCCCCTGTGATGGTTCATATTGAGTGTCAACTCGATTGGATTGAAGAATGCAAAATATTGTTCCTAGGTGTGTCTGTGAGGGTACTGCCAAAGATTAACATTTGAGTCAGTGGACTGGGAGAGACAGACCCACTCTCAATCTGTGTAGGCACCAACTGATCAGTTGCCATCACAGCTAGAATAAAGCAGGCAGAAGAATGTGGAAGGATTTGACTTGCTGAGTCTTCCAGCCTTCATCTTTCCCCCGTGCTGGAGGCTACCTGCCCTCAAACATCAGACTCCAAGTTCTTCAGCTTTTGGACTCTTGGACTTGTATCAGTGGTTCGCCAGCAACTCTCAGACCACAGACTGAAGGCTGCACTGTTGGCGTCCCTACTTTTGAGGTTTTGGCACTTGGACTGGCTTCCCTGCTCCTCAGCTTGAAGACAGCCTATTATGGGACTTCACCACGTGATGGTGTGAGTCAACACTCCTTAATAAACTCCCCTTCATATGTACATATCCTATTAGTTCTGTCCCTCTAGAGAACCCTGACTAATATATCCCCGTTGGTAAGATTCCTGTGGGTAAAGTATAGGGTACTGTGGTAGTGGGGATGGCGATGTGCAAAGTGAAGAAGTCCTGCACAGAAAACCTCCAAAGAGAGTGAACTGTGCAGTTGGAGGCCCCCAAGGTTCTCCATAACAAGCACACACGAGGCTCAGCATTTGCAGTCCTGCCACAAAGTATGTTGTCAGATGACCCGTGTTAGTGAAAAGTCCTCTCCCATTCCTACAAGAGGAAAGTAGTGAAGACATTTAATTATCCCAGAGGATGACTTATCTGTATTCCGGGTCACATGAGTACTAGTTTAAACAACTTTGGATGGAAAAGGAAGAGGTCACAAAGCTTTCAACTGAATATGGAATTGGAATTTTTCAAAAGACTAGACCCAATTGAAATTTATAAAAATTGAAAGAAATTAAAATCTACGGATTTTCCAAAGCGGCCATTTAGGAATGAAGAAAAAAAAAAAGGAAATTCACCAACATGGTAAAAGGTTATGATTGGAGGAAACTAAAACCATTTCTTTTCTGGAGTCCACTGATTACAAATTGTTTAAAAATCAGTTAAAAGTAATTGCTTGACAAGAATATGAATAACGGAAAAATAGCCAAGTATTATCGCTTATAAAACTTGACATAATAATTTTGACTACAGTCTTAGAAAGGACTATGTAAGATAATTTACTCAATAACATGGGAGTGGGGGCAGAACTCTTTATAGCTAACATTTTATGGCAGCCCTAAGTTGGTCAGCTTAATTAATTTCTATCTCAATTAAACTAGCTAATGTCTAACCCTTAGCTTTAGAATTTTAAAGACTAAATTATCTATTAAATCTATGACATGAAAATTGAAGGTTTCAGCCAATTATCTGGATAAATATAAAGTACTGCTTAAGGATAGTTCTGGCCAACTCCACACGTCCCTTTGAAACAGTTCTTCAGGTTAAAGGGCGTTGACAATTCCTGGAAGCAAATGCAGGTTCCTGATTTTATGACTTCATTTTCTTTGTCTCTGTAAAATCACAGGGATCACTCATCAAACAATAACCAGGACATGTGCTTGCCTAGATCCTCATGATTCATTATAACACAAGAATCTGGGGCAATAGGGCTGGAGCCAGACTGGTATTAAACTCTAGCTCTGCCCCTTCTTGGCTGGGTGACTGGGCAAGTTATGTGACTGTGCCTCAGCTTCTTCATTTTTACAAAGGGGCTAATAGCTGTTTTGCTTGATAGGGTTATTATTAAAAAGAAAACCAAATAAAATACAAAAATCACTCAGAATATCAGTATTAACCAAGATATTGATTTTGAGAGATTATTACTGTTTACAGCTATTGACCAAAAACTAAAACAATCAGTATTTCAGAAAATTTTTAAAAAGTAATAAGCATCAATTGTCCTACCTTTTCCTAAATGGTACTCCTATTTTCACCTTCATACCTGAACCATATTATTTTAACATCCTGACGTTTTTCTGGATTATATTTCAATACTCATGCAGCTCAGTATAAGAAATAGGTACAAAGAGATTGCAGATGTATGTTCTTTACATAAAATATCATACTTCTATAATTGAATAGAAGCAAAATTCTTTGTCCTCTGTTAACAAAAAGATATATACTTGCTTTCATCATTGAATGATTTTTTTTTTTTTAGTTTTACATCTGGGAAACAGGGTATATTGATATTGAAGCCATATTGCACTGGAATTTTTATATAATATTCTCTCCCTTTTACATATCTTACATTTTATTATTGCAGATATTGAAGCTGAAATTAAATCCTGTGTTGATGCAGGAATAATTTAAGTTATAAAATTAACTCAGAAGATTATGTGTAAACTGTGATTGAAACAGACTCTCCCGTCTTATAGAACTATAATTTCTCTGCAAAGTGAAATCCAACCAATAATTAGCATTTACCGCCGGGCACGGTGGCTCACGCCTGTAATCCCAGCACTTTTGGAGGCCAAGGCCGGCGGATCATGAGGTCAAGATATTGAGACCATCCTGGCCAACATGGTGAAACCCCGTCTCTACTAAAAATGCAAAATTTAGCTGGGCATGGTGGTGCGCGCCTGTAGTCACAGCTACTAGGGATGCTGAGGCAGAAGAATCGCTTGAACCCGGGAGGCGGAGGTTGCAGTGAGCTGAGATCGCGCCACTGCACTCCAGCCTGGACAGAGCAAGACTGTCTAAAATCATACTAATAATAAGCATTTACCGTAATTTATATAAAAAGCAGGAATCAATCTCTAATATAATTTGCCTGTGATAAAAATACATCTAAAACCCCTATTGCTGGTGGCTTGCGTAGAGAGACGGATAGAAAAAAACAAAAGAAAGATTGGTTTAGAGAGACAAATGTGGTAGAGAAGGTAAGATACAAAAAGAGGGAGAGGGAGTAAGGGAAGGAAGAAGGTGAATTAAGTTTAATTACTAGTGCAAACATCATAGACCACATTTTCTACAGTCATTTATGGGCTAGGGGTTAGTGAGGACAAGTTATCCTTTTATTTCATGGCTAATCACCACCAAGAAAGGGAGAACCTTTGGGAATATTTTAATTGGGAAAGTAGCATACAGTTTTACATGGGTTTGTTAATACCCATGATTGTTTTCCAGAAAGAAATAGATACATACGTATTTTTTACTTTGTTTGATACATTAAATATAAATCCTGTGCCTTACACAAGGACTGACTGAATTTCAATTTGTCCTGGGTTGGAAATCAGAAAGAAGATTCATAGAACACCGAATAGACCCAGTTTACTTAAAGTACACAAATGAAGTAATGTAGCATTTATCCAAACAGTAATTGCATCAGAAGTCTTTGCAACATCTCAGATGTAGCTTCTTGGCCCCCTGCCTCAGGAGAAGTGCTGTATTGCAAGAGCTGAAATTAAAACAAGCTAATGTAGATAACTCAAATTTAGGAAAGCAGCCTCTATAATTTTGCACTTAAATCTTATACTGTTTCAAGTAATCCCTCTTGGAGGATATGCCAATTGAGTATAGCTACAACCTACCAATCAGAGGTTTAATCATGAATAATTTTGGTACCTGAGTACAATCTGCTTGATACAGCATGAACAAAGAATGCTATGTTTATTTTAACTTAGTACTTGTTAGAAGGCAGAATTGCAAGAAAAATATGGAGTCATGTTGCCAGATCTCCATGGATTTGGCATAAGAGTTCAGATCAAATGAACAAAATATTGAAGTCCAATTTTTTAAAAATATTTAAGCATTATCTACAAATTTTATGTATTAGAAAACTTTAATTGAGGAATACTTTATAGGAGGTCTGCAATATATTACTAGAAGTGAAGCTAAAAGGGTAACAAATCAAACTTGCCAAGATCATTCATTGATTCTTTTTTTTTTTTTTTTTTTTGAGATGGAGTTTCGCTCTTGTTGCCTAGGCTGGAGTGCAATGGCGTGATCTTGGCTCACCGCAACCTCCGCTCCTGGGTTCAAGTGATTCTCCTGCCTCAGCCTCTCGAGTAGCTGGGATTACAGGCATGTGCCACCACGCCTGGTTAATTTGTACTTTTAGTAGAGACAGGGTTTCTCCATGTTGGTCAGGCTGGTCTCAAACTCCCTGCCTCAAGTGATCCACCTGCCTCGGTCTCCCAAAGTGTTGGGATTATAGGTGTGAGCCACCGCACCTGGCCCCATCCATTGATTCTTGATCAGGATTTAGCATTAGGATTACTTTCCTTTGAAGATGCAAAACACCTTGCCATCAGGCTGAGATTCGTTTTAGTAGTTAAGCTTATTAAAATGTAATGTAGGTACCACTTTCAGATCCCAAACAGGGTCTGACAATAAGAGCTCAATAAATAAACAAATATTTGTTAAGTTAATTAATTTGTTAATTAGAGTTTTTTAGAGCATTCATGTTTTTTAATTTTGGAAACCTACTTTGAGTCCCCAAATGTATAGCATTGATTCAAAATCTTGTTTCACAAGCATTACAAAATCCAGTGCCCCAAAATCATGATATGTTGACCTGTTCTGCCAGTATCATTAAAAATGTATGCATCCCTCATTAGTATGTTATGACAATTAATATCATTTAGAAGATTAATCTCCTAGGCGATGGGGACTTGTATCTTCACTATCAGTTCTCCTTTTTTAAGACATTGGCTAAAGAAACACATTGATCATAATATGCAAACTTTTTTTTTTTTCTATTTGGTCACTGTTTGTGACAACCAATGCTTATTAACTGTTGGATCCAGTACAATCTGTCACATGTAATTGATATTACCAGAACTCATCAGGTTCTTCTTTTCCCTGGTATAGTTATGATAGCTTCTAAAACAACTAATGTTATAGTCAGTTGCCAGCGTTTGCCAGTTCCTGCCTTTACCCTATCTTTCTTATTTTGTATCACAGTTACTTCTATTTTTTACTATCTAGTATGAGGATGTACAAGTCATAGTGGGTAAGCTGGCTATGTAACAACCCTCAAACCTTAGAGGAGTAGAAATATAAATATTTATTACTCATTTATGTCAAAGAACAAATAGTCCCCAAAAGGAGGAAGAAAAGGTTAAAATTTGTGCAGTCATTCAGAGACGCAGGATGACTGAAGCTTGGCCACCTGTAATACGTGGCTTCAAATTCAAAATGGTGACACCCAGTCAAAAGAACGGGGAAATAAATTGAAGCACAGCTCTTAACTGCCTCACATCAGAGGCGACATATTACTTGCGCTCAGAATTCATTGGTGGGAATGAGTCATATGACACCACCTGTAATCAAAAGGGTTACAAAACACATTTTCACAGTGCCCAAGAAAAGGAAAAAGTTTGAGGATCATCTGGTCAGTATCTGACATTAATTTCACATAAATGTGTGGATGTTACAGATTTGTTCATTTATCATAATCATCCTGATACAAAAATTGCCATGATATTTCCATTGTGAACTCTCACACAGTTTCCTGAAAGGATGCTAAGTCTGAAAAAATTATTTTATTCCAGGCAATATAAAGATATCGGAGATTCTTCCTGCTTTTTTATTTACCAAAGACAGCAATGTAACTAAGCTCTTACTTCATTTTAAGTAGAGAATAGTAGTAAAATTCAACATAAGGGCACTAGGGATACACATGGGCCAAGATTGATGCAGCTACTGGGTCAATTTTAGCAGTGACATAACGGAAGGGATCTATATTTAAGATGACTGAAAATTTATTTTTCGATTTAATATATATTACTGTACTTTTTCTATTTCTTTTTTACTAATAGGGTTTTATTAACAAACTAAGGCTTTTTTGTGACATTGACAACAGTTACTTTGAACATGAGTTAAAGCCCTTTCAGGCTCCACTGAGAGGCTAATCAAAGTTTTCCAGGTGAGTGATGTTTAGGTCCAGTCACTTGTGACTGTAATCAGAAAGCTGGTCTGACTTCTGTGACAGCCGAATTGTGTCAAAATTGTCTTAAAGATATACTATATTCTCTTACAGGTAGAATTTAACTTATTGTTTGTTTTCACAAATTGTTATAAAACTCTAAAACTTTATGTAACTAAGTTTTGGGTTTCCTTTTACCCTTCACACTTTAAAGAGAAAACCATCATCACTTATTTTTATTACTGAAGCCTAAAATTCTAAAAGTCATTTTGTGTGTTTCATTTGCTGGGCTTTTTCTATTCCCAAATTCATTCATATGCAGAATTACCCGTGATATTCTGGAGAAAACAGGATGTCATTCTCTAAATGAAACACTTGGAAGGAGGATTATTTCTATTTCAAGCCTCCAGTTTATTTTAATTTATTTGCTGATGGAGCCAAGATCTGCAAGGAACAGTTCCACATTCTCATGCTGATTCTAAGTGCAAAAATCTACATCATGACCTTTGTATTAACAGACACAATATATCTTTAAAAATAGAGCATTCTAGCCGTATGTGCCAAGGCCCTAGTAGATTCAAATCTAAACAGACATTACTACAGAAAAGCTTCAGTCTTGAGAAGAGCAGCTTTCACACAAGTGAATGAGAATTTAAAGAAAAAAAAAAAAAGAACAAAAAAAGAAGAAAGAATACTGGGCTTAAAATACATTGTCAGAGTAGCAGCATCTAAAATACAGTGAAAATATATGCCTCAACTTAAGCAGTTTTTGTCTGTCACTCATTTCATGGTTTATAATCACACTCAAGGGAATAATATCAAGGCGATGCTTTTGTTTCCTCAGAATTCATTTCTCCTGGGTGCTCCACTCTATCTCCATGAGTAATCCTCTGCTTGGCACTAAAGGGAGACTGAGTCTGCTACTCACATTGGCTTGCGCTGGCTCCTAGATGTTGTCAAATCAGTGACTTAATGTACATTCTCTCTGCTTGTGTTCACTCTTCACACTCTTCTAAGACCACAGAACAAGATAAATAACCACCAACATATTTGGAGTAAGCTATATGATGTAAAAATAATTGAATAGCAGGTGTTTTGTTAATATACAGGTTGTCACTGATTAATATATCCTTGGAGGTGAACATAATTAGTTCAAACAGGGGACTGTTGAAATCATTGAGTATGTGGTCTCTGGGGGACGAGACGGGCTCTTAGAGGAACTGGCTCTCAAAGGAACTATTTCCTCAGAGGGTGGGATAATAGATCCTAATTATAGCATCAATTAACAGTGTACAGCATTGCATGGTTTACTTCAGGTGACTTATTTAATACATCAACCTTGTGAGTTAGATGCCATCAGTATTATCTATAGTTTTCAGCTGAAGAAATGAAGGTTTGCAGAATTTAAGTGATTTAACCTGTTTTAGAGTTAGTATGTACCAGTCATCATTTTATAAAACTCTGATCCCAAATCTTATGGTTTTATTTTTTTCTAATATGCTAGTGATTTTCAGATTGTATTCTGCAGTGATAAGGGTCTCTGAAAAGAAACTTCAGGGGCCACTATAAGGACCAAGTAGAGACTCAAAGCAAATATGAATTCAGCGCCATCCCTCCCTATATCCATCAAAGCAACTCTGTTTTTAGTGGTTGTTTAAATTGGGATTTTATGTAAGATTACATTTAAACATTAAAAAAAAAAAGTTCCAGTAACAAGTCAACAAAAACAACAAGATTTTATTACAAAACATTGTACTACATCTTGTTTCTTTTTCCAAACAGAGACTGCTCAAAGTGATTCCTCAGCAAATAAATTTAGTCTATCAAGTTTACCTAGGAAAACACAGCGAGGGTTAAGATCTAGTTTTTGTTTGTTTGTTTGTTTGTTTTTAAGAGACGGGGTCTCACTCTGTCACCCAGGATGGAGCGCAGTGGTGCAATCATAGCTCACTGCAACCTCGAACCCCTGGGCTTAAGCAAAGATCAGGATTTTTTTAAGGATAGTATATTCAGGTATATTTTTTTCGGTGCTAATTTTGTTTAAAGATGAAATTGTTGCGTCATTGGTTTAACGTACTGGGTTTAACAAATATCCTAGTTATTAATGCCTACGGGGAATCTGCAGTGTCTCTTCTATGAGAGACAGATCCCTTTATGACAAGACCCCAGTTCTTGGTCATAGATGATTGAATTAAGGTTGACATCTAACCCAAGTTGGGTCAATTTTATTACCTCCCCCACATAAAAAAATAGATTGGTACAGCAGGTTAAAGCTGGAAGCTGAGTCACCTTTATAGTGTAACTTCACAAACTACAGAATTGTCCAGGTTTCTGCTCATTCTGAAGCCTTGGATTTTTGATGCTTCTTCCTTTGATTCCTTGACATTGCTTGTTAGCTCAAGGTTGTGTTTTCCTTTTTTTTTTGCAACCAAAACTATGTTGCCTAAGAAAGCAGTAATTTTTACAGTCCCACCAACAGTGTAAAAGTGTTCCTATTTCTCCACATCCTCTCCAGCACCTGTTGTTTCCTGACTTTTTAATGATTGCCATTCTAACTGGTGTGAGATGGTATCTCATTGTGGTTTTGATTTGCATTTCTCTGATGGCCAGTGATGATGAGCATTTTTTCATGTGTCTTTTGGCTGCATTCTTTGTGGGGGAGGGGGGAGGGATAGCATTAGGAGGTATACCTAATGCTAAATGGTGAGTTAATGGGTGCAGCACACCAGCATGGCACATGTATACATGTGTAACTAACCTGCACATTGTGCACATGTACCCTAAAACTTAAAGTATAATAATAATAATAATATTAATAAAAAAGAAAGCAGTAATTTTAAAAACTAATTGGAAGCAGTTGTGTTCTGGAATTCAGAGGTGATTCCCTTTATTTTTATTCTTTCTCATTAATGAATTGAAGCAAATTACTTAATCCTATTATATGTTATAATGTTTTTTAAATCTATCAATAAATAATTTTCTTAATTTATTTCTAGTATATTTTTATAACATGAATTTTCCAAATATAGGTAAATTTTTATCTCTATTAAGTCTGTTAAATCAATGGGAATGTTCTTCAGATATTAAATCCAATTTCTTTTTTCTCAATTTCTACCTCTAATCCTAAAATGTATTTTCATATTTGAGGACTCTTCATTTTGTATGGTTATCATTCTGCTAAAACATTTTAAAGCAGGTTAATTAATTTTGTAATATTGTCTCAAGTGTGATCATTACTGCATGTGACATTTTACCTAAGTCCATATACTAAAACAGGACTATTCTGAACTGTTCAACATGTAAAGTAAAAGCCCTATTTTACATCACACTCTATTTAAACAGAAGTATGAAAAGTATAAAATGAAAAACTGTATATAAAGGAAGATTTTACTGATAATAAGTTTTTAAAATTTTATTGTATTTCACAGTATATTATTTTATTAACATAGAGGAAAGGAGGACACCCTGTACAACTTTTAGCCCCCATCATTATTCAATTAAATAGACTATTTGGAAAATAAAATTCTCATGGTAAACTGCTGAATTGGGTCATTCTGAAAGTCTTCTAATCATTTTTATGGTTTTTTTCTTAATAGTTATACATTATTGCCTTATGTCTCTTTGGTTCAGGTGTCCCTCAATTCACAATTTATTACAATAACCTCCCAACTGTCCTTAATATCTCTGGGTCCTTTTTTCCTTGCCATCTCAAATCCATTCAACTTATACCCAACCCATAAATTATTCCTCATCAACACCAAATTTACCTTTCATCAGCTTGCTAAAAAACAAACAAGCAAAACTATAAAAGTACTTTAATCCCATTTTCAGAAAACAATTTAATACTTTGGAGAGGCATGCAGTGGTCTCTGAATTGATACCATTTGGCCCAACACAAACTACTTTCATAGAACCAGGCATCTTTAATACATTTTATTCTAATCCTCATAATAAATTTGTTAAGACCATTTAGTTATTCCTGTTTTATAGCTGAAGAAACTGAGGCCCAGAGAATTTAACTAATTTTCCTAAGTTATATAGTAGAGGCATCTGACTTTGAATCCAAGTCTGTTGGGATTCCATGAAATACTTCATGAAAAATAGATCCCAGGTTCAAATAACTTTAGTAAAATAAAGTATGATATATATCCATCATGGAAATTCAAATTTCCATTATCATTTTAAATAATTTAAGAGATATACAATTATAAATGTATCCTAATTTGATTAATTTTGCATTTTCCAAACAAATTGGACCTCACTACCTTTTTCATGTCTCACTAATATTACCACTAGTAGACTATTGTAGAATTATTTTCGTCTGCCTAATAAATATTATGTCTTTGTGGCTTTACTGGGAACTTCTCCCTACTCTATGCAGCCACAGTTATACTCCCAGTTATATATCCACCACTTCCTATCACAATGATAGACACATTACTCAGGTTGTTCAATGAAAATACCAGATACCATGGACACAGTACGTATTTAAAAACTAACAAATGATATAGCCAAAACCCATTAGAATCTTTCCCGAGCATTAGAAAAGTTACCTTTACACAGGCATCTTTATATCAAATGTGTGTAGAATAAAGCCAAATAAAGTCAAGAGATAGAATAAGTAGCTGAGATATCCTAGGTCCAACTATGTCTATGATAAACCTTGCCCTCAAATTCACAGACAAAAAGACCAATAAATTCTCTTTTGGACTAAGTTTGTTTGAATTGAGGTTCGGTCACTTGCAACCAGAAATTGTCCTGACACATAAAAAGCCTGTGACATTTGTGTACCACGCAATGTACACTGTCAAAAACTGCACAGATCTGTGCTAAAATGCATTTAATTACCTTCATAACACTGTAGATCCCAATAAACAATTTTTTTCTAGGTTATCTCCCTTCAACTATCATTTCTTTGTGATTTAATGCATATCTAACTACTCATCAAATGACAGAGGCTTTTTTCCTTCTTGTTGTTTATCATTAAATATTTACCCATAATGAGCTTTAGTCATATTGTTATTTAGCTAGTTACTATAATCCAGTTGTAGGTCAGATTTCCTAGAAGCTTTGCCCTGAATGAGGATTCTTGTGCTAGCCACTTATTAAGGTACTGTGCTTAGGTGAAACATAAAAGCAAGTGAGAAAAATAGAAGGGAAGAAGCTTATGAAGATGTACATGCAGATAAAATCTAGCCTCTGTCTCATCCCATAGGGAGTTCTAGCTCAGAAATGTTTAGAGTCATCCTACACTGAAGCAAAATGTCTCCCTTTTATTTAGGTCAATTCTAAAAAGAATATAACTTCAACTGTTCCCACCAACACTCACAGACAGTGAGAGACAGGTGCTTTCAGTCCAGAAAAGGTATGTTGGCAAGGCTACAACAGAGTCAACTGCAACCTCCAATTCCTTCCAACATGTCCTTGAAATAGCTTTGAGAAACTGCATGGTATAACCTAGAAAGAATTTAATTATTACAGTAAGATTGATCTAGGTTAAATTTCAGCACTGGTGCTTAATTTTTTGGTAAACTTGGACAAGTCATTTCACATCTATTCGCCTAGGAATAAGAATACATTCCTTTCTTTGTAATGATAAAAGGTAATATATTTAAAGATTTTGCCACATAAATAAGCACTGAATGGCACATGTTAATTATACATAAAATTAAGCAGCTTGGTGGTTTTTAAAATCTCAGTACTAGCTAAAATAACATTTATTATTTGATATACAAAAATAATTTAAAAGTAAATTTTTACTGAACCTCTTCTCAAGAACAAAATCCAACAAGGTTTACATATCTAATACCCATTAAACTGCTTTACAGTCTTCATTCTTCCTCAGTCCTGAATTGTACACCACAAGGCAGCTGCTTCTAACATTTCAGTCCTTCCTCCTCTAGGCTCCCCTAAGCTACCCCACAGATCACAACCTACAATAGGCCATCTTGAATTTTTCCTTCTGTATTTGTTTACTAAGTCTGCCATAACAAAGTACCAAAGAGTAGGTGGCATAAATAATAGAAACTAATTTTTTCCCACCTTTGGAGGCTAGAAATCTGAGATCAAGGTGTTGGCAGACTTACTTTCTTCTGAGAACTCTCCCTCTCTAGCTTTTCCATGGCCATCTTCCCTCTGTCTTCGCATGGTCTTCCCTCTGTGTGTGTCTGTGTCCTAATCTCTTCCTAAAAGGACACCAGTCATAACGAATTATGGTGACCCCTCGGTGACCTCACTTCAACTTCATCACCTCCTTTGAGGCCCTATCTCCAAATACGGTCATATTTTAAGGTACTGGGAGTTGGAACTTCAACATATGGATTTTGAGGGGAACACAGTTCAGACCATAACACCTTTGCTTTTCCTGTAGCTAACACTTGCCAGACACTCTCTGTTTATTCCCATGTATATTGTGTTAGCCTTTCTGATGTCACAATGTCTGCTTGTTACTCTTTATTGTGATATGCATAAAAACGACCCAGGAGTTAGTCTGGCAAAGGAAAATGCTCATGGGTATTTATTGGGCAGGTGAGAGGGAGCAAATATGAGTGGTGATGAATTTAAAATTTTTCTGTTACATTTTATAATAAAAATAGATTTAAAATAATTTAAAAATAGATCTTGTGGAAACACATCTCACTGAGACTCAACATCGGTAGTTACCATCTTATCGGGGAGATAGGACACACTGAAATAATTTATTTTTGGAACCTGAGAATATTAGTTGAGAAGAGTATGACTGTTTCATCTTTTTCTCAAGCGAAGTTTGTTTTACTTTAATTATAAATCCAGAGTGGAAAAAATAGACTGAACTATTACAGAGATGGTGTTTACTCTATAAAATTTAGTTGTCTTAAAAACAGATAAAATTACCGGATAGAAAATGACTATATCAAGATTATTTTGTTTACATACATATTATATCTTGATTGTAGAGTGCTTAGAGTTATATTTGCCTTTAACTTTTGCCTGAAGGCAGCTTTAGAGTTGGGCAGACACAGGATATCTGAGAAAGAGAGGATCTCTGACAGTTTTGTAGTAGGAGAGTCAGCTACTAGGTTACCTACCAGGTAAAGAAGTCATTTGTCTGATGAGAACAGCTGTAGCCTCCAACTCAGAAGAACAGAAATCACTGTTAAAAAGAAGCACCCTAAGAATCAAAATCAAAATCAAAATAATGAGGAGATGAGAAGTAGAGACTATCAATTTATAAATGTTTAAAACTGAAAGAGAGAAAGAGAGAGAAACAAAAGACTAGCTATTAATATTTGCATTTAGGTTAACTCCCATTTTTTCTGTAAGATGTTCATCATACTTTCTCTTTATTTTACAAGTAATTTTCCAGTGTCTGCAATGATTATTGCAAAATAACCCAAAGCTTTCAATTCCCTTATTTCTTTCCAGTATAAATTTTTAAAAATGAGCTCAATAGTTCAGACCCTTCGGAATAATCATTAACTTACCAGTCTTTTTATTTATTAATGTCCTTTTCTTATATCTTGTGCTCCCTTTTCTCCAAAGTATTTGTAAAATTCTATTCTCTTCAAGTCCTTTGGCTACCATGAATTATTTCTGCCTTTTTTCTTGTACTGAGACCTACAAATAATGTAGCATGTCTTTGTTAAGTTCATTTTTTGCATTTTCAATATCAGTTTTTATTATAACAACAAGAGCTGTAATTAGATTTCTGTAAAATTATTCTAATGATTTATAGATATAACTTGTCATCATCATCTATATAATTACATATTATATATGATATATATGTAATATTTCCAGGCTATTTGGAAAATATAAACACATAAGACCCATCTAATTTTTTATGGATATATATGTACATATATAAATTCATATATAATGGCACTTCACATGTTGCCTGTGACATTATATACCAAGACTAGCAATATGTACTAGAAGTATTTGACAAGATACATAATACAGATCTTATTTATATTGTGTTACTCCCACTTAAAGTGTAGGTAATATTTACTGGAGTAACAGAAAATGCTACCTAGATTTCCCTACTAGACAACACCCCTCTGGCCGCTGGGATTATTGGCTGCTGATGGCTCTTCTCAGGAAATAATTCTCAGCTAAAAAGAATATCTTTATCCAAGGTCACATCTCCCTCCTGGAAGTCAGCATGCATCCAATGACTAATTGATGTGGAAATATAAACACCTGATGTCCTTGTCTCAAATTGGAGGAATTCTAAAACATTGTTCCATCTCTAGAGCTCCCATAAGAGCAACTGAGACTTTTGGTGCAGCTATATCACTTTCAATTCTTTCCTCTGTCCAAGCCTGCTTCCTTTAGTTCTCCACAGATGTTGACCCTGAGGGCGGCTTGAATAAATTTTCAGCCTGCAAATCTCTGCCTCAAAATTTGTTTCCCAGGCTAAGCACCATAAAACTGTTGGTACGAGGAATGGACCAAGGAATCAGGCTCTGAAATAGGATTTTGGAACTGGACTACCTCACACCCAAGGGCAAAATAAGACTCCATTGGTTACAGACTGTTGTGATGCATGTGTTAAATTGTACAAGTAGTGAACAGAAGTAAGATAGATATGCAGTAGGAGGTTTAATATTTGGGTTTTTAAAAGGTTTCTTGGAAGTACATATTATAAGAACAATGGTATCCTGTTAACTCTTGCTGAATGCCATTTATGGACTGAAAGAAGACAATAAACAGTAGGTGATTAATCACCTAAGTGAGTGTGGAAGGAGAAGTTTCCTTGGTAGCATAAAAAAAGACTTATCTTCTGCAGCCAGAGGGCAGAAAAATCCTAAGAAAGAAGCCCACGACTTAATTATAAAGAGTAGCAGAGTTCTGGGGAATACAGGGCAGAGAACTCTAATGAATAAGGCCAGGACCTAATTATATGAGTAGTGAAGTTCAAGAAAGGCTTATTCTTAACCTGCTTTCAGTGCCCCTATGCCAAGCACTGGTTGGGAAAGAGTGAGTTATTGAGAACTGGCATGGGGACACCTGTTTTGGTGCACTCAGAATCTTGAAGCTCCAGAATTCACTGAACTCTTTCTGGGCCTGCAAGAGTGGCCAACTTCTTACTGTTAGAGGATAGACGTATATTCTTGATGAAAGCTATGGCAGAAGCCACTGCCTTTTAACATGTGTACCCTTTAGGATCAACCCACATGACCGATCACCAATTACTAGAACCAAATCACAACATGCCCAGGAAAGTTCTGGGCATGCTAAGGTAGGGCAGGGACTACATTTCAAAAGAGGGGCTGGACGCATAGTCATTATGTTCCAGATAGCATATGAGTCTCTATTCTAAATGTGCTGGATCAAGGGTGCTGAAACATGAGGCTCAATAAGGAAGAGGTTATTATATGCAAACATTGTCCTGTAATACAGAATATAACATTCTGGCAAGGATCTCAGGGAACAATACTAACATACTATTTTTGGAAGCATGGAGAAAGTAATGGCTCCCATTAAGTTAAGTAGAAATGCCTATGGCAGACGCCGAAAGAAAGGACCAAAGTCCTTGAAGAAGTAGCCGTGCTAGAGTGGATATACTACATAAGACTGAAAAACCCATTAGTTACCTTTGTTTTGCAGAAAAACTTGAAGGACATCTCATTGAGTAACATGGTACAGAATGTACTAGAGAAGGGAACACTGTCATCACTGTATACTTTAATGGCTACTATCAACAGGGTTGATAATAGAAGATACTTTTATATTCATAGAAACAATGGGGATTGCACACCACTTTTCGCCCAATAAAAGAAGCCAGGTGGAAGCATTTGACTATTAGAAGCAAGTAGAGTTATAATTATCCTAATGAGAGACAAGGTTGAAGTAGAAGACAAGAAGGCCTTACTACAAAGAAGCATATATGTGGTTAATAGAGCATAGTGTCCCTCAGGTCAAGAAGGTTGGATAACCAATGAGGTTATTGTTTGATTTATACAATCAAAAGAGAAAGAGCCTGAGTGCAGTGGCTCACGCCTGTAATCCCAGCACTTTGGAGGGGCTAAGGCAGGTGGATTGCTTGAGCGCAGAAGTTGAGGACCAGCCTAGGCAACATGGCAAAAACCTGTCTATACAAAAAAAAAAAAAAAAAAGCCAGGTATGGTGGTGCATGCCTGTAGTCCCAGCTACTTGGGAGGCTGAGATGGGAGGATCATCTGAGCCTGGGAGGATCATCTGAGCCTGGGAGGTGGAGGCTGCCGTAAGCCATGATCCCACCACTGCACTCCAGCCTGGGCAACAGAGTAAGACCCTGTCTCAGGGGAAAAATAAAACTGGGGGAAGAGAGAGAGAGAGAGAGAGAGGAAGAGGATAATCATGAAACCAAAGCCCATTGTCTCAATAAAAGTCATGATCCGTTGTTGAGTATATATACCTGAGCCTATTTCCATACACTTACCCTGTGGACAGAAGCAGATGCCAGGTCCTGAAAAAGGAATAACCCTGCAACACCACATCAAATACAGAAATGACTCTCCCTACATACATTTATTCGGGTAACTGTACACTGAAGAAAAGCATACTACCTAAACATATGAAGAATTATTGGATACAGGGCCTTAGCATTGCTAATCGGAGGCCTGAAGCATCATCACGGTCTTTCAGTTAGTAAGGGGAATGTAGTTATGACCTTCTTTCCTAGGTATTTATTTGGAATAGACATACTTAGTAGCTGTCAGAACCCCTACATTGGTTCCTTGCCTATGCATTAAGATTCATTATAATTAGGAAAGCCAAATGAAAGCCACTGAAACTGTCTCTGCTCCTCCAATCTAAGAGAGTAAATTAAAAACTGCATCTCAGGGGAATGGCAGAGATTAGAGCCACTCCTAAAGACTGTATGAGGTGGTAGTACATTTGCTATCCCCATAAAATTCACTGGACTTGCCTTGTAAACTTAAAAAGAAAAATCCACCCTCCAGATGGATGCTGGAGATGACAGTGGATACTGCAAATTTCACTAAGTGGTACCTCCACTGTAGCTTCCCTGCCAGCTGTGATGCCTTAGCTTAAACAGATTAACACAGACTCAATTACAAAGTAGTCTTTATGATTTAAAAATTATAATTTACAAAATCATTTTTCCAGCCCTATTATAAAATATGTCCAGAAGCAGTTGAAATTCAATTGGATAAGACAATTGTACTACTTCTGATCCTGGTCTTTTGTCATAATAAAGTCCAAAGAGACTTAGGCGTCTTGGTCATTCTATTGTCTCAATATATCAATAATACAATTTTAATAAGACCGAGCAAGGAGGTGCAAGTATATTACAGGCCTTGGTTGAAAAAAATGCACATGATTTTATAGGGCGGAACTTAAACCCAGTGAAGATTTGGGGTCCTCAGCATGTAAGTGAAGTTTTGGGGAACTAGTAGTCCAGAACATGCCTTCCACATTAAATAAATTTGTTGAATCTTTATCCCTTCCATCATTAAGAGGGAAGTGTTTTCCTGGTTGGCCTCTGAGTTTCTGGAGACAGTATTTTCTATGCTTGGGAATACTGCTCCAATTTGTTCAATAATAGACATGAAAACTGCCAGCTTTGTGTAGGACCCCAGGCAGGTTCAGGTTCTGGTACAAGTGGCCCTGCGCCTTGTGTCACATATCTCAGCAGATTCTCAGATGTTAGAGAGTCATACAGTGTGGACTCTATGTCAAACCTCAATAGGAAAATCACAACATAGATCCTTACAGTTCTGGAGCAAAGTGAGTCCATCTGCCATAGAAAATTATAAACTATTCTCAGAACAGGTCCTAGCATTCTGCTGGAGTCTGGCAGAGAAAAAGCTGTTGGGCTGTAGGACAGTAAATGACCATGCTGCCCAGAATTACCCATCCATCTTGAGCTGGGTTAGCCAGATCCACCAAATCATGATTGCGAGGCCAGCAGCCATTCTTTGTAAGATGAATGTGTTCATCTAGAACTGGGAAAAACCAGGGACAGAGGCACAAGATAATGGCATAAGCATGTTGCCCAGATCCCCATGGCATTTACCACTGTTGCACTGATGTCTCTCTTTTACATCTCACCTATGGCCACATGAGGTAGAGTGAAGTCTCAAATCACCAGATGACAAAAGAGGAAAAAGAACAAGCTTTGTTCATAGATAGGTTCTCTCAGTACAAGAATGCAGGCTAAAAATAGTCTGCTGTTATATTCTAGCCCCATTGAAAGACAGAAGTAAGGAGGAGTCTCTGAATAGGCAAAGCTTCAGGTGGTATGCTTAGTCAGCACTTTGTATGGAATGATAAATGGCCCAAGGAAAAACATATAAAAACACATATAGTGACAACTGGCTTGGCTAATTGGTCTCAGGCCTGGAAAGAGAAAAATTTGAAGATAAATGATAAGGAGGTCCAGGGAAGAGGGATGTTGCAGACATTATTGAAGTCGGCACAAAGGGCGAGGTTCTTTGTTTTGCTTATTTACTCTCACCAGAGTATCTGCTACAGAAGGGGCACTAAACAACTAGGGAGGCAGAATTACCTGACTAGTAATCTGACTTGATCAGCTAGTCTCTGTCATTGTCTAACCTAGACATAATAAATTAACAAAGAGCCATCGTGGTAAGGACGAAAGATACTCATGGTGACAGCTACATGACTGCCCACTCCATAAAGCTGATTCCATTACTCCTGTTGCTAAACATATAAGTTGCTTGCCACAGAGACCAACACTAAATCTGGATATGGTGTCTACTGAAAAAATAAATAGATAAATAAAATAATAAAATAAAATAAAAACAGCCATTTGGTGGCTCATTGATTACATTAGACTCCTTTTACCCTGAAAAAGGCAACAGTTAATTTTGAATGGAAATGATATATATCTTAAATATAAGTTTGCCTTTTGAGCTTAGAAAACATTTGATCCACTGACATAGACCGAATATAATCATTGTCTTGAACTAAGGAACCACTTTATAGCAAAGAGGGTACAATAGGAGGCACATCACCATTGAATCACCTGGTTTTATCAGATACCACACTTCCCAGAAGCTCTTGACATGTTGTGTCCTCACATGTATATATACAGGAACCTCTGGTGGGAGGAGTGACAGAATTATGTATAAAGTTTTCAATTCCTTACATTATTATTTTAAGAAATATGATCTACATTTACCATATTGGAACACCTAGAAAGAGTGAGAATTTCAACCTTGATCTCTTTGATTTGCCATTTTCTTTTCACTATGAATCACTGTCTTTCCATATTTGCCCCTATGTAAAAAACTGTATAAACACGAAGAGCAGCAGAAATAGTGTCTCAGGAGGAGGGGCAGCCAAGATGGCCGAATAGGAACAGCTCCGGTCTACAGCTCCCAGAGTGAGCGACGCAGAAGACGGGTGATTTCTGCATTTTCATCTGAGGTACCAGGTTCATCTCACTAGGGAGTGCCAGACAGTGGGTGCAGGACAGTGGGTGCAGTGCACCGTGTGCGAGCCGAAGCAGGGCGAGGCATTGCCTCACCCAGGAAGTGCAAGGGGTCAGGGAGTTCCCTTTCCTAGTCAAAGAAAGGAGTGACAGACGGCACCTGGAAAATCGGGTCACTCCCACCCTAATACTGCGCTTTTCCAATGGGCTTAAAAAAGGCGCACCAGGAGATTATATCCCGCACCTGGCTCAGAGGGTCCTACGCCCATGGAGTCTCGCTGATTGCTAGCACAGCAGTCTGAGATCAAACTGCAAGGCGGCAGCGAGGCTGGGGGAGGGGTGCCTGCCATTGCCCAGGCTTGCTTAGGTAAACAAAGCAGCCCGGAAGCTCGAACTGGGTGGAGCCCACCACAGCTCAAGGAGGCCTGCCTGCCTCTGTAGGCTCCACCTCTGTGGGCAGGGCACAGACAAACAAAAAGACAGCAGTAACCTCTGCAGACTTAAATGCCCCTGTCTGACAGCTTTGAAGAGAACAGTGGTTCTACCAGCACGCTGATGGAGATCTGAGAACGGGCAGACTGCCTCCTCAAGTGGGTCCTTGACCCCTGACCTCTGAGCAGCCTAACTGGGAGGCACCCCCCAGTAGGGGCAGACTGACACCTCACACGGCCGGGTACCCCTCTGAGACAAAACTTCCAGAGGAACGATCAGACAGCAGCATTCGCATTTCACAAAAATCCGCTGTTCTCCAGCCACCGCTGCTGATACCCAGGAAAACAGGGTCTGGAGTGGACCTCTAGCAAACTCCAAAAGACCTGCAGCTGAGGGTCCTGTCTGTTAGAAGGAAAACTAACAAACAGAAAGGACATCCACACCAAAAACCCATCTGTACATCACCATCATCAAAGACCAAAACTAGATAAAACCACAAAGATGTTCGGGAAAAAACAGAGCAGAAAAACTGGAAACTCTAAAAAGCAGAGCGCCTCTCCTCCTCCAAAGGAACGCAGTTCCTCAACAGCAACGGAACAAAGCTGGACGGAGAATGACTTTGACGAGTTGAGAGAAGAAGGCTTCAGATGATCAAACTACTCCGAGCTACAGGAGGAAATTCAAACCAAAGGCAAAGAAGTTAAAAACTTTGAAAAAAATTTAGACGAATGTGTAACTAGAATAACCAATACAGAGAAGTGCTTAAAGGAGCTGATGGAGCTGAAAGCCAAGGCTCAAGAACTACGTGAAGAATGCAGAAGCCTCAGGAGCCAATGCGATCAACTGGAAGAAAGGGTATCAGTGATGGAAGATGAAATGAATGAAATGAAGTGAGAAGGAAAGTTTAGAGAAAAAAGAATAAAAAGAAACGAACAAAGACTCCAAGAAATATGGGACTATTTGAAAAGACCAAATCTATGTCTGATTGGTGTACTTGAAAGTGACGGGGAGAATGGAACCAAGTTGGAAAACACTCTGCAGGATATTATCCAGGAGAACTTCCCCAATCTAGCAAGGCAGGCCAACATTCAGATTCAGGAAATACAGAGAACGCCACAAAGATACTCCTGGAGAAGAGCAACTCCAAGACACATAATTGTCAGATTCACCAGCGTTGAAATGAAGGAAAAAATGTTAAGGGCAGCCAGACAGAAAGGTCGGGTTACCCACAAAGGGAAGCCCATCAGACTAACAGTGGATCTCTCGGCAGAAACTCTACAAGCCAGAAGAGAGTGGGGGCCAATATTCAACATTCTTAAAGAAAAGAATTTTCAACGCAGAATTTCATATCCAGCCAAACTAAGCTTCATAAGTGAAGGAGAAATAAAATACTTTACAGACAAGCAAATGCTGAGAGATTTTGTCACCACCAGGCCTGCCCTAAAAGAGCTCCTGAAGGAAGCACTAAACATGGAAAGGAACAACTGGTACCAGCCACTGCAAAATCATGCCAAATTGTAAAGATCATCGAGACTAGGAAGAAACTGCATCAACTAATGAGCAAAATAACCAGCTAACATCATAATGACAGGATCAAATTCACACATAACAATATTAACTTTAAATGTAAATGGACTAAATGCTCCAATTAAAAGACACAGACTGGCAAATTGGATAAAGACTCAAGACCCATCAGTGTGCTGTATACAGGAAACCCATCTCATGTGAAGAGACACACATAGGCTCAAAATAAAAGGATGGAGGAAGATCTACCAAGCAAATGGAAAGCAAAAAAAGGCAGGGGTTGCAATCCTAGTCTCTGATAAAACAGACTTTAAACCAACAAAGATCAAAAGACACAAAGAAAGCCATTACATAATGGTAATTCGATCAATTCAACAAGAAGAGCGAACTATCCTAAATATATATGCACCCAATACAGGAGCACCCAGATTCATAAAGCAAGTCCTGAATGACCTACAAAGAGACTTAGACTCCCACACAATAATAATGGGAGACTTTAACACCCCACTGTCAACATTAGACAGATCAATGAGATAGAAAGTTAACAAGGATACCCAGGAATTGAACTCAGCTCTGCACCAAGCGGACCTAACAGACATCTACAGAACTCTCCACCCCAAATCAACAGAATATACATTTTTTTCAGCACCACACCACACCTATTCCAAAATTGACCACGTAGTTGGAAGTAAAGCTCTCCTCAGTAAATGTAAAAGAACAGAAATTATAACAAACTGTCTGTCAGACCACAGTGCAATCAAACTAGAACTCAGGATTAAGAAACTCACTCATAACCACTCGACTACATGGAAACTGAACAACCTGCTCCTGAATGACTACTGGGTACATAACGAAATGAAGGCAGAAATAAAGATGTTCTTTGAAACCAACGAGAACCAAGACACAACATACCAGAACCTCTGGGATGCATTCAAAGCAGTGTGTAGAGGGAAATTTATAGCACTAAATACCCACAAGAGAAAGCAGGAAAGATCCAAAATTGACACCCTAACATCACAATTAAAAGAACTAGAAAAGCAAGAGCAAACACATTCAAAAGCTAGCAGAAGGCAAGAAATAACTAAAATCAGAGCAGAACTGAAGGAAATAGAGACACAAAAAACCCTTCAAAAAATTAATGAATCCAGGAGCTGGTTTTTTGAAAAGACCAACAAAATTGATAGACCGCTAGCAAGACTAATAAAGAAGAAAACAGAGAAGAATCAAATAGACGCAATAAAAAATGATAAAGGGGATATCACTACTGATCCCACAGAAATACAAACTACCATCAGAGAATACTACAAACACCTCTATGCAAATAAACTAGAAAATCTAGAAGAAATGGATAAATTCCTCAACACATACACCCTCCCAAGACTAAACCAGGAAGAAGTTGAATCTCTGAAGAAACCAGTAACAGGCTCTGAAGTTGTGGCAATAATCAATAGCTTACCAACCAAAAAGAGTCCAGGACCAGATGGATTCACAGCTGAATTCTACCAGAGGTATAAGGAGGAACTGGTACCATTCCTTCTGAAACTATTCCAATCAATAGAAAAAGAGGGACTCCTCCCTAACTCATTTTATGAGGCCAGCATCATCCTGATACCAAAGCCGGGCAGAGACACAACCAAAAAAGAGAATTTTAGACCAATATCCTTGATGAATATTGATGCAAAAATCCTCAACAAAATACTGGCAAACAGAATCCAGCAGCACATCAAAAAGCTTATCCACTGTGACCAAGTGGGCTTCATCCCTGGGATGCAAGGCTGGTTCAACATACGCAAATCAATAAATGTAATCCAGCATATAAACAGAACCAAAGACAAAAACCACATGATTATCTCAATAGATGCAGAAAAGGCCTTTGACAAAATTCAACAACGCTTCATGCTAAAAACTCTCAATAAATTAGGTATTGATGGGATGTGTCTCAAAATAATAAGAGCTATCTATGACAAACCCACAACCAATATCATACTGAATGGGCAAAAACTGGAAGCATTCCCTTTGAAAACTGGCACAAGACAGGGATGCCCTCTCTCACCACTCCTATTCAACATAGTGTTGGAAGTTCTGGCCAGGGCAATTAGGCAGGAGAAGGAAATAAAAGATATTCAATTAGGAAAAGAGGCAGTCAAATTGTCCCTGTTTGCAGATGACATGATTGTATATCTAGAAAACCCCATTGTCTCAGCCCAAAATCTCCTTAAGCTGATAAGCAACTTCAGCAAAGTCTCAGGATACAAAATCAATGTACAAAAATCACAAGCATTCTTATACACCAATAACAGACAAACAGAGAGCCAAATCATGAGTGAACTCCCATTCACAATTGCTTCAAAGAGAATAAAATACCTAGGAATCCAACTTACAAGGGACGTGAAGGACCTCTTCAAGGAGAACTACAAACCACTGCTCAAGGAAATAAAAGAGGATACAAACAAATGGAAGAACATTCCATGCTCATGGGTAGGAAGAATCAATATCGTGAAAATGGCCATATTGCCCAAGGTAATTTATAGATTCAATGCCATCCCCATCAAGCTACCAATGACTTTCTTCACAGAATTGGAAAAAACTACTTTAAAGTTCATATGGAACCAAAAAAGAGCCCGCATAGCCAAGTCAATCCTAAGCCAAAAGAACAAGGCTGGAGGCATCACACTACCTGACTTCAAACTATACTACAAGGCTACAGTAACCAAAACAGCATGGTACTGGTACCAAAACAGAAATATAGATCAATGGAACAGAACAGAGCCCTCAGAAATAATGCCACATATCTACAACTATCTGATCTTTGACAAACCTGAGAAAAACAAGCAATTGGGAAACAATTCCCTATTTAATAAATGGTGCTGGGAAAACTGGCTAGCCATATGTAGAAAGCTGAAACTGGATCCCTTCCTTACACCTTATACAAAAATTAATTCAAGATGGATTAAAGACTTAAACATTAGACCTAAAACCATAAAAACCCTAGAAGAAAACCTAGGCAATACCATTCAGGACACAGGCATGGGCAAGGACTTCATGTCTAAAACACCAAAAGCAATGGCAACAAAAGCCAAAATTGACAAATGGGATCTAATTAAACTAAAGAGCTTCTGCACTGCAAAAGAAACTACCATCAGAGTGAACAGGCAACCTACTAAATGGGAGAACATTTTCGCAACCTACTCATCTGACAAAGGGCTAATATCCAGAATCTATAATGAACTCCAACAAATTTACAAGAAAAAACAAACAACCCCATCAAAAAGTGGGCGAAGGACATGAACAGACACTTCTCAAAAGAAGACATTTATGCAGCCAAAAAACACATGAAAAAATGCTCACCCTCACTGGCCATCAGAGAAATGCAAACCAAAACCACAATGAGATACCATCTCACACCAGTTAGAATGGCGATCATTAAAAAGTCAGGAAACAACAGGTGCTGGAGAGGATGTGGAGAAATAGGAACACTTTTACACTGTTGGTGGGACTGTAAACTAGTTCGACCATTGTGGAAGTCAGTGTGGCGATTCCTCAGGGATCTAGAACTAGAAATACCATTTGACCCAGCCATTCCATTACTGAGTATATACCCAAAGGACTATAAATCATGCTGCTATAAAGACACATGCACATGTATGTTTATTGCGGCACTATTCACAATAGCGAAGACTTGGAACCAACCCAAATGTCCAACAATGATAGACTGGATTAAGAAAATGTGGCACATATATGCCACGGAATACTACGCAGCCATAAAAAATGATGAGTTCATGTCCTTTGTAGGGACATGGATGAAATTGGAAATCATCATTCTCAGTAAACTATGGCAAGGACAAAAAACCAAACACCACATGTTCTCACTCATAGGTGGGAATTGAACAATGAGAACATATGGACACAAGAAGGGGAACATCACACTCTGGGGACTGTTGTTGGGTGGGGGGAGGGGGGAGGGATAGCATTAGGAGATATACCTAATGCTAAATGACGAGTTAATGGGTGCAGGACACCAGCACGGCACATGTATACATATGTAACTAACCTGCACATTGCGCACATGTACCCTAAAACTTAAAGTATAATAATAGTAAAATAAAAGATTTAAAAAAAGAAAAAAATTAAAAAAAAATATTTTCAAGATTAAAAAAAAAGAAATAGTGTCTCAGGAATAAATGAACAAAATTGCAGGTTAGTGCCATGTTTATATACAATGATTTTCACATTCGTTTTAATATTGACAAATTAGAATCAATCTAAATATTCATCAATATGGAATTGGCTATATAAAATATGGCATCTACACATGATCAGTAAGCATGCAATCACTTAAAATCCGATTTTTTGTTGATTGACTTAGGTACAGTTAGCAAGTAGTGGAGCCTAAGACACAAAACAGGTCACTCTCCCATCTCCTATGCTTTACACGCCATTCCAAATTAAGTATTTCATTTTATTTTTATGCATTAATATTCTATGTTGAAAAATGTAATGAAGTTCTGATTAGTAGTCACTATAACTGGATACAATTCTCAAATAAGTTTTATCTCTTCTATTATTAAAAACTAATAAATTGTTCATCTTGTTTTTCTAAATACATCATAACATGGAATAATTCTCATTATATAACATTATGTTAAAAATCAGAATGAACATAAAATGTACAGCATGGTCTAACTGATGAACACCTATAGACTGGAGAGGGAAACTGGAGGCTTTGCCCCTCACATAACTCTTTCTCTTTCTATTTTTTTTCCTATAAAGATTGAAAGTCAAATTTGGGTTCTTTTATTTTGAACTCTTAAAAACAATCACACTTTAATAATATATCTACTATAACAATAGTAAAATAAAATCATATACCCAAAAAAACTAATGTAGCATCATGATAACATCTAATTTTGAAATTACCATTAAAAAATTTTAACTTTCTAATATATTTCAATAATTTTCAACAATTACCACTTTAAAGGAGGTATCGTTTAAAATTTTGGGGGGCTATTGAAGGAGATGAATATTTGTCACTGCGCTTCTCATTTAACAAGGAATTAAAGCTTCAATATGATTACAACAGGAAATAAACATTTAAATCTGGCAATTTATTATTTAGAAAACCACTGTAGTTTAAACCTTTAAGTTTTCTATCCAAGTGATGTAGCTACACTGAAGACCAAGGATATGTGAAGGTTATATGCAAATACTATGCCATTTTATATAGGAGACTTGAGCATCCTTGGATTTTGGCATCTGCAGGGACCCTGGATCCAATTCTCCATGGATACTGAGGGAAAACTGCATACACACACACACACACACACACAAACACACACACACACACTAAAATATTCAGCCTTAAAAAGATGATCCTACCATTTGCCACAACATGGATGGACCTGGAGGACATTCTACATGTAATAAGCCAGATATAGAAGGAAAAATATAACTTGTATGTGAAACACAGAGAATAAAACAGCAATTTGTTTTGTTTTGTTTTGTTTTACCTGCTTTTCTGCTCTGTTCGTGGTGTCTGGCAGGGGAAGTCACCCAGCTGCAATAACTTGAGAGTGAACTAGGAATCTGACTGCTTGTGAAACAGCCTTAAAATAATTCTCCCGATTTCAAATCTCTCTCATTTTCAGAAAA
Organism: Pongo abelii; assembly: GCF_028885655.2. NCBI lineage: Eukaryota > Metazoa > Chordata > Mammalia > Primates > Hominidae > Pongo > Pongo abelii. The sequence goes on from NC_071991.2 coordinate 117,515,158, forward strand.
ACCTGTAAGTGACAAGAGTTTTGGGGATTATGTGACATAAACTTGATTGTTTTTTGGTATTCCCCATTGCTGGTTTAAATTTTACTTTTAACAGGAATGCTAGTTAACTTACCACTTTTATTTCTGCAATTCGGTTTCGAAAATTGTGTTGGCAAGGTTTCCTTTCCTTTTTTTCTGATCTTGTGAATCTATATCTTAGTAAATGTATCCTTTTATTGTTTTAGTGTGTTTTCTGGAGAAATCAAATGTGTATGTATGTATATGAATGATCAGCTGCTATATCAAAATAAGCATGTCCATATATAAACTCATCTTTCTTCCCAGGATATGTATCTTTTCCCTGTTCCTTAATGGTCTATCATTCTTCTGATTGCTGAGGTTAGACACTAGTCCATTTCTATCTTCTTCATGATTTTGCCTTACCCAACCTGCCAATCAATTTTACCATTTCTTCCTTTAAATAATGTCTCAGGATTTCCACTTTCTCTGCTTACTTGGTATCTCTATTCTGGTTCATCCGCATGCCATTTAAATTCCAGCTCAGCAGACATGAAGCCAATTCAATAAACTTGTGTTAGATTATCCAAATGATACATTTCATGCACTCAATGATCCATTCAGAAATGAGTGTTGGAACTGTTTCAACCTCAAATTAAGGTGAAATCTGCTTTTATTAATTTAATCTACACAATTCTCACAATTTATTGATAATCTTAAAAAGGAAGGAGAAGAAACAAGAACCAAGTAAATAGTCAGTACTTTATTTTACATTATCAGTTTAATTCAATGGTTTTTGAAAAGCACTTTTCCCAATTTTTTAAGTTCATTTATCTATTGAGATCAAAACATATTAATATTTATTTAACATTGCTTAATTCATTCAATGCATGCATATTCTGTAACTATTATGTATCAGTTATTTTGCTTGGGTTCAGTTGTGTTTGGATGAGGATGCAAATTTAAATATGAATATTTGCGAGTGACCTCCCAATGTTCCAAGCCTAGCAGGAGTGGTAAGCTTTTATAAACAGGACACAATATAGTATGCTAAGTGCTACAATGGAGGTGGGAACAAGGCAGATGCAGTATAGAAAGAACATAATTTTAAGCTCCATCCACCACAGCTCTGGGGTAAAGGAAGGCTTCTGAGAGCTTAAAGCAGTTGAAATTATTACAGATATTATTGGAGAGGGCATTCTAAGCAAAGCCATCAAATAGCAAGACCGGATGATGTGTTCCAGTAACTCTGTTTTGAATTATCATATACAATTCATCTTTGTATTTCTGTTACCTGGAATAGATCACAGCTCATGCTATATACTCAAAATTTTATGAAATGAAATTTATTACATTTCATTTATTGAAATTGATGTACCATACTTGTTGATTTCTTAAATATAACACAAGAAAAGAGCAAACACTACAAGATAACATCCTTGGTCATCTGGTAGGTATCATTTATCTTTGTTCTGCGAACTGCAGTCAATATTCTGCAGTTCCTGCCCTCAGAATGATGAACAGCCCTGTTGGAGAAGACTGAGACTTGTGTAAATAGCACATAATAGAACAATCTGTCCAGTATGTATGCAAAGTAGGAGGTTTTGAGTAACTGCTGTGAAGCAGAAATCAGGAAACTTAGGTTTATTCCCAAACTTCTCTCTAATTAGCTGTGTTAACTTTTTAGAATCAATTATTGTTTGTGTCCCATGTTCTTAATCTAAAGTGACTTGCACTAGGTAACAACTAAGTTTCTTTTCAGCTTCTAAGTTATACATATATATCATTAAAGTGATGAATAACAATGTTTCCTTGCCTCTATTCTTTCCTAATTGTGTCTGGCGAGGACTGACTTTTGCTTCTAAGGTCAGCACAGAAAACAACTTTCTCTCCTAAACTCCCATGGAACTGTATTGCTAGATGTGTTATTGTTTAGTGCAGAATAAGATTTAGGGTATAGGTTCCGGCCTGGCACCATTTTATTTTATGGCTTTGCCACTTAATTTCTAGTTGTATAATCTTGGAAATGTATTTTAATCTATCATCTGTTTAATTATTTCTTCATCTATTTAATGGGAATTCTACCAATATCTACTTTCATAAAGCTATAGCTGAAATGAGTTAATGCTCACTCTCAAAGTGTTTAGAAGAGAACTTAGCAAAGAATACATATTCAAAAGATAATTAATAAGTCATGATTACTTAAGATGTTTACAGTCCCATACCTTGCAAAAAGAATTAGTAGGATACAAGATCAATAAAGAGCTGAGCCCTTTTGTAGGTGTAAATTGCCCAGAAGTGAAGTCTTACCTTCTTTTTCTCTGTAGCCCAAGTGTTTATTCTACTTAGATATTTGATGGGAGAGTGTAAAATTTTATTCCCCAAAAATACCTGAATGGAGCAATTATTCCTTTGTGTCCATTATAGTATTTAATAAAATGCCCTCATCTGATCCTTCATCCATATAAGGAAGAAAAGCTGGGAACCAAGGTTAAATAAGCAAGACCAGCTACATAATTGATGGGCCCCAGTGCAAAATGAAAATATGGGGCTCTTGTTCAGAAAAAGGCACTAAAGTATAAAACATTTTTATTTCTCCTGTGCATATCTTCTGGTCATTCACATGAACAATTTACCCATCATATTTCACTTACAAAACATCAGATCACAATGTAATAATTAAGGATTTAAAGACAGTTACTGCAAAGCATTAAACCAGAATGATACAGTTTGCACAGGTCACATTCCCATAAAGTTAACTGTAATCTAGAAGCATGAGGGAGATGGAGAAAGGGGCATGTAACATAAGCATTTAATGATAGTGCAAAAAAATGCAAAATCCATAATGCAGAAAAATCCCACCACATCTCAAAAACTAATACTTCAATGTTGTCAGACACCTGTGTTTCTCAATGGTAACTTCAAGGGGGAAAAAAACATATATATATATATATATATATATATAAAAAATTGAACCTGATATCCAGCATATGAGTTTATCATGTAATTCCTCTCTACTAACCAGTGTTTCTTCAGTATACTCAGGGTAAACGTCTAAGTACTTGTATGGCCACAACACCCTATTGATCTGAACCTGTCTCTCTTACCAATTCGTCTTCATCCTGTATCATTCTGTTCCTTTCTTACTCATTTCCAAGCATGCTGGTCTCCCTGTTCTTGCTTAAAAATGCTAATGAGGCCCTTTTCTCTTGGCTTTAGCATTTTCTCTTATCTTCCTGGAATGCTCTGTTTCCAAATATTCACGTTTACTTTTCTCTTACTTCTTTAAGTTCTCTGCTTGACTGGCACATTACTGGAGGGGTCCATCCTGACCTCCTTAGCTAAAAATCACTCTCTCGTGTGTGTGTGTGTGTGTGTCTGTCTGTCTGTCTCCTCTTTCTCTCTCCATTCTTTCTTCATTGTCTTCATAGAATTTATCCATACTTTTTGTATTTATATTTATGCATTTATTTGTTTATTTACCTGTTTATTTTCTCATCACAGAAGACTATGTACTCCATGAAGTCAGCAACTTTATTTTGTTCACTGCTGCACCTTCACTGCATAGAATGCTGTCTGTCACGTAGCCGATGCTCAATAATATTTGAGAGAGTATATCAAAAGTCTGAAGCAATATAGTCTTGAGGTCATTTAAGTGTCAGGCTCTGTGTTAGACCTTTCTGGAAGCCACCCCCTTTAGCACATTTAACAGGCAAGGAAATGTGGAAATGGCAGGGACTAGATAACTTGCTCAAGGATGCTACTACTGCTCCTCAATGGAAACATTTTAGTAGAACATTAAACCACAGAACAAGAAGAAAACATTCTACTGAATAGTGGGAAAAAATCTAAATCATATGTTTATATAATACTAAGGCTGAGATATTTTACATGCTATGGAAACGACTTAAAATTCCTTTTGTTCAGTAAATGTCAGTGAATTCACTAAAAGGCAAAAAACTGATAAGTGATCTCTGGTGCTAAAGCCCCAGATTTTTCTTCTCCAATTTATCCTATCTTCATACTAATGTTCATAAAACAAATCTTTTATCATACCTTGTCCCTGTTTTTGAACTTTTTATTTTTTAACTTAAAACAAAATGAGATGGTGTCTCACTATGTTGCCCAGGCTGGCCTCAAACTCCTGAGCTCAAGAAATCCTCCCCCATCGGCTTCCCAAAGTGCTGATATTACAGGTGTGAGCTGCTGTGCCCAGCCTCTTGAACTTTTTATTAACAATTACATCAAGGCCAGAAGTCCTTGCCTGACTTTCAAGATATTTCATAAATTCAATCCCATTTTTCTTAGTATTTTCAAGAAAGATAAATCACACTTTAGTCAGATCAGCGGCCTCAATGTTTCCATCATCTCCTCCTGCTCCAAAAGAGATACACGCACTATACCCATTCTCATGATACAACTTTTAATCTTTTCCATTTAAAAAAAAAAAAAAATTCACACTTTAGTGCTGTGGTAGGTAGAATTCTAAGATGGCCTTGAAATTTCTCCATTCTGGGGTGAACACACCATAATAATCCACAGAACCATGTACATGATGGATTATAGTCCATCATTGTGTTATGTGGCACAGTGGACTTTAAGAAAGTTAGTTTACCCAGGTGGGCCTAACTTACTCAAGAAAGCTCTTTAAAGCGGAGAGTTTTATCTAACTGGTCACAGAAATATAATTCACAAAAAGCATGAAAAACATGAGAGAGACTTCATGCACTACTGCTGGTTTCAAGATGGAGAGGACTGTACGACAAGGAAAATAATTGACTTATAAGAATCGAGAAAGCACTGGCTCACAGTCAGTAATATGGGTTTATCAGCCTTATATATGTCAAGGAACTGCAATCTACCAACAGGAATGAGGTTAGAAGTAGATTTTTCCCAGAGCCTCCAGGCAAGAATGTAGCCTAGCCAATGACTTGATTTCAGCTTTGTGATACCCTGAGCAGAAAACCTGATCACACTGTGCTGACCTTCTGACCAGCAGACTATGGTATAATAAATAAATATTATGTTAAGTGCTAAATTAGTGGCAATTCGTTATTCAGGAATAAAAAATTAATACAGTGCCTAATTGCTTCCACTTTACCACCACCATTTCATAAACATTTTGGTTAAGACCAGGCTGGGCATTCAGCAAAGTAGCCAGAGGATCAGTGCCTTAGTAGTAGTGCTGAGCTCTCCCTAGAACAAAGCCTATGCTAGCCACGCACGAGCAATGAGTAAATACAGACTTCAAAGGGATCAAAGAGTCTGCAGATAATTTAAATACATAAAAAGTTAAAACTGACATTCTTTAAAGAAGCAGCAAAATCTAGAAATACAACTATACGACACTCACAATCTACAGCATACAATCAAAATATACTATGAAAGCAAAGAAGCGAGAAATGTGACACATAACCAAAAGAAAAAAATCAGCCAATAGAAAAAGGTCCAGAAGTATCAAAGATGGTGGTACTAAAAGACAAAGATATTAAAAAATTTATTACAAATTTGTTAAAATATTTAAATAAAAACATGAACCTACTGAGAAAAATAAATGGAAAATATAAGAAATGCCTAATGGAATTTTTAGATGTGAAATATACAATAATGAGATAGGATTTAATAGCAAATTAGATATTACAAAAAAATCAATAATCTTAAAGACAGCAATAGAAACTATCCAAAATGAAACAGAGTAAAAAAGAATGAAAAAGGAACACAGTTTTAGTGGCCCATAGGAAAATATCAAGTTGTCTATCATATATACACATATATTCTTAGGAAGAAGAGTTGGCAAGAAAGTATGTAAAGATGTAATAGTAAAAATTCTTCTAACTATGCTAAAATAATTAGTAAATCCACAGATCCAAAAGCTCAATGAGCCCTAGGCAGGGCACACACAGATACACACCACAGCAAAATTAAATTGCTAAAACCAAAGATAAACAGAAATTCTTACAAGAAGCCAGAAAAAAAAAATACTAAATCATTATGTACAGTGAACCCTATATGAAAAATAAAAATAATCACAGACATCTTAAACAAACTATGCAAGACAATGGAATAGCTTTAGAGTACTAAAAGTAAAAACCTGGCAAAATAAAAGTCTTACAAATTGAAAAAGAATTAAAGTCAACTTTATAGGCAGACAGGAATGTGTACATTGAATACTGTATATAATAAAAAATTACTTCAAAAATAAATGTGAAGTAAAAAAAATTTTGATAAAAGCTAAATGGATGTGTCATTGACAGACAAACATCACAAGAAATGTTAAAGGAAGTTCCTTGGGTGGGAAGAAAATGATACCAGGTGGAAAGTTGTATTTCCTGAAAGGAATAAAGACTGTTAAAATAATAAATATGTGAGTAAACAAAAATAGCTTTTATTATTTCTAATTCCTTTAAAAGGCCCAAAAGTATACGTTGAAGATCATGTCACTTAAGTAGAAACAAACATTGTGACAAAAGTTGGGTGAAAACAGGAGGGTAAAAATTGGAGTATGGTGCTTAAGTATCATATATGAGAAGTGATACAATATTTCAAGGCATACTGTAATTAGGTAAAATGTTTGTCTTACACTCTTAAACAGTATTAACAAAAAAATTTATAGATAATAAGTTGATAATGAAAATAAAGTCAAAAGTTAAAAATAACTTAAAATACATTAACCTATAAAACAATAGTGTAAATAAAATTATATTTGAAAAATACTAAAGTCATGAAAAAATAATATAGGGAAAGAGATAAAGTAGAAAATGCTAGTTAGAAAAAATGAAAACAAAGAGCAAGATGGTAGATTTATACCTAACCACATTCAAAGTTACATTAAATGTTAATGGTTTGAAAATTCCAATTAAAGGGCACAGATTTTCAGACTTCATTTAAAAAGTAATCTCAACTAATGCCTCTGAAAAAAATGCATTTTAAATAGAAAGATACAAATAAGTTAAATGAAAAATAAAAATATAAAGTATGCAAATGCTAACATAAAATGTTGGAAACACTATATTAATATCAGGCAAAATATAATTTATTACAAAAGTGTTAACATAAAGTGATATTTCATAATGACCAAGAGATCAATCAATCAAGACGACAATATAATCCCAGTTGTGTATGTACCAAATAAGTGAGTTCCAAAATACATAAGCAAGAAGGGACATAACTGAGGAGAAATAAACAAATTAAAATTATACTTTGAGATTTCACCACCCTCTCTTCAATAATGGATAGAGTAAGTACAGATAAATCAGTAAGAATATAGCTGATCTGAAAAAAGTAAAAAACTATCACTCAAACTGTCTTAATTGGTATCTATAGGACATTCCACCAAAGCATAGCAGAATACAAATTCTTTGAATTACACACGGAACACTCACCAAAATAATCCATATTCTATTTAATAACATAAATCATAATGAGTTTTAAAGAACTCTAGCTGTGCAATGTATATTCTCTAACAAAAATGGAATTAATCAATAAATCAACAATATATTACTTGGAGAATTGCCAAATTTTTGGAAATTAACATACTTATAAATATCATGTGGGGTAAAGAGAAATTCAGGAAGAATTAAACTCAATTAAACTGAAAATTTAATATAACAAAATTAAATTTTGCAGCTGAAGCTGGGATGCAACTAATGCCTTCTCTATAAGAAAATTTATGTTACATATACTTACATTTAAAAATAAGAAATGCATAAAATAAGAAACCTGATCATTTGCCTTAATAAGATTCTTTACAAAGAAAATTAAACCTAAACTAAGCAAAGAAAAAAAATAGTAAATAGCAGAAATCAATGAAGATGCAAATGAGTACACAGTGGAGAAGGGTGATAAAAAGCCCTCAAAATTGAAAAATCTGTACAATTTATAAACCTGTAGCTATAATTGTCAAGATAAAAAGAGATGACACATTTTTAATATTAAGAATTATAGACAGAAGATCACTACAAATTCTGCTCATATTGGGTGAAATAAGTATAAGCAAATTTATCCCTAAAAACTGTTTGTAACTTTGAAGATTATAGACAAATTACTTGATGGACAAATATTATTTCATGACCAATAGATACTAATACTTTCTATTTCATATAAGTGAAATATCATACAATTGCTTATCTTTCTTTCTTTTTTTTTTTTTTTGAGGTGGAGTCTCACTTTGTCTCCCAGGCTGGAGTGCAGTGGCACGATATCGACTCACTGCAATCTCCGCCTCCCAGATTCAAGCGATTCTCCTGCTTCAGCCTCCCAAATAGCAGGGATTACAGCCCGCCACCACACCTGGCTAATTTTTATATATTTAGTAGAGATAAGGTTTCACCATGTTGGCCAGTCTGGTCTCGAACTCCTGACCTCAAGTGATCTGCCCACCTCAGCCTCCCAAAGTGTTGGGTTTACAGGCATGAGCCACCATGCCTGGTCCATATAATTTTGTATACATGAAATAGAAAGTAATAGCTTTATACATAATTTGTAATGAATTTGTAATTAAATACTTCCTCCCACAGAAAAAACTCCATACCAAGACAGCTTCACTGGTGAATTTTATCAAACATTTAAGGAAGAAATAATAATACACTAGTAGATCTCTTCCTGAAAATAGAGGAAGAGGAACCAGTTCCAACCTTATGTGGGCAGCATTACTTTGATAGCAAAACCAGATAAAGCTATTACAAGGAAACAATTCTATAGACCAATATCTTTTACAATCACACCCTTTCATGTTCTGTGGTGTGACCTCTACTTAGGCCAGCGCTGAAGATGAGCTGGTTTTCATAGCCCCATTTTCAAACAACCCATCTCTCTACCAACATACCAAGATACCTCAAAATACAAATATTAGACTTAGCAGAGGAGAAAACCTATGTCTTCATGGCATTCCTGCTGTCATGTTTCCTTCAGAAATAAATTTTCTGCTATTAAAGTTTATATTTAGAAGAGATACTCTGTTCATGGTATTCTTGCTTTCTACTGTATATGAAATGAAATTAACCTGTTTGAGTATGAAAAGAAACACAGATGTCATTAGAACTCTGTAAATGTCCCACAGTTAGACTGTATCCAACCTGAAAAATATTTTCATGGGAATTGATAGAGATTTATGGAGATATTTTATGAAAAATGTTTGAATTTCAGTTGCTTCCAAATATTTGCCCTTTCTCCTTTCTGTTTTCAGAAATTACCACCTTTGCTGGGTCCATAAGCATTGAACTAATTAGGAGTCAGTGACTATGGCAATATAGGTTAGACTAGAAAAGCCATATAATTACTATTTGCATATAAAACATTAACTTTTACTTTGTTTCCATCAAATTAAAGTCATCATAATAGTTTTTTAATGATTACATTTGCTCTTATTAGAAGTGTTTGCACATTGTTATATAAGCCAAAAACTCAGGCCAGTTTTACTGATATCCCATCAGAAAATGATTTGAGGACTAAAGCACAGTGCATCCAGGTTTTTACCCCATAAAAATGAAAACAGTATGTTATGAGGTGCTGATTACTTTCACTCTTTAATGTGTTATCTAGACTATCTGTGGCTCCCAGTTGAATAATACATATATTAAAATGATTTTGTTGGACTGGGTCGTTTACAATCTGCTGTATTTTTTATACATCTCATTCAAAAACCTTTGGTAAGTTGAGGATTAGTCATAGTAGTTTTTATTAAAGACTTTTAAAATATACATTAATGACTGCTTATATTATCCACTTGTTCAATTTTTCAAGCTCCAACATTAGTTTTATGTGTTGTATGCTCTCTGAAGATTTTTCTATTTTGCTCAAATGACTGTAAAATTGTATATAGCTGAATATATCCCTCTTGACATACATATGAATGGGCTCAATAGCTTAATGTAATCCGCCTAAAGATTGTAAGAGTCTGCCTAAACATAAAAATTCAATGACAAGTATATTTTATAAACAGAAATTGATGAGAGAATATATCTATGTAGAGTCTAGACAATCTGCAGTTTGTGACTTGAAGTCAAATTATATTTTTCTTTCCTAAAATACATTTTTTTTACTATAAGTGGAAATTCACTAACAATATTCTATTCATGGGTGAGAGAAATGCCACCAAAGTGTTGAAGACAGAGAGTTTCACACAAGTCTAATAAATTTGGAAAAGATAGCATTACCATTCACCATCCTGAATTCCAGTTCTAAGTAACTTAGCTAATTGTGAAGCAGAAATCCACATATAAGCAATGAATGTTTGTGTTAAACTTATACTAGTAAATTATTTTTATAGTGCCATTTAGGTCATTCAGTTAATTCCACATTCTCTCATTAATATCTATGCCTATAAACGTGGCTTTAAAATGATGGATAGAGTCAAAGTTTTTTTTAAGATGATGTTTTATTACCTTTTCATAACTTGGCTTGTTTTAAATTATGTTTAGTCACTTGATAAATGCTTCCCCTGTTTTCCTGTTTTTAAGAGATAATGTGGCATGAAGCAGTAAAAAGTACTGTACTTAGGGTCAGAAGAAAGCACCTATTCTGCCTGTCATGTGAGGTGCAAAGACAAATACTATTTCATTCTTGCATAATGTAAAATATGATAAATACGATTATACAAATATAAGGTTCCATGGGAGGAAGCACACAATGTAAGGTTTTGAAGAAAAAAAATTAAAGAGTAGGATATATATGAATAAGAAGTTGCCAGGTAGAGAAAGGAGAGGAATGGCATGAAAATGGGAGGAAATCAGCCACAATGTGTGCAAAGAAGTAAGAAACAAACAAACAACGACAACAACCAAAAACAAGACTAAAATCTGCAGTGTTGTGATGTGACTATATTACAGCATGTGTATGTTAATGGTGGTTTTGGGGTTGTGGGGAAGAGGAGGGAGGTGCACAGTTGCAAAAAATAAAGTGGGACCATAGCAGATAATATTGTAACTTTATGCTCCAAGCGATGGTGAGCTCTTAAACAAAGATTAAGTGGAGTGAAGTAAAACTTTTTTTTTAATCTTTAATTTCCAAAATATCATTGTGCACTGCAGACTTTATCCAGGAGGAAAAAGAAACTGTTGCAGGAAGGCCAATTTTAGAAAGCTAAGAGGGTTCATAGTAGAATAGGAATGAAGAAAAATTAATAGATTTGAGAGTAACTTTATACCTTGTTACAAATAGTTTACCTTTACTTAGAAGGGTAACTACTAAATTTTAATTGCCTTAACACAGAAGAAATCCAAATTCAAATTCTTTTTTTACCCTTTTATCATAGATCCAATGGCCACACTGTTATTTTTGAAAGGAATGCCATTTTCCCTTCACTCCAAATTTCCCACTTCATTATCTAAAAATCGTTCCTCTCATTATTATCCTAACACTCAATCTCAACGGATGAACGTATTTATCTTCTTACCTAGGTCAGAATTCATTTTTTCTTCTCCTTGCTCCCATGATATTTTGCTCATATGTTCCATTCTTATTTTTTTGCTACCTTTACCATATTATAGGAGCCTTAGAGGTAGGGTCCCTGCCATGTCTGGCAATCTGTGACAAACATTCCCTTGATCATAAACACTCAATAAATGTATGGTGAAAGGAAAAATAATAACTCAACTACAATCTAGATAATGTTATCTTCCAGTGATAAGACATTGACAAATGATATTTTTGGTATAATATAACACAGGATCACTATTTGATTTTTATGGATGTATGCATCTTTACTCATGTCTATGTGTAAAAGATAAACCTAGTTTAAAATCCCACAAATAAATGTTAGTGTTGACTCTTACAGTCAAATGTATTAATATATATCCTTTCATATTTATTCTAACTTTGTGAACTTTTATTATAATGTCTATCTTTCAGGCCAGTTTATTCAAGTTACCATTTCTACTAATAGTAAACCATTACTCATATACATTTTTACCACATTTAAGCAACCACATCCTTTCAATGACTAAAATGGAACACAGGAATGGAGATTTATACTTGATTTTACCTGATATGGTTTGGCTCTGTGTCCCCACCCAAATCTCATCTCAAATTATTATCCCCATAATCCCCATGTGTTGAGGGATGGACCTGGTGGAAGGTGACTAGATCATGGATGCAGTTCCCTCCATGCTGTTCTCATGATAGTGAGTGAGTTCTCACCAGATCTGATGGTTTTATAAGTGGTGATTTCCCCTCTTCTCTCCCCTGCCGCCTTGTGAAGAAGATGCCTGCTTCCCCTTCCACCATGATTGTAAATTTCCTGAGGCCTCCCTGGTCATGTGGAACTGTAAGTCAATTAAACCTCTTTCCTTTATAAATTACCCAGTCTCAGGGAAGTTCTTTATACTAGTGTAAAAACAGACTAATACAATATGATGGTTTATGAATAAGTATGTGAGTAATGAGTCCTGATGTGTTACTATAACTGCACCTCCTCGGTAAAGACCATTTTTGTGCTATAAGACCTGGTGTTTTTTGAAAAAGTTCAAATCTTTAGTATCTGTTCATTCATTATTTTATAAACATTACAAAAACTTATACCTCAGAAATATGGTAATATTTTCCCATACATTGCAGTTGTAATAGATTGTACTTTTCAGAAACAACTGCAATAATATTTCCAGTTTCACATCATCTTCTAGAATCTTGCCACTCTGCCATTATAGGGTAGTGTTGAACTCCCCTCGCTTTGACCTTGAATGGGCCTGTTGAAGCAATAATAAACTGATAGGGACACTATGTGACAGCCAAGATTAGTCATCTAAGCAACATAGTTTCTGTCTAGCTCTTGCTCTGGATAGGTGCCCTTGGAACTCAGCCATCACACTGTGAGGAAGCCCAAACCACATGGAGAGATCTGCATGGAAAGGAGGTGAGGCTTTGAGCCCTAAGTCCTGCCCAAGCTCCCACCTGAAAACTGCAACCAATTGTTATTTACATGCATGTATCACATGACTTCCTCACCAATATGTGTATAATGTGACTTCCCACCCACATTATGGAACAATGAACAAAAGAAAATGACTTGTAGTTTTGGGGCATATAGTATTGAAGTGGTTAAAAGGCAATAGTATTCTGAACAAAGTAAATGAAATTATTCGTAAGAGGTACATCTTGCATTAATAGAACATTTCCTTGTAATGTGAATGTGACCTCCAGGACAGTCAAGCTTATTCTGTTTAGTTGGCTTTTGTATTATGAGTGCTTAGAACAGACCTCGACCCAAAGTATGGACTCGGTACATAAAACAGTGTATTTATAATGAGAGATGGATATGGTTTGGATTTCTGTCCCTGTCCAAATCTCATGTCAAATTGAAGGAGGGGCGTGGTGGGAGATGATTGGATCATGGGGACAGATTTCACCCTTGCTGTTCTTGTGATAGTGAGTTCTCATGAGATCTGACGGTTTAAAAGTGTGTGATACTTCCCCCTTTGTGCTCTCTCTCTCTCTCACTTTCTCTCTCTTTCTTTCTCTCTCTCCCCTGCTCTGCCATGGTAAGATGTGCTTGCTTCCCCTTTGCCTTCCATTACGCTTATAAGTTTTCTTTTTTTTTTTTTTTTTTTTTTAAGACAGACTTTCACCCTTGTTGCCCAGGCCAGAGTGCAATGGCATGATATCGGCTCACTGCAACCTCCACTTCCCAGGTTCAAGTGATTCTCTTGCCTCAGCCTCCCAAGTAGCTGGGATTACAGGCATGTGCCACCACACCAGGCTAATTTTTGTATTTTTAGCAGAGATGTGGTTTCTCCATGTTGGTCAGGCTGGTCTCAAACTCCTGACATCAGGTGATCCACCCGCCTTGACCTCCCAAAGTGCTGGGATTACAGGTGTGAGCCACCACGCCTGGCCGCTTGTAAGTTTTCTGATGCCTCCCAGCCATGCTTACTGTTGAGCCTGTGGAACTGTGAGTCAATCAAACCTCTTTTCTTCATAAATTACCCAGTCTTAGGTAGTTCTTTATAGCAGTGTGAGAACAGACTAAATTCAAAAATTGATACCAGAAGTGGGGTACTGCTATAAAGATACCTGAAAATGTGGAAGTTACTTTGGAACTGCATAATGGGCAGAGGTTGGAGCACTTTGGAGGGCTCAGAAGAAGACAGGAAGTTGTGGGAAAGTTTGAAACTTCCTAGAAACTTGTTGAATGGTTGTGACAAAAATGCTGATAGTAATATGGACAATGAAATTCAGGCTGAGGCCTTCTCATATGGAGATGAGGAACACATTGGGAACTGGAGCAAAGGTCATTCTTACTATGCTTTAGCAAAGAGACTGGCAGCATTGTTCCCCTGCTTTGGGGATCTGTGGAACGTTAAACTTGAGAGAGATGATTTAGGGTATCTGGCAAAAAAAATTTCTAAGCAGCAAAGCATTCAAGATGAGACCTGGCTGCTTCTAAAAGCCTATGCTCCTTTGCATAAACAAAGGAATAACCTAAAACTAGAACTTACATTTAAAAGGGAGGCAGACAAAAGTTTGGAAAATTTGCAGCCAGACCATGTGGTAGAAAAAGAAATTTTTTCCTGGGGAGATATTCAAGCAGCCAGCTGCAGAAATTTGCATAAGTAAAGAGGAGCTGAATGCTAATGACGAAGACAATGGGGAAGATGTCTCTAGGGCATTTCAGAGATCTTCACAGCAGCTCCATCCATCACAGGTCTGAAGGCTTAGGAGAAAAAAAATGTTTCTTGGGCCAGACCCAGGGACCTGCTATCCTTTGCAGCCTTGAGACATGGTGCCCTGCATCCCAGTCACCCCAGATCCAGTCATAGCTAAAAGGGCCAAGGTATAGCTCAGGTCATGGCTTCAGAGGGTGCAAGCCCCAAGTCTTGGCCGCTTCCACATGGTGATGGGCCTGCAGGTACACAGAAGGCAAGAATCGAGGTTTGGTAACCTCCTCCTAGATTTCAGAGGATGTATGGAAATGCCTGGATGTCCAGGTAAAAGTCTGCTGTAGGGGTTGAGCCCTCATGGAGAACCTCTACTAGGGCAGTGCAGAGGGCAAATGTGGGGTTGGAGCCCCACACAGATTCCCTACTGGGGCACTGCCTAGTGGAGCTGTGAGAAGAGGACCATTGTTTTCCAGACCCCACAATGGTAGATTTACCAACAGCTTGCATCGTGTACCTGAAAAAGCTGCAGATCCTCAATAGCTATGGGAGGGAGTGTACCCTGCAGAATCACAGGGGAAGAGCTGCCCCAGGCCTTGGTAGCCCACCCCTTGCATCATCATGCCCTGGATGTGAGACATAGAGTCAAAAGAGATCATTTTGGAACTTTAAGATTTAATGACTGACCAGCTAGGTTTCAGACTTGCATGGGGTCTGTTAGCCCCTTCATTTTGGCCAGTTTCTCCCATTTAAAATGGCATTTATCCAATGCCTGTAAACCCAGTGTATCTTGGAAATAATTACAATAACTTGTTTTTGACTTTACAGGCTCATAGGTGAAAGGGACTTACCTTCCACCAAAGTCTTAACTGAGACTTTGGAGTGTAGACTTTCGAGTTACTGCTGAAATTAGTTAATACTGGGGGACGGTTGAGAAAGGACAATTGTATTTGGTAATGGGAGAGGGACATGAGATTTGGGAGGGGCCAGGGGCACAATGATATGATTTGGATTTGTATCCCTGCTCAAATCTCATGTGTCAAGTATGAAGAGGGGCCTGGAAGGAGGTGATTGAATCATAAAAGTGGATGTCCCCCTTGCTGTTCTCTTGATAGTGTGTTCTCATGAGATCTGATGGTTTAAATGTGTGTGGCACTTCCCCCTTCATTCTCTCTCTCCTGCTCTGCTATGGTAAGTTGTGCTTGCTTCCAACTGGCTTCTGTCATGATTGTAAGTTTCCTGAGCGCCCCCGACCCAGTCATACTTCCTGTTAAGCCTGCAGAACTGTGAGGCAATTAAACCTCTTTTCTTCATAAATATTCAGTCTCAGGTAGTTCTTTATAGCAATGTTAGAATGAACTAATACAGAGATATAGAAATCAAGGCTAAAAAAGAATAATAAAGGCTTTTGAAAAATATACACAATCAAAATTTTTGCAAAGTGAAAATTGTCAGAATGTTATCTAAATTTATGAAAATGTTAATATACCTAAAAATTAGAAAAAATGTGTATTTAAAACTATAAGAATCTTAAAATCTAATATACATTACTTTCCCATTCATGTTTAATTTCAAATATATGTTATCTTATGTTAACCTTCAACATCATTGTTAAGTGTGTATGTTTTTTATTTAGTTGTCTGTATTTGCTTATTTAATATTTTACTAGTACCTAAAATAGAGGAATTGATTTAACATCCCCAAAATGTATTTTCATCTGTTTTTTAAATATCATATAATATTTGCAATTTTGATTCAAAAAGTACTAAGTTACTTTCTCTAAAGCAACTATCCTCGTGATTTCTTTATTCATAATATTGATTACAAGGTAGGTTGTGTCTTTCTTAATGTTTTCTCCTAAATGAAAAGGTCCCTGCAGACATTATAAATCCAAAGATTCAGATTCAGTCATGTATTTTCCCATTTTACTGACCTGCAATGAAGCACATCTTTTCCAAGCAACACATAAGGCATTTGGGGAAAATTCCATAACTATAAAAAATGTTTATTATTTACTCTGCATTGTGTTGCATAGCTCATTCAAAGTATGACTGACAAGAAGACACATTAACTCAATAGTCAGGGGAAATAAAAATCAGCGTGAGAAAAATTATTCAGTGAAAAGTCACTGAGTACCATATTATTAGCCATTTTGTATTTCTATAATATAAATTTATCTGTGATAAATCTTGGAAACTTCCCACAAAGAGATTCATGTATGTCCTAAAAATTAACAAAACTATTAATTAGTGTCATTTATAATCACTGGGCTCAATCAATTCAGATAAAATAATGTGGGTTACATTTAAAAAAATTATTAAGACATGTAAAACATCATCTCATTTAGGAAAATGATATCTTGGACAAAAAAATTTATGAAATGATATAATATTCTATTAAGATAATATTTTTTATTTTATTTTATTCAAGTCATTAGATATAAGTTCCTTAAAATTTGTCACGTGATAACATTTATGGTTTAAACATTAGAAACACTCTATGGTTGATGTTAAATCGAGGTTAGTAATATACCACTTTGAAATTATCTCCTACGGGAAATTCCTGACATAAAAAAATTAACCCACCACCTATGAATTTACCTCTTCTATTATCAAAATTTATAAATAGGATAAAAATGTGTCATAGTCTATTGCAACTATTAAGCTGAAAAGCACTTTGATATGATTCAGCATCTAAAAATGTAGAATACCAGATAGCTCCATGGTAAATGAATTTCCAGTGTATTAATTACTTACAATAATAGCACCAATAAGTTTGCTCAAAGGTATGACTAATGATAAAAGCCTTTTTCATTTTACCAAATATCCATTGATAATATCTTAACATTAGTTATTCCTCAGCCAGAATACTTCCTAAAGTGTTAAGAAGCAATATTTCTTAAGGACCTCTGAGCATTGCCTTCTGCTTATATTTTATGACACTGCCTTCCTTTAACATAATGCTTCAGAAATGACAAATTATGTGTGGATCCCACCATGCTCCTCAACATCGAGTGGATTCTTACTTCCACGCTTTATCCTATACTGTCTTCTGCCATTTCTGGGCAGCTTTATCTCCTGAATTTCATCTTAACTTGATAAAACTGGACTTAGTTTTAAAAACTCAGTTGAGGAGTGCGTTGGCAGTCCCCAAGACCATCCCCACATTCATAGATTCCCTAGAAAGACTCACAGGATTCAGCATTTGGGTGTACTCACCACAAAGATTTATTACAGCAATGTAGTAAGGATACACAGTTGGATCATACTGGGAAAAGGTACAGTGTTGGGAGGAATCCATGTGATTTTCTTACGCTTTCTTCTTCCCATGAGGTGTCACACAGTATCCTCTTCCAGTAACAAAATGCAGCAATATGTGTGATGTGTGCTATGTTTCTGCCCAGTGAAGCTCATTAGAGACCTAGCTGGAGGCTAGTCATGCAGGTATCCTCTGCTTAGAATGTACTAACATTACTGACTCCCAAAAGAAAAGCAGATGTTCAGTATAAGCCATATTGTTTGCACAGACAAAGCACAGTGAACCACCTTTATCAGTTAACTACTGACTGGGAACCAAGTTTCTAGATGTCAACCAAGGGCCAACCTTTTAAATAGTCTTTCTAATTTATTTTATTTTATATTTTATTTTATTTATTTTATTTTATTTTATTTTTTGGGGAGGAGACAGAGTCTCGGTCTGTCGCCCAGGCTGGAATGCAGTGGCGCGATCTCAGCTCACTGCAACCTCTGCCTCCAGTTTCAAGGGATCCTCGTACCTCAGCCTCTTAAGTAGCTGGGATTACAGGTATGCGCCACCATGCCCAGCTAATTTTTGTACTGTTAGTAGAGACGGGGGTTTTGCCATGTTGCCCGGGCTGGTCTCGAACTCCTGGCCTCAAGTGATCCGCCCACCTTGGTCCTCCAAAGTGCTGAGATTACAATCATCAGCCACCAAGCCCGGCCTCAAGTTACCTTTCTAAAGATAGCAGTCTTAGGCCTGCTATATTAGTTTTTGTTTTTTGTTTTTGCTTTTTTTGCACAGGAAGTAATCCTCTAAAGAATCTGTTTCTGATTCCTGGAAAGTTAGCTGCTGGTGTTCAGTGCTCCCAGACTTAAATATTTCATAGCATTTTCTGCTTTGGAGTGCAATAGCCAATATATTTAGCCTTCTCTCCCATATTACTCCTGAATATCTTTTATATAGAACTTGGAAAATATAACTCACTTGGGAAAAGTCTCTTGAAAGGATCAGAAAGTCCTATTTCTACTTAATTTAGTATTTATATCTTATCCCCTTTTCCATCCTATTCTCTTCCTAAATAATTCACTGTGAATATCATTAAATAAGTAATTTATCTTCTTTGCCATTGTTAGTACCATATGCAAATATGTGTCAAGGTGTCAAGTAGAAAGGAGGTAGGTTGAGCTGTGGTGGCCTGAAGCAGGGTGTTAGAGCTGAGTCTGGTAAGCAGAAAATCCAGAGTAGGAGCAGACCAGCACAGGATGCTGGAATCCAAGTAGGATGAGGATGAGGAAGGCATCACTATTGGTAGGCACCCCAGCATGTTGTGCCAGAGCCCAGTCGGGTGGGAGGGCATTCAAACAGAGGGAGAACCAAGGCACAATTGTGGATCTTGGGGCAGGGAAAGGAGGGTGTCTACACAGGGATGAAACAGTGGTAGCGGTGGCTGGCAGAGTATTGGAGGCTAAATGAAGAGTGGCAGTAGTGGGTGTATATTTAGAAAGTTAGTATAGATGTAGATATATACTTACATGTATATATTTGACTTATATATGTATGATTTAAAAGACTATATATAGCATATTTGTTTCTATTCTCCATGGTCCTAATATATAACAACAGAATTTTTAAAATATTGTTATATTCTTTAAATAAATATTCCACTGGTTATTTTGATGAGAATGTATTTCTCAGTTAGGGAGAGAGAGGTTATAAATGTATTATTGCTGTTGATATCGAACATATGTTTAAAGCACTCCCCCACCCCCACCCTGCCAAGATAAGCTGACTGCATCTAAGAGAACTGGAAGTGAAATTGAGGATGTAGAACAAGACACTAATTTCCAAAGGTTTAATATCAAAGAGCAAATTTCTAGAAGATCTAGGACAGTAACCTCAAGTCTTTCATTAAACTCTTCCATCTCCTGCATTTAGAGCCTACTACAACAGCTATCTTAACACACCAGTATGAAAGATAGCCATCTTTTTCCCTAAATACATTTTCCTTCTACTTCCTGTTTGTAATAATTATTCTTCCAGTCACTGGGCTCAACATCTGTCACTTATCTTTTTCATCTTAGCCTTCCATACCCAACATTCAGATCATCATTCATAGCAACATTTTTTCTCACAAGTCATCTTATGCACATTTCATTTACTTTTTTATTGCATCCTTCAGTTGGAGAAGTCTCTTTTTTTCTCTTAGTTTCTTATTTAGATTTCTTCTGCACATAGCTGTAATAAAATGAAGAATTTTTTTTTAATTTTCTCTAAAAATTGGTTAGAGAAATAAACAAAGAAGAAGTATGATCAGTGTTGGAATCTTTTAATTCCTTTCTCCTCTAACTTTGCCATTTCTTTTACCATGCAAGCAATACTTGCTTTTTCTACAGTATTTTCACCTCACATCATACAGTGTCCATGTGTCTTTTTTCTGTTTTTTTTTTTTTTTTTTTTTTGGAGATAGGGTCTCACTCTGTTACCAGGCTGGAATGCAGGGGTACAATCCCAGCTCACTACAACCTCCACCTTCTGGGTTCAAGCGATTCTCCTGCCTCAGCCTTCCGAGTAGCTGAGATTACAGGTATATGCCACCACGCCTGGCTAATTTTTGTATTTTTAGTAGAGACGGGGTTTCACTATGTTGGCGAGGATGGTCTCGATCTCTTGACCTTGTGACCCGCCTGCCTCGGCCTCCCAAAGTGTTGGGATTACAGGCGTGAGCCACCACGCCCCGCCATCTTTTTTCATATTTTACTCGTTTTAAATATGTTTATTGTAAAATATTTTTAAAATATGTTTAAAATATTTGTTATTTTTTCTATCCCCTTTTGACTATACAATCCTTCACTAGGATAAAAAAGCTACACTTTCCAAATGTCTTTATTCAGAGAAAAACTTATATTTCAAAAAAGTGCTATTGAAAATGAGACACATATAGACAAAGAACAT
The DNA here is from genome assembly GCF_028885655.2 of Pongo abelii. Taxonomy (NCBI): domain Eukaryota; kingdom Metazoa; phylum Chordata; class Mammalia; order Primates; family Hominidae; genus Pongo; species Pongo abelii. Next base: position 117,535,935 of record NC_071991.2, read on the forward strand.
CAAAGACAATTACTTAATAAGCATTCCAGGTTTGTTGCTCTCCACAGATCCTTTCTGCATGGAACTCTGTTTAAAATCAGTTGGAGTTCTGCCCCCACAAAGTTTCACACAAGGGAAAAAGAATAAGAATTTAAACATAAATAAGTAGAACAAACTTTAATAAGCTCTCTCAATGAGTATTTACCTGAGGGACTGGAACAGCTGCAATGTAAAACCTGCTTAATAACCCTCTATTAAATAATTTTCTTGGTTTAAATTAAAATCTAAATGCAGGCTAAGTCATAAACAAAAAAATTACATATTACCATTTTCTAAAAGTGGGGTAATTAAGGACTCTTCTTTTAACTAAATAATTTTAAGTATTCTATTGTTTTGCTTTTCTTTAAACTCTACTACTTTGAGTGATTTATTAAAGCCGACCACATAATGGTGTACAAAAATAATGAACTGAATATACTTTGTGTATCAAAGTGGCTTGATAGAGCATATCAACTGGTTTTAAAGAAAGTAAACAAGCAAATTAATCGCCAGTTTTCTCGCAGAATGTGGCTTCTTAAATGATGAAAACCTTGTAAGACTTCTTTCAGGTTTTCAATGGCCATAAACGATTTGGAAGTAATTTATCTTCTTCGCTATTGTTAGTACCATATGCAAGAATTTGCTCTTCTCCAGTTTTAGAAAAATAAGACTTTTGTTTCTTCAGAACCCTTGCAGCTTCATTCTCATTTGTAGTCACAATTCTCAGTTTATGGCACTGGAATTTTTCCATAGCAATTAATCCCAAAGTTATAAATACAATAATGAGTCCGAGAAGTAAATTTATATGTTCCTACTTATCTTTCCTCTTTTCCCATTTCTGACAAATAAACAGTTTCTTGGAGAATGAAACACTTAGGGAACAGATTCTGAAATGAAACTCATAAGCGAGATTACTTTTGTATTAAAAGAGATTTCCATGTTCTCTCTTTCTCTCATTTGTTTTCCCCCAGATGTCAAGCTCCATCAGGGCAGGTTGATCTTGAAAACTTGGGTCATTCCACTATTCAACTTGGTGCCTTGCACATTGCGACTGATCAATAATAATCATTTAGAAACCGATTTTTTCCTTCTAATTTGCCCCCTGCATTCTTAAGTCATAGGCACAAGTGCATCAGCATTCATGATACCAAGAATATTTTAATAACAAAATTATTATTTTTACCAGATTTATTAAAGTATGGTTGATGTACAAAACCCACACATATGTAATATGTACAATTTGATGAGTTTGGCCCATTACCACAATCAAGTTAATAGACATATCCAACACCTTCCGAAGTTTCACTGTGCCCTCTGTTTTGGGTGGTAAGAACAGTTAACATGAAGTCTACCTTCTCAACATAAATATTCTTTATATTAAAAGAACCACTGAGTTCCTTCATAACAACAGTCATCTCATGAGGCAGAATTGAGACTGTAACATGATGGTTAGATTTTGTATACCTATTTTCAAATTTGCTAATCTTAACAGAATTCCAATCACATAGTTTGTGACAGATTCTCAGAATAGCATTGTGGGAACTTTGAGAATTTAGTCCATTTCATTATATAAAATATATTTAAGACTTTCTGTATATGAAGAATAAAGTCCCTGTAAATGGGTTATTTTTAATAGGAACTCTTCAAGGTCTAAAACTTGAAAAGGGGAAGATCTTTTGAAGAGGACTTTGCAAAAGACTTTGACGGTATTAATAAATGGGATAAAAGAAGTTGAGCTCAGGTTGCCAACTCGTCTTTTTAATAATAGTCTAAAGAAAGACACAGGGTCACTGCCCTTTCCCTGAAGACCATATCCTAGGGATACTGTGAAGTTTTTGAAAACTCAAATATGGTTTAAGTATTTAACTAGCCTTAGCTATGCTGTGACTTTTATATGTACCCCTTATCTTGCTAGTATATCAGATTTTGTTTCCCCAGGGAACAAAGGTTAAAAACAAACAAACAAACAGACAGACAGCTGTGTATATTTTCCAATGAATAAAGAGTACAAAAAAATTACCATAGGATAAAACTCCTCTGCCAAACCCAAAATAATATGGAACCCAGAAAGTAAATTAAAAATATACTATATATTTTTTCTACATAGTCATAGTTTTTATGAAATGTTTACAGTTCATGATCAAATATTTTGGTATTTTTCCTTGGTAGTTTTTTCTTTGGTAGTTCACAATATAAACAAATATAGTGTTTTATGAAAAAAATTAATACATAAAAATTTGAAGCTGCTAGCCTTCAGTCAAAAGTTAATGTCCATAACTCAATGACTGGCTGAAGGTTTTGCTCATTTTACATGTTGACTGAATTTCTTTTTTAATTCAGAACTACTATCTTTCAAAATTAAGATGAAAGTATGTTAAAAATAATCTAATAGAGACTCAAAAAAAGAGTCATCTGGAAAGAGATTCTAAGAATGTAGTCAGGTATACTAAACTTATCTTATTTAAAATAGATCATCTAGAAATTTAAATCCATCCTTCTGGGAAGTTGGTATAACTGGTTAAAATATGGGATGAGTAGATGTGGTGCTCTCCTTCCCTATGAGCACAGACTTATTTCCTGCCCTGTCAAAGACCTCAGAGAGATACCTGGGGGACAAGTAAGAGAGTTTACACCTATCTGTGCAAATTTATCACCAGTATTGGGAAAAACAAATTGGCATGCAGACTTTACTACTGCAGACGTCTGTTGATGTATTTATGGAGCTAAAATAATATATACTTTAGGGTCAGAAGTCCTGGCAGTGAGTCAGCTTCAGCCACTTAGTTGTATAATATAATCCTGGAAAATGATTTAACCTCCTTGAGCTTTGTTTCCCTTTGGGAAAAATAAGCATTGGAATAATACACATCTCACAAAGCCTTTTTGAGAATTAACTATAGTAAATACATTGAGAAAGTACTTTTTACAGAGTTGTACAAGTGTGGCTCATTGCTAAGGTAAATTTTTTTATCCACTGAACATCTTGGTAGTAAATCAGGTTGATTCTTTATGAACATTTTTCTAGAGAGTTAGATTAATAATCTCTAATGGAAAAAAAGGTATATATTAACTCTCTAATTAGAGTATTTATTCACTCATTCAACAAACCTTCACTGTATTTCTACCATGTGCCAAGCATGATAACAAACACTTAGGATCTAGAGCTAAAAGGCCAATGCCTTCTCTCAAGGAAGTTACAGTGTAGTGGCTAAGAAACAGAATGACACAAACAGGTCTTATTCGAGCTGTTACAGACTCTGACAAAGCAGATAAGTTGGATATCATTTTGAAGAGGTTAGTCTGTGGTTCCTGGAGGATGTGAATCTTGAGCTGAGTAGCTGATAACTGCAGGAAAGGATGCATGTACCAAGACCCAGGATCAAGGTAAAACACATTAAATTCTGCAAACTAAAAACAGCTGAGCCAGACTGTGAAGTAGGTTAATGTTAAAATATCATGAGATGAGGTTTACAGAGTAGAGGAACTAGAGATCCTGAACAGTCTATGTTCTCTTCTAAGGATTAATTTAGGAAAAAAAGGAAGGCTATTGAAAGGGGTGAGATATGATTATGAGTTCATTAAAACATAACACTCTAAATAAATGGTATACACATTGCAAAGAAAGAAAACTGACCCTATTTGCAGGCTGACATGATTTTGTACATAGAAAACTCATGCATTAATAAGGAATTACAACAAAATTGCAGGATACAAGATCGATACACAAAAACAAATTGCATTTCTATGTGCTAATAATGAACATATGGAAATTGAAAATTTAAAAAACACAATACTATTTATAATTGCTCCAAAGGTAATAAAATATTTAGGCATAAGCCTAATAAAAACATATATAGCATCTTGAAAGTCACAAAATGCTGACAAAATAATTTAAAAAAAATGAAGAAACATACCATGTTCACAGATTAAAAGACTCAAAAGAAAGATTATTAAGGTCAATTTCCAAATTATAATATAATATCTACTAAAACTCCAGGAAAGTTTTTTTGTTTATAAAAAAATTAACTCAAAATAGATCATAAACTTAATTTTAAAATGTAAAACCATAAAATATTTAGAAAAAAGCAGAGAAAATCTTCGAGTCTTGGCACTAGGAAGAGTTCTTAGACTTCACACCAATAGCATGATTCACAAAATAAAAAATTTCTAAATTGGAGCATATCAGGATGAAAAAAAATTTTGTTTTTGCAAAAGTCCCTGTAAAAAGGATGAAAAGACAGGTTACAGACTAGGAGAAAGTATTTGCAAACAACATATGTGACACAGGACAATTATTTAGAATATATAAGGAACTCTCAAAAGTCAACAGTATAAAACAAAACAATCAAAATAAAATGCGCAAAAGGGTAACACATTTTACTGAAGAGTATATGCAGATGGCAAATACGAGCATAAAAATATGTTCAACAAAATTAGCCATTAGAGGAATGCAAATTAAAACCACAATGAAATATCACTACTGTCAAAGAAAAACCTGTCAAAGCTGGAAGGACACTAGTTATAGCGGAGATCAATTTGTACAGAGGTCACCAGGCATTTTAAAGGAAGAATGAAGGAATGCAGGGCTGGTGAGCAGAGACTCAGTAAAGTCAGGGAAGTGGAAAAATTACAAAAATTGGAAAGGGGGGTTGCTCCATGTTAAACCCATCTGAATTTGTTACTGGTGCTTATAGAAAGCAGGCTCTACCCTCCCACAGAGGCTGAACCATAAAGCAGGCCCTCAGCAAGCACTGAATTTACTGGCTCCTTTACCTTGGATTCTCCACCCTTCAGAACCGTGAGAAATAAATTTCTGTTGTTTATAAGACACCAAGTTTATGGTATTTTTTATAGTAGTTTTACTGGACTAACAGAGTATCAGTGTTAATTTCCAGTATGTGATTCTATACTATAATATGCAAGATGTTACCTTTGGGAAAAACTAGGTGATATACATAAGGAATCTCTATTATTTCTCACAACTGCATGTGAATTTATAATTATCTCAAAATAGGTTTTTTGTTTGTTTTAATTCACTCTAGGTGCAGCGTAAGGATAGATAGATGGTAATGAGGGTGGAATATGTAAGACCTATTGGGTCATTGGCTATGTCTGGGTGTTTGCTGGGGGGGGAGGGGGTAGTAAAGAACAGGATGACCACCAGGTTTCTTTGTGGGACTTCACTGATCAAAAGAGAAAAGAGGGAGTAGATGATTGGAAGAGAGAGATGATGCATTCAAGTTTGATCTTGCTGAGTTTGTTTTCCTTGTAATCAACCAAACAGAGTATGTAAAATGAGAAGAGTAAAGAATAAGAATCCCTAAGCAAGGGAGATATATACAGTGCTCTTCGAGAATTTGTATGCCTACTTTTCATATAGCATTTCAATGCATGAATGAAGACTAAAATATCACTATCATCTGAATATCAGAATAAGGGGATTTTTGAATTCAGAGGGAAGAGTAAATACAGACAGAAATATAGCAAATAACGACATTTCAGTCAATGATGAATCCCATATACACAGTGGTTCCAGAAGATTATAATGGACTATTGTGAATGGAATTGCATTCTTGATTTGACTCTCAGCTTGGATGTTAGTGATGTGTAGAAATGCTACTAACTTTTGTACATTGATTTTGTATCCCGAAACTTTGCTGAAGTTGTTCACAGAGACAGGAGCATTTGGGCAGACTATGGGGTTTTCTAGGTATGAAATCATATAGTTTTCAAAGAGAAGTAGTTTAATTTCCTGTCTTTCTATTTAGATCCCTTTTATTTCTATCTCTTGCTTGATTGCTGTGATCACTGTGGAAAGCAGTCTGGAGATTTCTCAAAGAATTTCAAATAGAACTACCATTCAACCCAGCAATCTCATTACTGGATACATATCCAAAGGAATAGAAATTGCTCTGCCCTAGAGACACTCGCACGTGTATGTTCATCACAGCACTATTCATAATATCAAAGACATGACACCAACCTAGATGCTCATCAATAGTGGACTAGATAAAGAAAATGTAGCACATATGCAGTATGGAATATTGTGCAGCCAATAAAAAAACAAATCATGTCCTTTGCAGCCACATGGATGGAGCTGGAGACCATTATCCTAAGTGAATTAACACAGAAACAGAAAAACAAATACCACATGTTCTCCCTGCTAAGTGGGAGCTAAACATTGAGCACATATGAACACGAAGAAGGAGACAGTGGACACCGGGGCTTACTTGAGGGTGGAGAGTAGGAGGAGGGGACTATTGAGTATTATGCTGATTACCTGCATGACAAAATTATCTGTACACAAAACCCCTAAAGCACACAATTTACCCATGTAACAAACCTGCACATGGACCCCTTGAACCTAAAATAAATTTGGAAAGGAAAAAAACAAAAAGATTATAAGGGAGTTGAAAAATTCCTGCTGCCTACTGATGCACAGCCATTGTAATGTCCTCGCCTAATGTGTTAGTTACTCAGGTGTTTGTGAAGATGCTGCTGTGCTGCCAGTCCTGCAAAAGTACAGCACATACAATTATGTACAGTATATAATACTTGATCATGATAATAAACAACGATGTTACTGGTTTATATATTTACTATACTATACTTTTAATCATTATTTTTGAGTGTACTCCTTTTACTTACAAAAGAAAGCTAACTGTAAAACAGCCTGAAGCAGGCTCTTTCAAGAGGTATTCCAGAAGAAGGCATTGGTATGCCTTGGTATTGCATGAGTGTTACTGTCCCTGCAGATAGAATGAAGAACATTCAGTAGGAAAAGATGTGGATATGGAAAACAGTAATACTGATAATCTTGCCCCTGTCTAGGTCTGTGCCAATGTAATTGTGTCCTAGCTTTTAACAAAACATTTAAAAAGTTTTAAAAAAGTGCAAAAATACCCAGCACTTTGGGAGGCCGAAGAGGGTGGATCACAAGGTCAAGATCGAGACCATCCTGGCTAACACGATGAAACCCCATCTCTACTAAAAATACAAAAAATTAGCCAGGCGTGGTGGCAGGTGCCTGCAGTCCCAGCTACTCGGGAGGCTGAGGCAGGAGAAGGGCGTGAACCCGGGAGGCAGAGCTTGCAGTGAGCTGAGATCGCACCACTGCACTCCAGCCTGGGTGACACTCCGTCTCAAAAAAAAAAAAAAAAAAAAAAGTACAGAAATAGAAGAAAACTTACAGAATAAGGATATAAAGGAAATATTCTTTTGTACAGCTGTATAATGTGTTGTGTTTTAAGCTAAATATTATTACAAAAGAGTCAAAAAGTTAAAAATTGAAGTTTTTAAAGTAAAAAATAGTAAGCTAAGGTTAATTTATTATTGAAGGAAAAATAAGATTTTAAAAATAAATTTAGCATAGCCTAAATATACAGTGTTTATAAAGTCTACAGAAGTGTACAGTAATGTCCTATGCCTTCACATTCATTCACCACTTACTCACTGATCACCCAGAGAAACTTCCAGTTCTGTAAGCTCCATTCATAGTAAGTGCCAAATAAAGGTGTACCGTTCTTAAAAATATTTTATACTGTATTTTTACTGCAACTTTTCTGTGTATAGATATGTTTAGAGATTCAAATACTTGCCACTGTGTTACAAATTGCTTACAGTGTTCAGTACAGTAACATGATGACAGGTTTGTAGTCTAGGAGCAATAGGCTGTACCATATAGCATAGGTGTGTAGTAGGCTATACCACCTAAGTTTGTGTAAGTACACTCTATGATATTCAGACAGTGATGAAATCCCCTAAAGATACATTTCTCAGAATGTATCCCTGTCATTAAGCAACACATAACTATGCAAAAGTATCTAAGGGAATTCCAAATACAGGCTGGATAAAATGAATTGCATTAGCATTATGCATTACAATAAAAAATAACCAATATTGAGTACACTCCACGTGCTAAGTATTTCACTGGTGTTCAGAAGTATGATCCTGTTTCATCTTCACAACAAGCCTGAAAAGTTAAATTTCATTATCTATAATTTCTAATCATAGAAGTTAAGTAATTTGCCAAATGAAACAAAGCCAGTAAGTAATTTCTTAAGCAAGATTTTGAATTTAGATGTGTTTAAGTTCTCAGCCCACATTCTTTCCACTATATCAAGAAGCTTGTTGAAGATGCAGGAGGGCAGATCCCCATACCTTCTTAAAAACTGTACATATTATGTTCTTGCTTCTTTGGGGCTTTTGTGAAGTTAAACTCCTACTTTTACATTTGTAAGTATTCAGGTTCCTACACAGTTTTAAAGGCTCTATTTAGATTCCTCGCCCCATCTTTACAGGAAAGCATGCCATTATTGGCCTTGATTAAACATTCATGGCTCTCCACCCTCTGGATTCCATGCCCAGCACCTGTCATAGTGCCACCTTACTGTCTGGACTAAGGAGGGGTTGGTTTTCTTATATTAATTGGTAGTAAGCCCCTCATTTCCATTTTCCAGGTAACATGCTCGTGTGTTTGTTTTCAGGTTTGCAGGCTATATAGATTGGTTAACAAGCATCTTTCACTTAAACAAACAGATAAAGAGCAGGTGTCTTCAGTTCCTTGTCCTCAAACTTAAATGGTGCATTAGCTCTGACTTCATTACTACTGACGCAGGATTCCTTAAATCTCTATTCTGTAAACAAATAAACAAACAAAAAATACCTTTTTATCTCTACAGAAAATCCTGTACATGATAAGGATATTTTAAATTCTCTGGTTATTCTCTATACTCATTTTTTAGTTTATATATTTTCTTTGACGTATCCCATTTCAAATTTTCAAGGTTGACACATCATGCCTATAATTTCTAGGGCTTAAAAGTCAATTTCTGTAAAGTACAACACACAGTCCACTTATTTTACAAACCAAGGGCAGTCAAACCAAGCCATGAAAAGTAATTTTTAGGTAGAAATTAGGCTACTATTCTTAATCAATACAGATGAAGCCTCATTATTGCCAAAGATCTTAATTACTATGATGATCATGATTCAGTAATCTAGATTTAATTTTCAAAGGAATTTCAAAAGGAAACTCTCCACATCTCATCCCACAACTATCCAAATGCAGACTCAAGCCTAAGTAGTACATGTCACATAAACACAAAAAAGGTGGGTGGCAGCGAAGGGGACTGGGGATGTTTATGTGATCTGACTCTCTGTTGGACCAGTTAATTTTGATCCTTCACCTTCCTAAAGCATCCAAACCTTAGGTGCAGATTTAACTTCTCGCCATCCACGCCATCTAGTGGCTTGTATGTGTTACGTTTGGTTTTAAGGATGATTCCTAATGACTCGGGGGCAGGGTACGCGAAAAACAAAAAGGTTGGTCGCGACAATTTTCCTGTGTCTCTCTACCTCAGTATCCCCTCATACGAACACCTTTAACTCTCTTAACTATTTTAAATATGCGCAGTGATGCGCAGAGAGGATGAAGGGGACGCAAACTTTCAGAGACGCACGCCCCTTGACGATGACATTTAGAAAAGGGCTCCACATCCCTGTTATTCGTAAAGGACGGGAAAAGGAGTTGTGTCAAGACCTCGATCGAGGAGAGTCTCTGATTTTTTGGCAAGTTGGGCAGATGGCATATTAATCCCTGCAACGTTAACAATCTGGTTTTGAAAATAAATAAAAAGAGAAAGAGGAAATGCACTTAAAAATTCCGCGTCGGGGCTTTGCGGGTCTTGCCTTCCAGTCGCCCCCAGAAGACAACCAATTCCTGCGCATTCCGCTCCGCTCACCCTCCTTCCCAGCTTCTCTCGCTCTCTTTCCCCCCATTTTCCCACGCTCGCCTTGAACCGGGACTCGGGAAGCAGAAGCAAGGCACGGGTTCCCTTTCTCCTCTCCTCCACCAAACCACTGCAGCCCAGCGCTTGAAGCTTCCCTTTGTTCATCCGAGGCTCGCTTTCCTCCCCAGCAGATCCACCTGGATGCTCTCCCTCGGTGACATTTTGCGCCGGGGCTGGTGGGTGGCTGGGGTGGAGCGAGAGGAGCCCGAGGGGGCGGGGGCGGAGAAAGGTCAAGCCGAGGGAAAGGCAGGAGACGCCTTTCCTAACCTGCGTGGCGGGGCGTGCGCGCGGTTATTTATTTATTTTCTCCTTATTTATTGATCGCACTAGCAGAGCAGCGCGGGGAGCCCGGGGAGATGCAGGACCACCCACTGGCGGGGAAGCAGCTAGCAGCCCTCCCGCGCCCCCGCGCTGCCGAGCGCCTTCTGCCTCCGCGCTCGGACGAGAGCCCGTGCCGGCCCCGGCCCCGGCCCCGCCGCGCCGCCGCCGACCGCCCGGCCGCCCCGCAGCCCCGCCGCCCCGCAGCCCCGCACCGCGCTGGCCAGGCTCCCGCGACAGTGGCCCCGCAGTAAGTTGGCAGGAGCGAGTCCCCTCCGTTCTCGCCTCCCCCGCACCTTTTGAACTTGTTGCTGCTGCTCTGCTCGCCTGCGCCTGGCTTTTGGAAGGTGAAAAGGAGGAGGGAGGCACGGAGGGATGGGGGAAGGGGAAGAAGAGCTCGCTTGAGCTTTATTTATGCTCCCTCGGCGGCGCATCGGATTCGGCTGCTCGCGAGCTGCTTTCTCTCGTCTTCCCTTTCCGGGTGCACGGCGAGGAGAAAGTCTCTATGCAACTAAGCCCCGGCGCGCACTTGGCCAGGTATGTACCGCGGGCGCGGCGCGTTCTGCGCGGAGGCAGATGCTGCTGCCGCCACGGCGGCGGCGGCTGCCAGCTCCTGGGCTCTGTAACTGTCACACTGCACCTGAGCTGAACTTGAAAAGAGAGTGAAGGGGTGATTGGGCGAACGCTTTTGGCAGACACAGAGGGTGTTTGTAGACGTGGGAGAGGAGGATCTGTATTAACGCCCCCCACCGTAACCACTGCACATCACCTCCATCTCTGCAAATACAGCCCGAGGAGTAGAGGCAGCAGCAGCTGGACCCCAAAGAGAAACCTGGGGCAGCGGCTGTGACCGCATCTCCCGAGCTACAACAACAGGTCGCCTTTTTGAGACTCCTTTGGCGGGAAGGGCTACTTGGAAAGGAAGGTTTGAAAGAGTGAGAAGGGTAGGTGTAAGGGTTCCCTAATTCGTCGAAAGAATTCTATTGGGTGACTCTCGTTCGTCTTCTCTATCCTACACTCCACATACTGACCCCGTATTATCCAGACTGTGCCGGGGAGAAATCAAAGACACCTGTTTGAAGAAACGGCTGCACCTGTGTGCTTATTTGTGCCAGAGGGTGGCCTGGCTCACCTGCTGGAAGAGATTTGGCTGGGTTCTGTTGGGGGTGATTGTTAGGACGTTGTACTTTGTTGTCATTATTCCAAATACCTGTCTTGGAGGGAAACTTGCCCTTCTGAGAACTGTGACTTTACCAGGAGCCCTATCTTGGAATAAGAGTGACACCTCTGGACCACGTTTCTCACTAGTACTTTGCTTGACTGGAGGAAGTGGGTGACTTGTGGCTGCTTCGGTGACCCATTGTAGACGTCTCGTTACCCTTCTTCTCTCCGCTTCAAGGAATCATGGCGGCGGGGGTGGCAGCGTGGCTGCCTTTTGCAAGGGCAGCGGCCATCGGGTGGATGCCTGTGGCCTCGGGGCCTATGCCGGCTCCCCCAAGGCAGGAGAGGAAAAGGACCCAAGATGCTCTCATTGTGCTGAATGTGAGTGGCACCCGCTTCCAGACGTGGCAGGACACCCTGGAACGTTACCCAGACACTCTACTGGGCAGTTCTGAGAGGGACTTTTTCTACCACCCAGAAACTCAGCAGTATTTCTTTGACCGTGACCCAGACATCTTCCGCCACATCCTGAATTTCTACCGCACTGGGAAGCTGCACTATCCTCGCCACGAGTGCATCTCTGCTTACGATGAAGAACTGGCCTTCTTTGGCCTTATCCCGGAAATCATCGGTGACTGCTGTTATGAGGAGTACAAGGATCGCAGGCGAGAGAACGCCGAGCGCCTGCAGGACGACGCGGATACCGACACTGCTGGAGAGAGCACCTTGCCCACCATGACTGCAAGGCAGAGGGTCTGGAGGGCCTTCGAGAACCCCCACACCAGCACGATGGCCCTGGTGTTCTACTATGTCACGGGGTTTTTCATTGCCGTCTCTGTCATCGCGAATGTGGTGGAAACCGTGCCGTGCGGATCAAGCCCAGGTCACATTAAAGAACTGCCCTGTGGAGAGCGGTATGCGGTGGCCTTCTTCTGCTTGGACACGGCCTGCGTCATGATCTTCACAGTTGAGTATTTGCTTCGCCTGGCTGCAGCGCCTAGTCGTTACCGTTTTGTGCGTAGTGTCATGAGTATCATCGACGTGGTGGCCATCCTGCCTTATTACATTGGGCTGGTGATGACAGACAATGAGGACGTCAGCGGAGCCTTTGTCACACTCCGAGTCTTCCGGGTCTTCAGGATCTTTAAGTTTTCCCGCCACTCTCAAGGCCTGCGCATCCTGGGGTACACACTGAAGAGTTGTGCCTCAGAATTGGGCTTCTTGCTTTTCTCGCTCACCATGGCTATCATCATCTTCGCTACAGTTATGTTCTACGCAGAGAAGGGGTCTTCGGCTAGCAAGTTCACCAGCATCCCTGCAGCCTTCTGGTATACCATCGTCACCATGACAACACTAGGGTAGGTGCCATAATGGGAAATGGGATGGAGGCTGGGTATGGGTGAGGCGATTGTGGACCCATTAAGGTTACATGATAACTCCGGGGAAATCATTTGTTTTCTTTCCTGAGTTTAGGAAAGCATTATCTAAATGGTTTGGCAAAACTCTTTTGATCTGTGAAATGGGTATAATACACACGTTGAAGTATTAAGGCATTGCTGGCAAATGTTGATGATTGATGCCTGAAAGTGATAAAGATACAAAGAAATTTTAGAATTCCTGAATAAATGAAAGTAGTAGCAATATTTATATTAATACACAAAAATATTATGACAATGAAAAACAAAATCTATGCCCTAATAAAGACACAAATATATACAATGTATATTGAAATGTCTAGAAAGTGGTTCAATGCATTTAAATGAAAAGTTTCCAGGTATACTTGAACTATTATTTTCATATGAATAGATACTTATGGTGTACATTTTTCCTCTAAGAACCATAATTCTTATTTTACATCATAATACATAGATTGTAGATGTAATTATCAAAGTATTTTATAATATATATGCACCTATTCATATGCATGCACTTTAATTATGGTTGATAGGTTATTCAGTGTTTTAGAATATCAGAGCTGAAACTGATCAACTCTACAATATGCAGTGGAATTAAATTTGTAACATATTTCAAACTCTAGGTTCATAGTTTCAAAAAAAGAAGCAAAAGACTGTCATCCACACATTTTTTTTTAGAATCTACAGATCCCGTCAGGCAATGGGCCCACACCCATTAAATACACATAGAAGATAGAGCAGTATCTGGTAAGATTGATGGTCACCAAGGCTGGCTGTATTATAAAATTTGGGGTCCTAATTTCCTTTTAGAATTTTTTTGTGTGTTCTTTTTTGGGGGTATAATGAAATTCTGCAACCAAAGGGACAAATTTCTGAATTCATGCTGTTGTTTTTAATAGACTTTTAGGGCTAGAATTGAGTTTTTTTAGGTAGTAGAGAAAAGGAAAGGAGGCAAATGATTAATAATGTTAAACTGCCGAAAAGTAGCAGCATTTTACATATTAGAGAATCTAATAAAATAAAATGGTTAGATCCTTTTACTTTTATGAGTTCTTAGGTAAGCTGGAGAGTGATGTGAGTGCCTTTTCTTCAGCTTTATGCTACTATTCTTGCATGGGTAATCAGTTCAGTGAGGATTTGGTAATGGCTATAAGAAAAAAGTTATTCCCAAGGCTACTCTTTAAGCTTTGTGTTTCTGGATAATTTAATTGGCTTCTTTAAATGACATTGTGGTTAAAGTCAACTTAATTTTATTAGACATATTGTGTTGTACAGAATTTCTCATGTCATATGGCCAACTAATGGAATATTTTATATATGAAGAATTTTAGGCTAGGTTAAACAAGAAATTGTGGTAAAGAAAAATACAATGATTTATGATTTTTATTTAGTCTCATATTTTTTTGAAGACCTACTGGTACATTTAAAAAAATGAATAGTGAAAATCCGTGTTCTACTTCTTATATTTCCTTTTTATCTTGTTTGCAAATTTGTGACAGTTTATAAGGATAAGGATGATGCAGAATGCCTTCGCAGTGTAGGTGCTTATTCTTTATCAGAGAGGTTTGTTTTTGTTGTCTTGTCATTTTGTAGCAGGAGATCCTTATTAAAGACAAATGGGTAGTGCAAATCACCATCATGACGTCAAATTAGAAGTACACCTGAATAAAAAAGATTCTGTTTTAATAGGAAGGGAGAACTATTAAAATGAAATACACTTTAAAAATTTGGTACATATGGCTGTGTTTCTTGAGGTATCAGTGAATCATTTTAATGCTATATAGTGTCTATATGATTGAATATAGGTATAAAAAGAATGTTGATGAGAATTCTGATTTCATGTAGCTAATAGTTCTATACTAGACTTGAGAAGTTAGCATTATTTTAAAACTTGTTTCTGGAAATGATTTTCCAATTTTTATTTTATTTTGAAGCTTATTTTTGTTTCAAGGAAAAAATGAGGCAACATTAAACATTAGTGATAATTTTTTTATTATGTAAATAAAATACTTAAAAGCACCCATTTTTGAAAATATTTAAGAAATTGAATTATAATGCCTGAGTAAAATCTATGCAGTGGATTTAGTTCACATGTTTCATAGGTAAGTAAGTGGATTAGAAGCATTGAATACACACACTTTCTCAGAACTTGGAAGCTAAGTGGAAGTTACTTTAAAGACTTAGCTTCACTGAAGTTGAACATTTTAATTTTCAGGAAATTAAGCTAATTAATGATCCTGATGGAATAGAGCAGTTATACTTTTAAGATGTGGAAATGTCGATGTAATCAAAATGAGAACATATATGGACACTTGACAAATCATATGCTTTATAGTATAACAGAATTTCATAGAAAAATGTCTTTAATTTCTCAGCAAAATATATTATGTATTGTACCCTGAAGAAATAGATTCTTATAAGCCCTGCCTTTTTGGTGCCATCTTTGTGACTCAGAGTTATTTAATAATACAAAATATTCAATAAAAGCCATTGCCTAACTTTATTGTTTAGGCTGTAGTTCTACACTTAGAGGATGAAGTGTAAGGTGCAAACTTTCTGGGAAATAATAGTTGAAGCCAATATCCAACTATGTCTGAATGATTATCAGGAGTTATCTGAGCTCTTTTTATGTGGCTATTAATTTTAACGGAGCTAAATGTTCTTCAATTAGTGATAATAGAAGTGAAAATGTGATTGTAAACAGTGGTTATCGAAAGTTCCAGCTCATATGAACATTATCTACATGAGAATAAATAACCAAGAGCTTTGTCATTCAGGACTGGCAGAATCATTTGCAGCTTCTAGACTATTTTAGACAATATTCAGTTGGATTTATGATCTAAACAACTGAGTGTGTCTATCTTAGAACCAAGGTGTATTTGTATCACCATTTTATTTGCTCCTTGAAATATCGAATATATCAGTAGACTCTAATTTGACTATGCTTACTGTATAAGTCATTACTTAATCTATCAGAAAAATGAACGCTTTAAAAATAGTTTTCAGGCTACTTAATTTCCTACTAAAGTAGGAAACATAGAAAGAACAGTTTAAAAAAATGAAAAAATAATGTCAGAATTTTTTTTAAGTGTTTAGATTGAGTAATCACGTAGCTCTGTTCCTCCATTTCATCCCTTCTTTCTGAGCACATTTCATAGGTCCCTGAATCACCCTTTTATCCACCCGGCTCCCCTTTCCATAATGTAAACTCTAGTTACTGCCATTAACTGCCTTAGTAGAAAAAGAACCTGGAACTCCTCTTTTGTCCTAAAGTCCTTTGGAAAATAACATCAAGTTGTTATTTTTCATTTAGATTGTAGTACTCAAATCTTGCTAAACTTAGGAAATTTCCAAGTGTTCACCAATAATCAAAAACTATTTTGTAAAAATATACTAAACAGTGTCAACCTTCAGTTTACTATTGCACCTCATACACATGATCTGGAAATTAGAAGTGGTACCAGGTGGCACATTAAATAATTGAAGGGTTATTATTATTAAGTAATATAAATATTTGCATTCTTGGTCTTATTACCCATTTAGACAATTTCTTTAAAAGAAGGGATCATATTACTCATAATATAAAACTTAAGAATTTCAGAAGTGTTATTTTTGTGGTCCATATCACTTTAATTTTAAAACAAAATTGTTTTCATCAAAGTTTTCAATATGGGAAAGTTGCTATATGGCATTTCTGTAAAGTTTATGTTTAGAGAGAAATTTTATTAATGATATAAATTATATTCTGATTTCAGAACAAATTTGGGAAAGTAAAAATTTAATTTATATTATATATTTATCTAAAACAAATACGGTGGCGTTACATCTTTGCTGCCAGAAAACTTAGCGTAATTGCCATATTTCAATTTTTGTGTGTTTGGTGAATTACTATTTTAAGGAACAACAAAAAAGCAGAAAAGTTTTCACTGAAATTTTCATAGCAATGTATCAGGGAAATTCCTTTTTTAGAATGGCATACTTTGAAATAATTTATCATATGTGTATATATGATCATATGTATGATATACGATAATATTATGTTATAATTATATATTACTAAAGAGAAGGATAAACTTTTAAATACTATTCTCCTGATACCTGTCAGTATTCTTATTATATATCTTTGGGTAATGTTGGGAGTATATCTTGCAGAATCATTTATGTAGAGACTTAAAGTTTACCCAGCTGTTACTGGAATGGGTGAAATTATCTTCCCTTGTGCCAACATCTATACATAAATATTGCTAGTGCATTAATATAAAACTCTATAAGAGGTAGGAAGTACCAAAATTTATCTTTCTGGTGAAGAGCCATAGTATGAGTAACATCTATTTTTATTTTGACATACTATGACATATTTGTGTAAAGTTCTTTATAGAAAATGTTAGTTGATGGAAGTTGAAAATGAACTTTTAAAGAAATGTAGAGAAATGTGGTATGTATTCCTCTTTTAGCATTACAAGTAACCAAATCTTGTGTGTCTTAATTTTGTTTTAGCCATCAGTTGAATTAGAGACAATATTTGATGTGGAATTTAAAAATATGTATGTTAATCCAGACTGTAGTACTTTAGCATTTACTTGGTTGCCAGACAGAGGTATTTCAGAAAAGGGTTAATATGTGTTGTTTCAACATAGTACCCTAGAGAAAATGCTATTTTTAAATTTTCAGTGGGTCTGTTACGCTATTCTTTTTTATTTTTAATTTTCCTTTAGACTACTGATAAACTGTCTTATTTTTATATTTACATCATTTACTTCTGAACATTCCTCTCAATTATACTCATCTTTGAAAATGAGTCACTAAAGTCCAAATTTCTTATTACCTGATTTCTACATTCCTAGTGGAAGAAAAGTGACCCATCATTTATTTAAAATTCATAATTTTGTACATTTAAGAATTGTGTGGCTTGTCCATAGTTACATAATTGGATAGCAGCAATATTTTTTGAAATTTCACTTTCGTACTCATTTTCTTCTGAAGACCCTAAAACATTATCTAGAAATATGTTATAATAATTATCGGGACTGCTGCTGATTATACAGGGATAAGAGAAGGAATACATTTGCTATTTATTCTATTAATGTAGTGCATTTCTCTCTTAGTTCTATTGATGTGACTCATTCCACATTCCTCAATATCACTGCTGGCTCTGCATTTATTCAAACAGCACTGGGGTTTATCATGATGGTGCCCATCTGATGTAATACAACCTTGTATTCTCATCCAGTGAACTTTCAGGCCGTTTGGCGGCAAACTACTCAATGGTGAATCTTTTACCTGGCCTGATGGAAAAGAATTCAGTTATTTTGCCCTAATTTCCTAAAAGGGTTGGCCTATGAGTCATTAAAAATGTGCAATTTAACTTCTCTTTCATTGAAAGAACACAAATGGTGAAATAAACATTCACTGAAAAGGAAGTATATTTTTTCCTTTAAAGCTGTGATAATGAATTCATTCCCTTTCCTCCCTTCTACTCTCCATATGTCTTATGTTGTTTTCTAAGCAGGGATACACACACACATGTATGCATGTATGTATATATTTATGTATGTATGTACGTATAAGCATTACTCTCCCGCTAGCTTCTGCAGCTAGATTTGATGATGTGGGATAGCGTCTGATATTAAAAAAAAAAAAACCCAGGGCGAAACACCATTTTTGTGCATATTTGCACTGCTCTTTGAATGTTTTGCCCTTTAGTTTTCTCCTTTGAGAGGCAGCCTTTACATTGACCTTCTCCATGAAGGCTTTTCAGCCCCCTAAGCAAGCCTACGTCATCTATAGTTGGAATTGTGCTTGATATTAGTAAGTGCCATTTTTATATATAATTTATGTTTTTACCTCTTGACTTTCTAACTAAATTGAAAGGCTTTTGAGGTTTGAGTGTATACCTTCTGGGGAGTTATTACCTAGTTCGGTGCTCAAATGTAGGAAAATATCTATGTTAATGTGTTGCTGATCATGGTGTGAGATGGCACTTGTACACCATGGAGAGCTCCTTAGCCATGGAGCTGTGCCATCTCAACATTAGCAATAATCTGCTACTCCTAAGCCAAATTATTTTTCTTTGTTCAATGTTAAAAGCATTTACATTTGTTATTTGAACATTTTGTCCTCTCATCTACTAAATCTACCCTTTTAATTTTTCTCTTTTTGACTGGAAGGGCTGTGAGACCTCAACTTTTTCATCCATAACTAACTACTCTGCAAAGGCTAGAATTAATGGCTGCCAATTGCCATTTTCTTGAGCAGTTTGATTTCTGGTGAAGTCCAGGTAAATTGCAGATGCCTTTGGGAAGCATATGGAGATGCTTCATGATATAAGTGAATCAACATAGAAATATACTACCTTCCCTTGAAAGCCCAGTTCCTTATGTAAATACGAGTAGCTTAAAAAGCCCATGGGTCAACAGATACTTTGATGATGCTTCATCACTAGAAAGGTGTTCTCTCTTACCAGTAACACAAGTGGGAACTCTTGTTTTTCATCCAGGTTTTCTCATTTATGTATAAAATAGAATTGTTTAAAATAGGGAAATATTGTCTGTAAATGACATAGGAGATAGATGCAATTTCTGTCAGGAAAAGCTCAATGTAATCACCATCAGGAAGAAGTTAACAGTCTAAGAAATTAAAAGGCAGATTACAAAATGTAAAGATAAATGTAGGTATATATTCTAGCATAACGCAATCCACTTTGCCTTGGGAATTTTGACAAGTCTATTATGTAATGATCTAAATCATTAAAAGTGTGGGGGGAGTAGGGAATGAGTTACTAGAGGTTAATAATGAGAAAAAATAACATTGAAAGAGTAGGATGACAGTTGAGATAATGTCAAATAGAATGGGAAGATTTTGTTCTAAAAGTAAAAGGTCTTGTCTTTTTTTGCTTTTATGTGGACCTAATTCTTCCATCTTCTTCATTTTCTTCACTTTTAACAATATCAGTAATAGTGCTCTTGGAAACCCAAAATAATACCGGTAACATACACTCTCAGGGAATCAAACTGTGGCTCACAGAGTTCAATTCAACGTAGTAGATCTTTGTTGATCACTTGCTACCTGTCATTGACCACAGCAGTAACCAAAAGGTCAACTTTCTCACCTTAAGAACTATTTAAAACTAAAATAGTGGAAGAGTCAGAAATAAAAACGTAAATATATGATATAATGCCACATAGAGATGAGTGCTATGAACAAAATACATCTGGGTAACAAGCCTGCTATTTTGCATAGGGGACAAACAAGGCTTTTCCAAGGGGTTGGCATTTAAGCCAATGGCTGATTGAAGTGATGAAATGACTTTCTGACTATCTGGATGAAGAGAATTAGAGGAAGAGAGAAAAGGAGTACAAAGACTTCAAGGTGGGATGAAGTTTCATCAATTCTATCTAATGTCCCTGTAATAGAAGCAAAGAGAGTAAGGGGCTTAGTAGCAAATGGAATCTGAAAAGTAGTTAGGACTAGACTATGTAGGATATGATAGACCATAGTAAAGACTTCTGATTTCATTTAAGATGAAAGGGGAGCCATTAGAGAGTTGTGAGCATGGTAGGGATAGGGTATGATTTCTGTGTTAAAAGGAGCACATGCTCTAAAACATTTAAAACATTTTTAAATGGTCAAATTAAAATTATTTACCATGAATAAATTTTCATCCTTCATTAGTTTGTTATATTTACCTTAGCTTAAAATTTATATCCAATTATTCAGGAGATTATCTAAAAAATGAGTATTTTCTAATACATAAGTAAATTGTTACTAATAACACAAATAAAACTAGTTCAAATGAAAACTGAATTCCATATTTTAGCTGAAAAGACAAGGCTAGTGCTCAATGGATATGGAATTATTTGGGAACTGATACAGATAATTATTTCTTTTGAATACAGATTTGCATACTTAATAGTTGCCAATTCTAATATTAGTGTTCAACAATATTATACACATTTTGAATTCTAGTTAAAGGATTTTCATTCCTTTTTTGTCACTTTGCAGTAGGTACATATATATCTTTTCCAGGTGTTTTGTTAGTTATATAAGCCTGAAAGACAAAATGGCTTACATATCTTAAAATCTGTGAAGATTGCCATAGGATATGTATTTTTCAACACAAAGTAAATTGAGACCATGTTTATAGCAGATGTATGATGAAAACTTGCAGAAGCAATGCTTTGATAAGAATCACCATGCTGAAGAATAAACTATAACCATGAATGGATAATTGGAAATACATGGGTTTGGAGAAACAAAAATTGGATTAACATCATAAAAATGCAAAAAAGGGTATGCTTTCCAGATAAACAAATTGTGAAAATAGTTTTTGAATCTAGAGGAATTCAGTGTGGCATCTCACTTTGGCATGCTGTTTCCATGAAGACATTTGCCCTCTAGATAACTCTGCATCTTACCCAGAAGTTCTTTCCAGAGGCCTATTTCCTGATAAGGAAGCAAGGATTCATGGGGACTAACACACACACACACACACACACACACACACACGTACTCCAACCATTCGCTGGTTTCCTTTCGTCATGCTGTAGAAATTAAGGCTGTCTAACCCTATACCATCTTAGTGCACTTTGGAAAAATGAAATTCTTCTCCATATTGTTTTAGATAGCACATTCAAACTTATGAAAATATGTCTAGATTGTATCAAATGAGGTGTTTTTGTATTCTTCTTGAATTAGATCAACCTAATAATGCACATTAGACACAATATTGAATCAGAAAGGAATGTGCCCTATAGGCTCTTCCTAATGTTTGATTTTTTGCTTTGGTCTAGAAGTATTAGAGTCATGGAATTTTGACTTGCTAGGCTCATTAGAAATCATTTTGTAGAAACTTCTCAGTTTATACTTGAAGAAACTAAGGTAGAGTGTAGTCATGAAATTTATATAAAATTATAGGGTCTAGTTAGTGGAAGAATCTAAGCTAGATTTCTGAAAGATCATTTCAAGTCCAGTGTTCTTTACAGCACAATACATGGGAGGGTTCCCCCATTATATTTCTTTCTCTACTTTATGCCTATCTCCACCATTAAACAAAATATTAAAAACATAACAGAGCAGCATCACCAAGCAGTGTATGTGCAGGTCTAAAAGTTTCCCCGTGTTATAATTAAAACTCTGATGATGACTTTGTATTTTATTTGTAATTTTTAATCTAATGAGAGACTGAACTAGTAACAAAGATAAACAAATTCATGTAATACATAACAGGAGATTAAGAATATTGTTCCACTGGTAATACTTCTACTGTGACCTTTTTGAGCTGAGAAATAAAGTGTAGCAGTTGTAACTTGCATTTTATTCAACTCAATGATTTGTCATTGGATTCCTTTTATTTTTTCAACCTGAAAATATTTACTCTGGTAATAACACTGTATTTATATTTTCACAATGCAGAATATTTTATTGTCTTCAGTTATGTGTTTAAATTCAAGGCTGAACATATCATAGCCAATAATACAGAAAACATCAAACCTGAAAATATCTCACAAGACTAGTTTACTTATTCTTGTGAAATTAGGTATGAGAATTGATGTTGATAGTCAGTTGGTTTTCAGATACTTTATTGTATCTGAATATGCAATCAAGAAAGTATTAACAGTCTTTTTGTTCATATTGTCTATTTTATTAGAACATTACTATAGTTAGAAAAAAATGCACTAATTTCAAAACATCTCATAGACATTCACAAGAGGATACATCACTGTGAAATAGGACATAAGAATAGATGTCAAAAAGAAATTACTTCCATTTCAGTAAATTCTTAATTACAGAAATTCAAATGAATATTTTTCCAATCTTTTATAGATTGCCTTGCATTTTTTTAATGTTTGCAATAAAGGGCAGTTGTTTTGAAAAACATAATTAACTTAGAAGTATACATGTTGATCTGTTGTCTGCTATTACTTTTTTAATATAGAATTTCTGCTTTTGCATTTAAAATTGTATTAATTTGATGCAAAATCTCAGAAGATAACACAATAAATATCCTATTACAAAGAGAAAGAATGTAGTTTAGAAAATGGCTCTCAACTCTTCTTTATGGAAATAGGACACTTTATTCACTTTATTCAGGGTTGGCATGGTCCTAGAGTAGTCATAAGTAAAGTGCCTATCAATTTAGCAAAGAACTTTATTATTTTTATGGAAAGAGTCCAAATACATTCATAGTTATCTAAATGAAAGGTAAGATTTTTTTATTTTAAAAAAACTAAAGGGAGGATTTCTTTTTCAGTCAAGTAGCAAATGTTGGCAATATATTCTGAAATACACTATATTAAGCAAAAACTATGAATAAATTAAGAAATCACTTTATAGACCACTCATATTCCTTTTACTTCTGTTTCCTTTATTATTTTCCACACTATTTAATTCACAATTTTTGGATCTGTACATATTGTTTTAATATTACTAAAATATGTGTGAATGTGTAATGTGTACTAAAATATGCATTTTGGGAAGCACACACATATACACCAATACAAAAATGTACAGATGTGTAAATAAATATTATATATGGATGCATATGTTGATATATAGCTATATGCCCAATCTTATTTTGCTGGGAAGACATAACCTATTGATGATAATATTTTTAAGAAGATTTGGGGTTGTGGGAGATAGGAAAAGCCATTTTAAATTTCACTTTGCAAAAGAGCATTACAAATAGGTGCTATATGAGGGATTGCTATTATATTGTTATTACTATTGACTATATAACAGTATTAAATATAGTACATATTTGCCGTGCATTAGAGTAAGTCTCTAGTGTATCACATCAGTAGATAATTAGGCAGGAAATAATTACTGAAGAGTTGTTGATTGATGACACACCATAAATCAAAAGGAATTTCCTATTTAGAAATTGGAATTTTGAGTCACCATACAAAACATATTTTTAGGTTAGACATCCAACATTTAGTGATTTTGGGTTACCAAATTATAAAAATCTTATGACTCTAACAGACTTGTTTTGAAATTATATACTTAGTCATTCCTTCGTTACTTTTTTACTCTGTGCATTTTCAAGGAGGAGTTGCAACAGTCTATTGTCAAATAAACAGAAATGATTAGGCAAGCATCAAGTATTAAAGGTGACAGAAAATGATGGAGAATAAAAATTATGTCGAATAAAACATTGCTGAGCATAAAATCAGCTTTGAAATTCCTGGCGGACAAAGAAAAGCAGGAAGTATAGTATTATATGTTTCATAGGTATTTAAGAAAACAAAGTATCTTATTTCATGAAGAGTTTTTTAGAGAATACTATCTAATAGAAATTTGGGGCAAAATCAGTACAAGCAGGTTATTTAACAACATAATGAAGTGTGTCTGCACCAGTAGTTTCACAAAATATTTGGAAATATTTATAAAACAAAGTGATAATATTGTATACACATAAAGGTGTTTTCATAAGAAATATACATAATTATCAAAATACATAACTCCCAGATGATTGTGAGATTCATATATAGAGTTTAGTAAATCTAGAGAGATGTGTCTTAATATAGACTGAGGATCACCAGGATTAGGATTACCTGGAATACTTATTAAAAATGAATATTCTGGGAGTTCACCTAAAGCAATTTAAATAGTCTTTGGAGGTAGGAACCATGATATCAGCATTTTCAATTCTCACATCAAATATAAGAACCACTGAAGAATGCCCTCTCAGCCTATTTCTATCATTATCATCCTATTTTGACTTGAGCTGGAAGTTTGAGTGGCAGTTAAAGCAAACCATTTAAGGCTGGATGTGGTGGCTCACACCTAAAATCCCAGCACTTTAAGAGGTGGGTGAATCACTTGAGATCAGGAGTTCAAGACCAGCCTGGCCAGCATAGTGAAATACTGTCTCTATTAAAAATACACAAGCATGGTGGAGTGCACCTGTAATCCCAGATACTTGGGAGGCTGAAGTAGGAGAATCACTTGAACCTGGGAGGCAGAGGTTGCAGTGAGCCGAGATTGCACCCCACACTCCAAACTGGGTGACAGAGTGAAACTATGTCCCAACAACAACAAAACATTTAAAACTATGATCTAGTAGCTAAAGTGCTTGTTTTCAATTTTATTTATCAGATATTATAGATAGAAAATCAGAAGTCTTGAATACAGGTAAAAAATCAATGCTTTATTGCAAAAGCTGTATCTTATCACGTGCTAAGGTATAAGATTTCAGAGATAACAATCATTAGTCAGTGTTTAGGAGACCAACTGGACTAAAGAAAATACAGTTGCTTCCTTTTGGGAATTTAGGATTGTGAGCTTTTAAAGTTACTGATTTTCTAACATTGTCAAGGATAGGTAGACTGAGCTTTCTTTAGTGGAGGCAGAAGATAATGGACCAATTGGTCGAATAAAAGTAAAGAAAATGGACTTAGATAAAAGCCTCTGAACAAAGGAGGAGCTTACGAAAAAGAAGATGGCACAAAGTATGAAGACACTCTAAATCTTATGAAACTAGAATATTCTTTGGGTATGTTTTTTCTCCTTTTACTCTTTCTTTCTTTTATATAAACAGAAGTTGATTTGAAAGGATTTACTTTCCAAAGAAGATAATTTTTAATCACATGTAAGGGATTTCAAATGTGCAGGACCTAAAGATAGAAAACAAATTACTGGTGGATTCTTAGATTATAATTGAGCATAAGGGAAGTTTTATGTAAAAATCCACTGAATGGCTGATTTGATGTTGAGATGTTTAATTGGCTTTTCATGGATGTTAGCTTGTCCAAAATGATCTCATGTTCTTTCTTGATAGATATATGAAATATACAATAATCTTTTTCTCATGAGGTCCAGGTGTAATGAGAACTGTCTTACAAAAGGCTGATTGAAGATTAATATGGCCAGAAATTGAAATTCATTTCCTGTATTAGAGGATGCTGTCTAATTAGTTGTGGTTACAGGATTTTTGAACATTAGGTTTGGTAAAAAGATGAAACCTATAGTCAAAAGTTATGATCATAGAAGTCTGGTTAAACATAACTTCATGCAAACCCAAATGTTACTTAGTTAAAATCAGGAGGCCTGATGTAACAGTTTTGAAATCTTGGTTTGAAATGAGGTTAGTTAGATGATGCAGGTTTATCCCAAGTCAGATAAATAGAGAAGAGTCTTATAACCCACTTGTAAGGCCTCTCTTCCTTAACAAAGTATATATGGGGGGAGAGAGGAAGGCAGAGGTGGGAGGGCAGACACACACACACACACACACACACACACAGAGAGAGAGAGAGAGAGAGAGAGAGAGAGAGAGAGAGACTAGGAGAAAGAAAAGTAAAGAGAAAGAAAGTGAGGGGGGGTAAGGAGATGATTTGATTCTTACAATGGGACAAAGAATAGAGTATACACATATTGGGCCCCTATTCTGTAGCAGGCACCATACCTTGTATGTAAGCTGTGTTATGTTTTCATGCTGTCCGCTGACTGTCCCCCTTATTTGCCACATTTCAATTCTCATTGGCAAGAGAGCTAAATAAAAATAAGCTAAATATGCAATAAAATGGAAATATCATAAAATAAGGCCACTCCACTAAAAATTTGTTTAAGTTTAAACAGCCAGGGCTAACCAAAAAAATCAAGCAAACACTTTTAGTTAAAGTAAAAAGGAACCAAGAACAAACAACAATAGAACATGGCCTGAGAAGCAAGTCTGAATTTTGAAATATGAAGTATTTCTGGGAGGATAACAGGGAAAATAAAAGAAAAACCTATGTACTTAATCTCATGTCCCTTATCAGGTATCCTAGTAAGAGTTACCTTACACTTCTACCAAAGATTCGAGTCTTGAGACACAAAATAAACATGTCCTCCTACTGTCCTGCAGAAATGATCGGTGGGCTTGCCAAGAACAGCAGCTATTCTTTCCCTTCACCTTAGGCCAGACATAAACGTCAGCCAAGTACCACACACCATGCTTGGAAGCATCGACCTGCATTTTTAATTTGGGATATTAAAAACAAAATGGCTTCCAACTTTTCATCCAACATCTATTTTGATTGGATCTATGATTCTTGTTCACCTTTATTTTAGTTGGTTTAGAGGGAACTGTTTCACTGAAGCAATACACATACAATTTAATTTTAATAAGTTGTTTCGAAGCTCACATTGTGTTTTTGCTTATTTGTAGTATCCCTAGGCACCAAATAAGAAAATAAATAGTTCATAATTTTATAATGCTCTATCTGGGGCCTTGTTATGTTTTAAGCTGCCTCAATATGCGTGCTGACAAAGTTCTCTCTTCAAAGAACTTCACACTTTAGTTAAAATCTCCCCCACAGGTTTTTTAACAATGCCTAGAACATTGCTTTGCCGATCACAGATGCTGAATAAAGATTTTTTTTTATTTTTACTGTAGAGTTTAAAGGTCCATTCAATTTTAGAAATTTATATCACTCATAACCCTTTCTAGCCACTTCTTCAACCACATATCCTCTGACATACAACTACCTACGTACAGAAATAAAGTTTCCATAGAAGCAAAGTCCTCAGGTCAATATACATTAAAATAATTATACATGAAATAAACTTAGAATTTTGAGACCTTTTTGATATGCTGACTCATTCCTCTGCGAAACTCTCTTCCAAATACTTATTTATGCTCTTTCACCGTTGAAAGAAATCCCTTACATTTCTGTGCTATTTTTCTCATCTCTATGCTTTTGGCTCGTAGCTATACATATCTGTCCCAGACCATTCTTATGAATTTCAAACAAGAATTTCCAGCTTTATGTCATCAGGAAATATTATACCCTTGGCTTTTCTGGACAATCAGTGGAAACAATAGCCATATGGAGAATATTTCCAAATCTAATGGAAAATCATTAGACATAGAATATTGTCTAGCTGACATATTATTCAATATCCTGTACATTAAGAGGTACACATATATGGAAATATATATATGCTTTTTTTTCTTGTATGCCAACTTTATTAAAATTTGGATGCTTCCTGTTGTGGCTAATGAGAAGATTTCTCAGGCATATACAGGGTCACCAGTAATGGGTGCCATGACCAATTAGTGCTGTTATCCATAGGTTGGGGATAGAAGAAAATTTTCTTACCTGACATAAGCAAAATCTCAGTGGCAGAAAAATGAAGAGTGTATTCTGGGCACAGTAAGTAGATTTATTTGGCACTCATATATCTTTTGAATATTGACTGAACAAAAATCTGAAATCAGTTGTCACTTTTTGAATCTTAATAAATTCTGCTATGAATGGATTTGAAAGTAATCATTGTAGTACAAGTAATCCATTTATAAATTATATTTGCTCACGTATTTGTATTTTATCTATGTGATTTGCCCATCATAAGCGATCAATAAATACTGGTGTAAATGAAATAAAAATGAAAAATTATCTTTCTGTATGCATAGAAATTTGATTCATTTATGAAGGTGGAAATGTAATTTTAGCAGGAAGATGGAACAGATTGCATTAGATGGTATTTGAACTTTATTTTATGGTCTTAACACTTGAGCCCCCCAAAAATCTGTGATATTTGACATGGCATTACTTTATGTCTGTAGTACTGTACTGTTTAACTATCTTTTGCCATCATTAAGATTATTATTTATTAATAATCTGAAAAATTGGTATATATTAGGTGTTGAATAGAATTTAACAACTTGAACACAATTGTTTAGCAGAAACAAACGAATATGATGTCCAGAAACACAGAACAACAAATGCTCAGTCATATACAAAGCATAGCAGGTAAACACAGAATCCAGATTTCAGTCAACCCAGTGTGCTGTTTCTATGTGCTATAGAATATACATGACACTATGAAGAAAGATATAAGTATAAGGGATTAAGTTATGTGCAGATCTGGGATTTTGAACCAAAGACCTGTGACTTTAAATCCTGACTCTTCACATTGGCTGATTCTACAGAGCCTGGATGCAGTTAAAAAACGTGTTTATGTTTTTATGATAGAAAATTTGTGGGGTCCTGTTTAAGGCTCTGAAATGACCAATTGTTTTCTTGAGTTGAAAAGAATAAAAGTCAACCATCAATTTTTGTAGTCAAATTAGAGCTCATGGAACATAGAAATTGCAATGACGTTTGAACCTGATTTTCCTTCTGCCAGATCCTCCTTTCCTTCTTTTAAACCTGTCCTAGCAAATGTCCAGGATACATGTAAACTAAATTTTCAGCTGATTTCTATACCTGTTGTTTTTCTGTCTCTTATTTCTTTGCTAAAACATAATCAGTATTTTTGCCAGATAGTTTAAGATCCCCCATCGCTGTTGTAGTTTAAATAATGTGCAACACAAAATGATAAATAATGCAATATTACTGTTGATATTATATTTTTTTATAATATAAATCTGTCATTTTGTAGATAATTATACTGAAATATAGTAAATGAATATTTAACCACTGTAAATGTTCTAGTTGTATTTTGACACATTTCTCTGATAAGAAAGCAATGATTTAAATATTACTTTTTATTTTTTTAAGTGCCCATGCTGTCTTTGTCCTAATTGATATTAATTCATTTGCAATATTATCCAAATACCTTTTGTTTCACCTTAGTGGCAAGTCATTATATTCTATCATATTTACCTAAATTTAGTGACATGTTTCACAGATATAGACTTGTGAGATTCTTCAAGTGGGTAGTTCTTTTTCTTCAGAGAATCACAGGATCTTGAAATTAAAAGTTTCCTTAGAGAAAACTTTTCCCTGTTCAATCTTCTACCCATTTAAAGTTTCTCTTTCTACTGTATTTTCTACATTTATATAGCCTTCTATGAACTTTTCAAAGATTCTGTGTAATTGGAATTTTAAGGCAACCCATTTCTTTGCAGCACAGCTCAAATTTTTATCAAGTTTTTAAAAATTGAGCCGAAGTGTACACCTTCTACATTACCCATTTATTCAAATTAGGTATTAAGAGGTTAAACTGAAATTGTTTTCATTTTCACATCCTTTCCAGGGTGATACTTGGAGAAAACTATTATGTTCCTCCTTAGGCTTTTTTTACTGGGGTTATCTTCCCTAAGTCATTCAAACTTTTGTTGTATAATGTGATTTCTTGACCTCTTTATTGCCTTAATTTCAAGTCCTCTGAAGCTGATCTGACTGGAAGAGAGTACATTGGAATCATGACCTACCATGACACCAACTCTGTATCTCTGAGTAGATTCTAAGTGCATTGACTTGTATGGGTCATGTGGTAAAATATCAGGTCTTTTACTTTTATTTGAAATGCTATAAAACCTTTCTGTTCTCTCCTTTCTTTATACTGTTGATTCATAGTTGAGAATAAACTCTAACATATTTTTAAGAAATTCTTGTAAATTTCATTCCGTGAACTAATAAAAATGTATTGTTTGTGTGCTACCTAGCTGCATAACTCAAATGTCTCCATTAGTCTGTTTAATTGGATTACAAAAATTAAACGGAATACACAATAGACAATATTCTTCTGGAAAAGCTATAAAGGAGACTCTTCATTAGTGGAAGTGTTTGTCCAGATCATTGTACCTGAAAGCATTTGCCCAGTGCAACCAGACATTTAAAACCCAGAAGGGAAGGAGAAGAGAAGGAAGACTCTATAACAAATTCTAATTGAATTGTTCTGGCACCCATGTACTGTTCTGGTTCTGCTTGACCAGAGGCTGAGGATAATTCAGCTTTCTGATGATTTTTCCCTTCACTTTCCAGGAGGCTCATTATTGATGAGCCTATTAGGACAACTGGGATGGACAGAGGAAAAGGGTCAGACACATATGGCTTTCCTGTTTCTTTTCGTTTGACCAGATTCATTTGAAAGGATGAAATGCAATCATCATTATTATCATCGTTATCACAGAAGCTCTCACTTAATGAGTAATTACCCTGAGTCTGCACCATACTCAGCTCTGCTTAACATATATTGCCTTTGATTATATGTTAATCTACAACATAAGTGTTACCTTTATTTTACAGTTAAAAAAATGTGACTCAGAAATGATTGATGTTAGTTCTGTCTCCCAAACATGTGCATTATCTGTAGAAGCACATAGGGTCAGCAATTATTTATATTTGTCAAATAATTAGTAGTTGTAATGTCAACTGTGAGTCTAGATGTAGAAATGCTGTTTAAAAAAGCTTGGTTCAAAGTATGTTACAACCAGCAATGACAAAACTAAATTCTCTACTCTTGAAGTATATTTAGACACCACCATAATATTCTACTCTTGCATTCGTTTGTGATTTGCAAAGTTTAATATTTCTAATTGAAGTCACTCAACATAAAAAGGCAATTCTCAATACAACCATTCTAAAATAATTTAGTGAAAAGGTGGGTAGATCATGGAGGCTTGTTTATTTCATCTTTGTACAGAAGGAAATAATCCTCTAAGGTGTTTTGGATGTTTGAAGTTATCTAAGCATCATTGAAATAGTACATGACTGGTTAAAATATACATTCATTATAGCAGAAAGGACTGATTATGTTACTACTTTAGAAATTGAG
Source organism: Pongo abelii (assembly GCF_028885655.2). Lineage (NCBI taxonomy): Eukaryota > Metazoa > Chordata > Mammalia > Primates > Hominidae > Pongo > Pongo abelii. The sequence continues at coordinate 117,567,127 of NC_071991.2, forward strand.
TTTATATTGAATACAAACAGTTGTAGACTCTTATCTGGATTGCTTATTGGTCATGTCAGCAATAATGAATATATTTATCAAGTATGAAATTCATGTCAGCTTACCCTTGTTAAATGGATAAACACTATTTTTAACAACTGTAATCATTTTTCTCCTATAATTAATTGTATTTATTATATTATCTCTCATTTATAAAATCACTCGATCTGATTATTAGTGCCATATAATATAAAAAGTTATGATTATGAAATACATTTACATATTTATAAAGACATTTTTATCTAACTGAAAGTCTAGAGAGAACATACATATAGGTTCCACCAAGCACCTTAGAATGGTTTCAGAATTTACTGAACATTAATTAGGACTTGATTAAAAACCATTCCTATAATGAAAGAATTTTAAAAAATCATTAATGTGACATAGATTTGAAGAAACATATTCTTATTAGCCAAACACTTATTCATCTTATTGTATGTTTACCTTGTTTATGTTTCTTTCATCTATCTATATAAAGATATATACATACACACATATACATATATACACATCTATATACATACACACATATATACACATACATATGGGTGTATGCCAATAAAATATGTTTGCAATGTATCTTTAATTATCTTGTACTCTTGCCTATGTTAGAAACTCTTGAAGGTCAGGACGTGTATCTAACTTCATTTGTTCTGATACTCTGGGCATTGAATACATTCTTTTGCTGAGTTTTATGTTGGTTTTGATGAAAATACACAGTATTTTATTTATAAAGGGGAGTTATCTTGACTTGTAGATAATGATTTTCAATATGTAGCAGTAAGAATTCATATTGATGCCAGGGAAGCAAATTCAATAAAACACCAGTTTAGTTCGGCTTTGGCTGCAAGATTATTGTAATATTCTGTTTCAGTATTTATTAGAAAATATCAAGATCTCTTCTTTCATTTATTCAGCAAATATTTGAGTGCCTACACTGGGCCATGTGTTCTTTCTAAGTGTTAATGATACAAAGATTAATGAGGCATATTTTCTGCCCTGAAAAAATATGTCATAGAGTAGACACACACACACACACACACACACACACACACACACACATTATACATTACAGTGTAAAGAGTAAGGTAATAAAACTTATGTCAGTAAATTATGGTGCTTGGGGAGGGACACCTAATCTCGTGAGGAGTTTCACAGAAGGCTTGCTAATGGTAGGTTCTGAATGAAGCATTTGAGGATGAATATGAGCTATCAAGAGGAATGGGAATAAAGAGTGGGAAGAATATTCCAGATGGAGAGAATGGCAAATCAAAGGGATAAGGAGAATATTTTTAGCCATAATATACAAATACCTGTTATTATGTGTTAATTTACTAGTAATTCTACTAAGATTTTTACCTGGATCCTCTAATTTATGCCTTACAGAAACTTTATGAATTAAGTGAAATTTTTCTCACTATTTTGCAGATGAGATAATGCAAACTTGAGGTGCAAGTGTAGGGGAAGCTGAGAGTCAAATGCAGTCAGTCTGACCCCAGAATCCCTGCTGTTAAACACCCCTCTATCTACAGTCTTACCATCTTGGGTTGGGACATTCCAAAATTCAGAGTCACTATTAATTATTTCCCAAGGAAGAATTCACAAACAATTGGACTGGAGTCCCACAACAAAGGTTCATGGGAATATTTAAGGTGAACACTGAATACTCAAGTATAATCTACAAAAATTTGAACACTTTCTAATGTATAGTATTACATATTTAAATATGTTTTTCACACATTGAAAAATTTGGCCTATCTCTTTTTCCTGCTGGAAAACTTATATATAGTCATTCAGTCTCCTTTTGGCAGGGTCAGGATTTCAGTTATGTATGATATGTAAAAATTTTGAGTGTTGTATTTCGGGTTGACATTTCTTCCAACTTTGGAAAGCTATGTTTTACATATCATGCTTTTCCAACTGGGGTGTTTGAGGTTATACTTCTAATTGTGACTTTTGTCCTACAAAATTTCACAAAGTTTCCAAGTACTGGATCTCATTAAGTTTAATTCCTAGGACCATGGAGAGAGGAAATACCTATTTCAATTTAATCTCTCAAAAATGAATTTTCTATTTCAATTAATTCTCCTGAGAAAGACTTAGCTCTAATAATTAGTTTCACATTATATTACATTTTTATAAACCAGAATTCAATATGTGCCAATAGTATGATCATATGGGAATGGTAATTGTTTACTTAAGAAAGCCTTTTTAGTTCATAGTAAAATGGTCTAATAATGAATTCTTTATAGTCATTCTCGTTCTCTGAGTGGTACTCATTACAGCAATTGGGAAGATCACTTTAAATGCAGTACCGTATTACACATAGTTGCTAAGAGAAGCAGTTTTCCAATATTTAGAGAAATTAAGCATCAAGCATTTGAAATAGTCATTGGATCTGTTGGCTAGGGTAGAATAAAACACAGCCAGACCTGTAATTAAGATATCAATTTAAAAATCAAAGAATAAACAATTAGAATGCCGAAAACACTATGCTTCTTATCCATTTAGCAATTATTTTCTAAGAATTTTTAAGCAATTTTTTTAAGAATTGTAGCTTTGACATGAAAAGGAGGCATGATAACACAACTCTTTTTATTAGCTGAAAGCTTTAATTTGACATATTTTTATGATATTGCTTTAAATCTTTTTTTATTTTATTGTTTATTTGTATAATTTTATAGGTACAAGTGTGATGTTGTTACATGGATATATTGGGTAGCAATGAAATCTGGGCATTTATATGTATCCATTACCCACATCTTGTACATTGTATCTATTAAATAATTTGTTATCATTCACTTCTCCCCCAGCTCTTCCAAATGTCTATCCATCTGTCCAAATGTCTAGCCAATGAGATAGACATCTCTAATGTCTATCATGCCACTCTCTATGTCCACATGTACACATTACTTAGTTCTCACGTATAAGTGAGAACATTGGTATTTGACTTTCTGTGTCTGAGTTGTTTTGTTTAAAATAATGACCTCCACTTACATCTGTGTTGTTTCAGAAGACATCATTTCATTCTTTTTATGGCTGAATAGTATTTCATTGTGTACCTATACCACATTTTCTGTATGTGATCCATCGATGAACACTTAGGTTGATTTCGTATCTTTGTTATGGTGAATAGTGCTACAGTTAACGCAATGCTACAGTTAACACAAGAGTGCAGATATCTTGTTGATACGATGACCTATTTTTCCCCTGAGCACATACCCAATAGTGGGATTGCTAGATGGAATGGCAGTTTTATTTTTAGATTATTTAAAAATAATTTCTCTGCATCATTATTATTTTTTAGAAACTTAAATTTTAAACATTTCTACTCATATAAACTTCTATTTAACTTCTGTTAAATGCACTTCTGTTCACAAATGACTATGATTTCTCATGAATTTTCAAGCCTCTTGTGCTCTAATTGAAATATTTTGAAGAACTTTTTTGGATTTTATGTTTGTTCTGTTGAGTAAAAGTCATCGTAAATAATATTAACTTTGCATTTTTAAATTAGTACTCTTTCAAACTGTGTTAATGCCTGAAAATTTAGTTTAGCACTGTCCAGTAGAACTTTCTGTGATGATGGAAATGGTCTACATTTGTTCAGTTCAGTACAGCAGCCACTAAACACATGTGGCTGTTCAGCATCTGGAATGTGGCTAGGGTGATTGAGGAATTGAATTTGTAATATTGTTTAATATTACTTATCTTAATTTAAATGGTTCTATGTGGCTAGTAGCTGCTATGTTGGATAGATCAACTCTTGTTACTACATCTTAACAGAGTGACTAGTTAAGTTTTGTATTTCCAAAGATGCATAATTGAGATATTAACTTACACAGACATACACATCAAAAAAGAGTCTCTCTACACATGGGTATTACAGACTTCTCTAGGTGACATCCTCTCCCTCGCTAATTTTATGGTAAACAGTCACCAAAAGGGGAACTCATTTAGCTGGAACATCCCAGTCATGTTACTGTGTTATGATGGTATTGAAAACTATAGTAGATTTTCACATTGAGAAGAACCAGAAATGTGAAATATACCAGTCTAGTGACTAAAATTTTTGACCAACTGTACTTTTCAGTCCAGGTGTTTGGTGATTGATGTGTTCATGATTTTAAACTGAATATCAGCGTTATTTGGATGATGGATGATTGGAAGTGCTTCTTTGTGCAGCCATACATTTCTGGTGTTCCTGCTAATAATCTCTAAAAATAAGTGTTGAGAACCAGTCCCAAAAAGTTTTCTGTGATAAGAACATTGATTTAAACATTTATTTTAGTATCTTCTTAACTGAATTCAAAACAATATATGTTAGACCAAAGTAAGAAATGTTTCTGTCAAAGCCTAATCTTGGAAAAACTACATAGAGAATTAAAATCCATTTTTCTTCTGCTCATGCAAATTAGTAATACTTGAGCACTACTATTAGAAAGTGTAGCAAAGTCTTACGCTTTACCTGTTATTGCATTGGTTCTTGCTGAATCACAGGTGTAAGTAAAGAAATTGAGAATGGAGGCCTGGCGTGGTGGCTCACGCCTTTAATCCCAGAACTTTGGAAGGCCAAGGTGGGTGGATCACCTGAGGTCAGGAGTTCGAGACCAGCCTGGCCAACATGGGTGAAACCCCGTCTCTACTAAAAATACAAAAAATTAGCAGGGGGCAGTGGCAGACGCCTGTAATCTCAGCTACTCAAGAAACTGAGGCAGGAGAATCACTTGAACCTGGGGGGCAGAGGTGGCAGTGAGCTGAGATTGCGCCACAGCACTCCAGCCTGGGCAATAAGAGCAAAACTCTGTCTAAAAAAAAAATTGAGAATGGATTCACTGCTTAATAGTAAAGTATATCATTTAGTCTTGCTTGTTATTATTATTTTCTTACTAAGACTTTTTGCTGTCTGGTAAAAGAAATAAGTAGACACATGCCATTCACTAACATAAATAAATGAGTCATGATCAGTGAGTTAAGAGCTTAATAGGAAGTGAGACTTATTGTTACCAGATTTTCACCATTCTCTCTTTTGTGTGAGTGTGTGTGTGTGTGTGTGGTATGACTTGTGTGTGAAAGTTCTCCTGGATGTCTAAAGTTTTCACTACCTTGTTCTTTTAATAATAGTCACTCATTTCCAAGCATAACATCTATGTAGTTTAGAGTTAGGTTCAGCTATGAGTAATAGAAAACCTAAAACTAAAAATTATTTAAACAAGAGACATTTCCTTATTTCTCAAATAAAATTGATATTCTAGAGCTGCTTTGGTTATTTCTTCATCAGAGACAGAGGCTTCTTTCGTCAAGTTCTCTACCAAATGAAACATATGATTTTCACCTTTTGATCAAGGTGGCTAATTGAGCTCCACATATAATATCTGCATTCCACAGAGTAGAAAGAAGAAAAGAAAGGAAAAGAGGCAAAGTCCTATGATACTTGTCATTGAAGAGATTTCTTGGTAGTTTCCACATAAAATTATTTTTTTCCAAGCCTGAATATAGCCAGGCCTACTTGCAAGGTGGCTGATCCAGAGGTTTTTGACAGAAAATATGAAGTATTAAGTTCCCAATAGTAAGGTTTTCTTTGAAGAGTAATGTTGAAATAGAATGACTTTTCTGCCTTGTTGTAGAAATAGATGATTATTTTGGCATATATTATTACTATTTATAGTATATATAGCCAGAGCTCTGCCAATAAACATGCAGAAATTTTTAAAGATATGCCCTAGGTTTTAGCAAAGTTAACTTTAAGGAAGAACCATTGCAAAAGAGGTTGGTGACATTGAGTGGGACAATGACACCGGGCTCTATAAAACACCTGGTAAGGGACACAATTTTTTTCAGAACAGTTTGAAAGAGATTCATTCCATTAGATTGACTTAATTTGGAATTGACCAATTCATGTTAGTGGGATATTATAATTTTATGCTTCCACTGTGTTGTGTCCAGAAAATGCAGGTGTTCAGGGGAAGTCAAAACCCTAGATGAACTCTTTGCAGCAAATACATGAAGGAACTAACTAGTATGTCCATAGGAATGGATTATACATTTATATTAATATCTTTAAGCCCTGGATTTGCATTCTGATTGCTGTCTTGGCAGAAAACCTTAGAAAATAAATAAAGAGCATTTGGATTCCTATTTTAAGAATACTGGTGTATATTGTTTTCATTTCAAAATTATCTGAAGCATATTGTTTGTATTTAAAATATATAGTGAACATGGATATTATTCAGAGGAAAAAACACTGAGTAGTGAACAGATCTAAGATTATATTCTTGATCAAGTTATTTTTATAGCGATTGATGCATTATAAAATATTCTCATTAATCTAACAAAATGTAAAGTAACTGTAATTAGAGTGAAAGTTTTTATGATCATCTAGACACTTAAAATCTCTTCTCATCCATATTCTTCATCTTCACTAAGATTCTGATTTTTATAGGCCAATTTTGCCCTTAGACACACTAGGCACAGTGTCTGTGGCCCGTATTACTTTTAAAGGATTCATGGAAATAGTTTTCTTACATTTAAAACAAGAAGGAAAAACTGAACTTTTAGGTCAAGACATTATTATTTAGTATTAATATGCTCATTTTTACACCAATACAGTTGTAAAGTATGATTTTTAATTGCTTAAGGGGGGAAGGGGCCCACAAAGGTAAAAGTCCTCAGGGCTTCAAAAGTTATAATGCAAAGTTGTAATACACACCTGGACAGCCAAATAAGAATCTGTAGCAATATCTCCATTTTTCATGGTGAATTATATACAACAATAAAACAATAACAAATAAATAATAACTAAAGTGTCTATAATATTACCTATGGGCCAAATGTTGTTTTAAATGTTCTACAAAAATTATCTAATTCAATTTCTACAACAAGATTCTGAGGTAGGTAATATTATTATAGTTATCTTCATTTTACATAGTCTATGCCACTCACTTCTAGGCAAGATCATGGGAAATCTGCTTAGCAGATATTAGCATCTGCTTTTGAGCAATAAACATACATATTCTGTAACCACTGGCATTTTCCCCTCAGTAAACAAATGAAGTAGAATTTGTCTTCAGGTAAATGTCGAATTTCTCCTGCCATATTTCTCAAAGTTACGTTTTTGATAAGTCACCATCTAAAATCTTTAACAGGTCTTAAAGGTTTGCAGGGTTTTTTTTCCATCTTAATGATAAGTGCTAGATTCCTGCAAATTTATTTAATTCTGGAATTGCATACTTTTTTATAAATAAATACTATGACTATTGCCACACTGTTGGGCCTGGTTGCATAGCAGCCTAGTTTCTTTTGAGGAATAATATGTTGTAACTTCCACAAAAATATATGAAAATTTTATTATTTCAATGATATTTGAACTTTTTCAACTTAAGAATTGTGCTTGAGTTGTGAGCTTAAAGGAGGCATTTGTGTGAGCTAAGATTCAAACAGAAAACATAAGTTAAATCTTCCTTAAAATAAATAACAAGAATGAAAAAATACTTTTTCTGACATCGTTTTGTGCATCACCCCTATAATACCTTCCTAAGAGAACATAGAGAACTGAGAGAGGTAACCATATGATTACTTTTTTCCAAAAGGCGTGTTTTCTGGAATCATATGTATGATTTCAATATCCCTGCATTATGTGTTTCATTTCTATATTTTTAGTTTACTTGTTAGAAAATGGAACACCAAGCTACAGACACATTAATATTTTGACGTGTTACTGTGAGATCCTATCATCTACATTATATATTTACATGTACAACATATGGTATAAAGAACTTTACCTAGTTAATTCATCCACAATAATCAATATCAGTAGTGAAGACTACCTAAAAGTTCAAACCAGTTATGTGATTACTTATCTAGTTACATTATTACTTTTATAGAATAAATGAATTATTTGCATGAACTATGCACTTTAAGATTTTTTGTTTGTTTGTTGCTGTTGTTTGAGACAGTCTCACTCTTTTGCCCAGGCTGGAGTGCAGTGTTGTGATCTCAGCTCACTGCAGCCTACGCCTCTGAGGCTCAAGTTATCCTCAGACCTCAGCCTTCCAAATACTGGAGATTAGCGGTGTGCACCACCAGGCCTGGCTAATTTCTTTGTATTTTTTGACGGGGACGGGGAGGTGGTGGTTTGCCATGTTGCCCACACTAGCCTCAAACTCCTGAGCTAAAGCCGTCCTCCTGCCCTGGCCTCCCAAAGTGCTGGGATTACAGGCATAAGCCACCGTGCCTGGCCAGCATTATTAAGTAACACATTGAACACACTATTAAAAGGGTGTCTGAACGATGTTCTATGTATGGTTAAAATGTCGGAGTTTAAAAGAGTGATATACAAACAACTTATTTCAGTTGTATCACAATATAAAATTCTTACTGTTAGGACTTGTGTACAAACTGTATTTAAAAACGTATTTCTGAAAGAGGAATTTTTCAGTGGTCTTATCTGGATTACCTTTCAACCTTTACCTATCTTAGGACCAAAGCCAGATTTTCAGAATGAATCACTAATTCAGAGAACTTGAGTAGATTTTAGAGATTCCCTAGTCTAATGCTCTCATTTTATATATGGACAAAATGAAACATATAAATGTGAAATGATCTCTACAAGGTCATACAACATTTAGAGGCAGAGATGGAACTAAAAGCAAAATATTAGAACCTCAGTTTCATCCCCATCCTCTACACTTCACTTTGTTACCTGTACTGCATTATACAATTCAAAGTTCTATTGCTAATAAATTTTGCTTTGTTTGGCAGACAGTTGTTATAAAAAAAGGTGAGAGATGGATATTACAAGTCAAAATGACTAGAAAAACTGTCTTGTCAGTAATATTTCCATAGATTACAGAAGAGAAAGGTGAAATAATTACTTTATGAAGAGAGATACTACAGAATTTGAGAAAGAGATTATGAGTTTTGTTTCTAGAGATACACAACCAAAGTTACCTATAATTGTGAAAGTAGTCTATGTCTACATATTATGAAACAACAAATTGGCTATCTTTGGCCACAGAAGTACAGAAATGTATTTTCAAACAGAGCTGTTATTTCCCTTTTTTGAAAGAAGAGATCTAAGAAGTTAAAGATAAAATCATTAAATACCTGTCTTTGAAAACCTGTATAGCATATGTGCTTTCTTCTAATGTATCATCTTAAATCATGTTTAGCCTCCAAAGTAATATTTAGAAAATAAGTTAGTTTATCCTCAATAGTCTGCCAAAGACAAAATTTTTACTTCAGCAGGATTCGGGGAAGTGCATTTCCCAACTTCATGCTCTCTTTGGACATTCCAACATTTAAAACTATTCTCAAGAATGTTCATCCAGAGCAGCGGAAGACAAATTAAATCTCTGCTCTCCTGATCATCCTTATGTGGGTGAAAGAGAGAATGTATCTCTCTACTCTCATTCTGAATGCATATACATATCTTTCTTCTGTTTGTCAATGTATCCTTTAAAATAATGACAGCACAAGTGAATAACAGGAAAATATTGAACTGACCAACAAAAAGCACAGTGGGATCTTTTTCCTTCTCTTCTGTCTGTGGGGAGTGTTAAATATCATAACACGTGTACAACATTTAGCCACATGACCAGCATAGACTTAGTGCTCAATTACTGTTGTTGTTAATTGTGCTTCCAATGGTGCCTTTAGTTGCATTAATAAAGCTTTTGACAGAGAGTGTCAAAAATTATTCTGAAACAACTAGACCAAATTATACTTGTACCAGCAATGAATGAGAATGCCTGTTAGTATGGTAGGATAAGATCTTCAGGGCCAATCTGTCGCTACCACAGTGGCATAAATGTCACTGCTCCCTGGGGCTTTTGGATTTTGTTCTTTTTTAGCATGTCTTATATGTGAAGAAATAGAAAGCACATCTATTTAATCATTGCAAACATATACTTAATAATGATTCTAACAAATATATAGGAAGGGGAAGTTCGGTATTTTGAAACTAAAGAATATACAGCACACAGAATAAGTAATGACTTTTGGAAAGATGTTTTCTGAGACAATTTTCTTGACGATATAAAGACCAAACTGAATTACATAAGATTTTTCTTGGTGATACTGCATATTGATGGAGACCTATAACACAATCCTCAATGTGTGGCCTCCATGCCGGCAGCATTGGCATCAATCACCTGGGAACTTGTTAGAAATGCTTGCTAATATGCCCCACACCAGATAGACTGCATCAAAAATGGTGGTTGGGGCTCATCAATCTTCGTTTTAACGTGTACTCCAGCTTATTCTGATGCCAGTTAAGGTTAAAAAGCACTGAAATACAAATCAGCAACTCTCTCTCTTTCTCCTTCCATATTTCTCTTCTTTCCTCTTTTTCACAGTCTCTTTCTACATCTTTATTTCTCTCTCTATTCCTCCCTTTCTGTTCCTCCTTTCTTCCCCTGCGAATTGGTGGCTGAAACTAGTCATTGCACTGCTGTTAAATTAGAGAAGTCGCCTAATTTGACCTAAGTATTCTGATGATTCCAAAGAGAGCCTGGGCAGGCGATAGGAGTACTTGTCTCTTCATCTCCAGCTCGGCATTGTTTTCACTGCACCGAGTCTGCTAATAGGTTGAAATGCTCTTGAAGAAACCTTCTTCTATTGTCAATATTATTGTCCTTGGAGACATTGTCTCTCTGAATATAATAGAATTTCAAAGCTTACTGATTTAATCTTTCATGCTTCAAATCCAGACACTGTTCTATTCTAGGTGAAAAACTGCGATTTCTTTATTATTAAAGGAAGAATTGTGTCTTCCTAGCTATAATTAGTTATATCAGCCTTCACATCAAAAGGGTAGTAATTTTCTGAGCCAGAGCTTTGCAAAGTAGCAAGAAAATAATTTTACAAGTGTCTTTTTCAAGAGCATGAAAATTATGAGGCTGTAGGTTCAAACTATTCTGTTGAAAATGTGCCCAAGTTTAACCAGACATAAATTCATATTTTACTTTTTTCTTGTGGGCCTAGCTATGTTGCTATGACATTTTATCTCACCTGAAGTCTCCATGAAGAGATGGCTAGATATAAGGTAAATTAAAAAAGTAGACAACCTGCAATAAAATAAATTAAGTAGGTGACAGATCTTCAACCGAGAGACAATGAGGGATTTTTTTCCCGTAAGTCTTAATGAAGCAATGATAAAGGCTTACCTGTTTTGTCTGTTTACTTTTGCTTCCCATTTCAGTTTCCCTTATTCTCAAACACATCTTTTAAATGTGTCTTTCAAAGCACATTTCTATTTGCATTTTACATTTTCCTATTCAAAATCCTCAGTGGCTTTGCAAGGGTCTACAGATTCCTCATTCTTTTCCCAACCTTCCCAAGTATTTCTTCCTGGATTTCAAGCTTTAAGTGGTACTTCTCTAATTGAATCCAAATGTGTCTGTTCCAAGCATAGGCCAGGTTTTCCCAGAGGTATTATGTAGAATTACAGTATTTATAAACTCTTAGCAACAGACTTCATTATTGCTGACTGAACTTTGATTTGGTGAGCAAGTTCTCAACATGCTGATTTTGAATCCATTTTAGGGGTCCAAACCCTTGTGGCAATGCAGTGTGTGAGACTCCTTAGACTTACCTGGCTTCCACCTTTGGCAAGTTTCCTAACATCTATAAGAATGGTACTAATCTTCAAGTGGGGATAAATGGCTTTACAGTAGAATTGTTTGGAAATTCGTTCAGATAACATAGGTAAAGTGGCTAGCATAGAGTGGACATACAGTCAGTGGTAACTGTGACTGTTTCCTGCATTCAAGACTTTCTCTAGCTGGATCCTCCACCAAGAATTTTGTGTCTCTTACCTTATCATCAGAAATCCTATATTGCCTTAATATTGTGGTATATCTCAATCCCACCTCCTCCATAAAACAGCGCTTAGTTAGACATTGCCGTACAAAAATTTTAGATCTTTTATGACCATATTTCTTTTTATTTATTAGTAATCAACTGTATTTCTTTCTCAAACTCATCCTTGATTTTTTTTCTTTAAAACTGATATTTTTGAACAATGGTTTAGTCTTTGTTTTGAGCTCCTTGTGGTACTTTGTTTAAAACAATTCAGTAATGAATTAAATGAAGTTTTAATTTTTTTAAGAATAGAGAAAACAACAAAGTTTAGATGGCAGTGAAACAAAACAAGTTGGAATACCCCAAAAATGATTCTGGTCACACTGATTATGCAAATAGTTTAATATAAATAATTAGTGATATTTCTTCTTACCATTATAAAAAATAGATATGTTTGCAAAAATGTCTCTAATTTTATAAAGCCATATTCAAAATCGACTAATAATTGTCATAGTCCTCAGAAACTTTCTCTATAAAACTCCGTGTTTATATGTGTATATAGAGCTTTTTCAAATACTGACTTCTATACCGTTATCATATTTCTCTTGAGCATTATCTAACTGCATTTAATACAATTGAATAATTTTTTTAAAATTCAAGAGAATATTATTAGTTCATAAATAATATTCAGTATCAAAATTAGTGAAACACAGATGTAGTGACTATCCGCAGAGTATTGGACTGTGGTCTCTCATACAGGTTGTGAACCCAAGCAGCTCTTCTACCCTGACTCCGGCAAAAGATAAGATATTTACTCTTTGAGGAAATTCAACTGCATTTTAAATTGTAAAAAAGAAAGAATATTCAGGCCTAAATAGCATTAGATCACTCTAAGGTTTTGATTAATGTTAAAGTTTATTCATACGTTTGCTTTTAAATTTTATGCTGTGATAGTTTAGAAGTAGATTTTCATGTCTAATATAATATTTTCCCCATCTACAATTTTTTTCCAAACTCTGATGTCATTTTTTTCTATCTAATAGACACAAACCCCTTTGTTTAACTTCATTTTTATATAGAGAAAAAAAAAACCTTCACATCAAATAAGGGGAATAATAACTAGTATTTTTCTAGTACTTATTTTTTCAGTGAGGGGAATTTTCAGCATAAAGTGAAATTTTTTAGAAAATAGCAAATGAGAGCTTTTTTTGATGCTGTTTTACAAGGTGGTAAAAGTACACAAATTTGGGGACGGTGATGTACCTACCTGTGACTAGCTTACAGGCTTCCTGAAACTTGTACCAAAATATTTTGAACATAGTGTATTCACAGTGTTGTGAAAATTGGTTAAGAACTACAACAGGCAAGATGCCTTCCTCTTCTTGAAAATAATTCCAAGAACTGGAAGTTCCATATCCATCTCATTTCTGAAATGAGACAGTCTTCTCAGTAATAGAACAATGTTCAACAAGTAAGTGTTTAGATGTGCCTGTGTGGTCAGATGTATGTTTTATCACAGCATGCATTACTCATGTTGCATATTCTATTCAGAAAGCATGCCTCAGCCATCTGAGTGGAACATATCAACGTGTAAAATTGGAGTTACTCTTTAGAACTGAAGCAAGCTTTAATAGATGCTGCGCAAGCTTCTGAGACTAGACACCGTGAAGATTCTCTGGGCTATTTCATTAACAAATTGTATCTCTGCAGCCTGCATTTCTCTACATATTTATTGAACAGATAATAGGAAATAACTTCTTTTTTGTGAAGTCGTAAATAATATGGCAGAAGGATATTAAACCCACTGAGATGTGACAGAACTAAAGCTTGTGGGTTTTAGAATTTTATGATACAAGCCTTTTTTTGTTCCATGAGTACATGTAGAGTAAACAGATACATTTGAATTGTTTATGTGGACAATTATAAATTTGACAATGCAGCTGCTGAAATGAGACTATCTCAAACCCAGAACTCTTTCGTGTACTTTTCACTGAAATACCACTTACTGAAGGGCTTTACTAAAGAGAGAGACAGAAAAAAAAAAATCTTTCTTAGCCATATCCATAGTGCAGCTTCAAATGACGCAAAGCCTTTTATGATTATAAAGGTAGTTTTATGGCCATGCTTCTCATAATCACTGTATGGCTCCTATAAAGGTCATAGGAGGGCTCTGGTTTTTCTAGTCTAACATAGCTTTATCCTGTTTACTGAAATAGTTCCAAGCAGTGCCATGCCGAGATGATACATTACAATTCTTACTGTTATCAGCATGAGAGCTCTTTCAGTTTGTCTTTTGAGAACTTAGCCGGATTTTACAATTATTTTTAACAGTAAGTGAAGAAAAACTCAAATAGAGATAAAATCAGAGAGTTAAGGTTTCAAGTGGCCTAGGCATTGTACTTGTTTTTTTTATTATCACAAACAATTGCCTTGAATTATATTGGTCCACACAATTTGTTGACTCAAATGTTGTTTTCAGTTGTTACTGATTAGAGATACATGCCCTGGATATAATCATTTTGGTTTTCTCATTAAAATGTCATATTGGTCTTGTTCAAAGAAGTGTGGGACAGGAGAAAACTGCCTTGTAGGCGGGTATATCTAGAATAAATTTTGTCCATGGCCAATTATCAGCTGTGTAAGTGATAAGTTGTTTAACTTCTCTGAGACTTAGTTTCTTCACCTGAATAAAGCAAATAAAGAATTCTTGTTTAACAAATTAAGTTGAACATATCTCTACCCCCTTTCTGAGTTTCTCATTACACTAAAAGCAAATGAATTTTGAACTGTACAAACCTACAAGGAAAAAGAGACTTAGGGATAGAAGATAACAGCAAATGAATGTTTATTATAAGATTTTAAAAAATGGGCTGGGAAATATATGGGCAGTGGCAAATTACTCAGTGGATTAGAACCAAGAAGACCTAAGTTCTTTTTACAAGGAACACAAAACAAGACACCAAAGGCTCAATAAGTGGAGATATTTGGTATTTTGGAAGACATGAGTGGGTAATGGCTTAAAGGTCATTATAGGGAAGAACTAGACCTTGCGATCCCACTGACTCACCTGTGCATTCACGCAATCACTCTTCGCAGATTCTGGCAAAAGTTAAGATGTTTATTCTTTGGGAAAATCCAAGAAAACCTTTGAAGGAAAAGAACAGAGGTGAGGCACCATACTGAAAATAAGAGTATTTACAGAAGGCATACTTAATATTTTATATGTGACTGGATGTATCTCTAGAATAAAAGAAAGCAATGTGCATGAGAATGAGTTTCTCTGGTACATAGTTTAAGTATAATAGAAAACATATATATATGTGTATATATATATATGTATATATATTTAATTTAGTTGAAAACACCCCCCATATATATATATATATAATTCTGACACAGATCATTATGTGCCAGCTCTGTTCTAAGTACCTCACAAATATTAACTCATATAATCCCCAGTATCACCTTATATGGTGGTGTTATTGACTGGACTTCTATGTTCAGATTCACTTAACACCTCTAATCCAATCTCTGATCTTGTCACTCTCTAGTTAAAAACTAGTCACTAAAAACTCTCTGTATACAATAAAACTGAAACTTTAAATTTTGGCATACATGATCCTTCATTGTCTACAAACCAGTCACAGAGAATTTCTTTCCATAGGCCAAAGTCTCTCATAATGATTTGCCTTTACACACACTGTTCCTTCTAGCTTTTACTCTTTGAAATCTTGTGTACTTCACAGATTTTTACTGTGTCTCCAAATCTCAATTTTTACTTCTTCTTTGATTCCTTTCCTGACTCCCTCAAGAGGGAACACTGAGTACTTTACTTCCATGCTAGCAGAACACCTTGGACATGTCCCTATGATAGCACTGATGGCACTATCACTGTACTCCTGAGAGAGGGGATGGGACAGAGGAAAAGATAGAATCACGTTAGTAACACACAATGTTAATTTTATAATGAAATGCTTTAAAAATATGTAAATAAAGGATAAATGTTCTATTAAAAACTAAGTTACTTGTGTTAGTCTAAAATTGCAAAAATTATAGGATAATATAAACAATCATGCAACTGCTAATTATATTTCAGTTAGTAGCACACCATATGTTATTTACAGAATCTAAGGACAATGAAGAACAATTTAACTTGATTTATCCTCCATTATATTTTTCTTTAAAAGAATTTTTTTCTTATATTAAGATAATTGGCATCTGTCAACTACAATTTGCAAAATACTCATATAAATGTCTGGCTCACAACATGCAGAATAATATATTCAGAAGACTGAGTCTGTTTCTGTGCCTTTATTTCATACCATAGAATCAATGGTAAATATAATTGTGTTTAATGTGATTAAAGAAAAACTAATGTGGATTATAGAAAGCTATATAGAGTGGTCGTGGGGGCTCATGCCTGTAATCCCAGCACTTTGGGAGGCTGAGGTGGGCAGATCACTTGAGGCCAGGAGTTCGAGACCAGCCTGGCCAACATGGTGAAACCCCATCTGTACTGAAAATACAAAATTGACTCGGCATGGTGGTGCATGCCTGTAATCCCAGCCACTCGGGAAGCTGAGGCACAGGAATCACTTGAACCTGGGAGTTGGAGGTTGCAGTGAGCTGAGATTGCGCCACTGCACTCCAGCCTGGGCAATAGAGGGAGACTCTGTCCAAAAAAGAAAAGAAAACTCTGTATTACATATATTACTTGTATTTGTATGTATGCACACATGTATGTATGTATATACATGTATATGTGTGTATATATAATAGTGAAGTATATATTACAGTTTATATTTTGTTAAGTTGGCAAATATCTTTGATTGATCGTGTTCTCATTTTCATGACATATACGGTTTGTTTCCTTTTCTCTATTTAGGTTCCTGATTAACAGAGCGTAGACATATGCTGTATCTTCCTATTAGCAAAACTGTGCTCTTTAAGAATTTTTGCTGACATAACCAGAATTTTTGTGGCATCCAATAAAAATGCATGTTTTAAAGGAGGTATTTTGCACAGTTTTGTAAATAATTATCCAAATTGCCTTTGTTACAAAAATCAGAGAAAAGAAGAACAATAGAAGTAGTTTAAACATTTGCCAACATTTTTCATTACAATGATAGTAAGAATTTTAATTAATGATAGAGGCAATTGGGATAGAATAGGACATTGAGGAAACAGCATTAATCTGAGGAAGACTGGGAGTGAGCCCAGAGTTTGCAAAATGCCTCCTTTTAATAAAAGCAATGACTAATATTTATTAACCACAACATTACAGTAACTATTCTGAATGGATTATCTCCTTTTTAAACTTTTATTTTAAGTTCAGGGGTACATGTGCAGGTTTGTTACATAGGTATACTTATGTCATGGGGGTTTCTTACACAGATTGTTTAATCATCCAGGTATTAGGCCTAGTACTCATTAGTTATTTTTTCCGATCTTCCTCCTCCACCCTCTACCCTCCAAAAGGCCCCAGTGTGTGGTGTTTCCCTCTATGTGTCCATGTGTTCCCATCATTTAGCTTCCGCTTATAAGTGAGAACATGCTGTATTTGTTTTCTGTTCCTGTGTTAGTTTGCTAAGGATAATGGCCTCTAGTTCCATCCATGTCCCTGCAAAGGACATGGTCTCAATTTTTTTTTTCTTTTATATTTTGAGATGGAGTTTAGCTCTTGTTCCCTAGACTGGAGTGCAATGGCACAATCTTGGCTCACCACAACCTCCACCTCCCGGGTTCAAACAATTCTCCTGCCTCAGCCTCACGAGTAGCTGGGATAACAGGCATGCACCACCATGCCTGGCTAATTTTGTATTTTTAATAGAGATGGGGGGATTTCTCTGTGTTGGTCAGCCTGGTCTCGAACTCCTGACCTCAGATGATCTGCCCACTTCGGCCTCCCAAAATGCTGGGATTACAGGCTTGAGCCACTGTGCCCGGCCCTTAGGTATTTTTTTTTCAAAGACTGCATAGTATTCCATGGTGTATATGCACCACATTCTCTTTATCCAGTATATCATTATTGATGGGCATTTAGATTGATTTTATGTCTTTATTATTGTGAGTAGTGCTGCAGTGAACATGCACATGCATGTATTTTTATAATAGGAAGATTTATATTCCTTTGAGTATATACCCAGTAATGGGATTGCTGGGTCAAATGATATACAACAGGTAATTTTTAGCCACATTTTATAAGAAAAGCAAACTGACTCGAAATTGGAAAAGTACTTACTAAGTTCATGCAGCTAGCAAGTGATTTGTAGAAGATATCTGGAAAGGATATTTGATTCAGATTTTGATCTTTCTAAATTGACATTCATGGCTATGGCGACAAAAATTCATACATTCAGCCTCAAAGAATTACTTGAATTCTTCACTATTTTTCCCAGGTGTTGTTCATGGCCTAACTCCTTCAGTAGTAGTTCTAGCTTAGCCTTGAGTGAGTGAGCATAAAGAGGCATTATCATCTATGAAATTACAGAAGATAACACTCAGATACATAGATACTGGTAGTCCTAGAAATAATAGCCACAAAATAAGTTGGATTTGGAGATGTGGATGGATTAATGGGTAGTTGGCCTACTGTTCACCAACTATTTTAAGACCAAAAAGGAAAACTTTTGGCATTTTCTTTTTTAGAAAAAGACTGATGACATCCTTCCCAACATTTGTCGTAGATCTGACTTCTAGCTCTGACAGCATTACCCATTCTAGAAGCATCTCTAATGTGACAGTTTAACCAGTATGAGGGCTTTTCCGTTGCAGGAATCCGATGATGTGGATTTACGTAGGGAGTCTGTTGATGCACTTGGAACTTTTATTAACCCCATGGCTCCCATGGGGCCAAACATTGTCTGCTCTATTTCACACTTTCATTGTTCTTTGTGATCTCATGAAATTTTCTTTATCTGGCTTGCCATAAAAGTTGGATTGAAACATATTTAGATAAGAGATGCCTGTGGTATAGAAATTTAGGTTGCTAATACTGACTGGGAAAGTTATCTTAAATTGATTCATAAAGATAGTTGTTCGTCTTATTATCATAATAGATAAAATATTTCTATTGTATATGTATATAAATGTATGCATGACAATTAAATAGATAATAGGCAGCTTGTTTCATTATAAAGGTAAAGACATTTTGGGAAGGAAAGCCTTTGTTATTCAATTTTTTTTGAAAAGAAATATTATTAAAATTTTAAAACTACATTGTGATAATTTTGAACATAGAAAGCATAGACCAGATTTTCCGTGTCTCCCTCTTTCCCTTCAGTTAGTCGCAGAAAGATCTGAATGGCAAGGATAGAATGACGCCTTGAAGTAGTAGCAGCTGGGGCTGTGTTGAGTGCCATAGGCTGCCTTGTTGGTAGTTTCCAAATTACTTCTAGGTCTGTCTCTGCTGGTAGAATACTGAAGCATTGCTCTTCTTTAGAAAACTCTGCTCAAGATGTCTCCTGGGATTTTTTTTTTTTTTTTTGTAGATTTAAAGAACAGTATCCTTCTTTGGAAACATGCAGTATTTTTAGAATCCTGTGATATTCTACTGTAAGACATAAGCCAACAGTTTATACATCCCTGTCCAGGAAGTTGAATAATAAGTAATCCTGGGAATTTAAACCTCTATTTTAAACCTTTGTAAGGAGACTTTTATTTCTTCAGTATAAATACAAAAAAAAAAAAAAAAAAAAAGCCAACATCATCTGAGCTTCTACTTGCTTCAAAAAGAGTCCTATACTAGGGTTTAAAAAATCAACAAATACAGTAAGGACACTTTTATTTCTTCAGTATAAATAAAAAAAAAAAAAGCCAACATCATCTGAGCTTCTACTTGCTTCAAAAAGAGTCCTATACTAGGGTTTAAAAAATCAACAAATACAGGAGGAAAGAGAAATATTCAGATTCAGTGAATTTATTTCTTTTTGAAATTACTTTTGTATAAAATGTATAGGAAATATGTTTATTTTCAAAATGCATTGAACCCGGGAGGTGGAGCTTGCAGTGGAGCTTAAATTGCAGATCGCACCACTGCACCCCAGCCTGGGTGACAGAGCAAGACTCCATCTCAAAAAAAAAAAAAATGCATTTTTTTGGTTAGATTAAGGCAAAGAGAAAAGACAATATGGTTCTCTTTTTTTTTCCCTAACTCTAGGTTAAAAGACTAATTAGTAAAATTGATAATGTGTGGACAGTGTGGGAGAATAAATGCGTAATCAAATTAGTGCTTAGTAATTATTTGGCATTTCATACATTTTATTGTGTTTATACCACACTACCATAAAGAAGAAATTACAAATCATATTTTATGCACAGATAAGCAGACTTTAGAGGCTTGACTGGTCATTCATACAGCTAATATATGTCAGGGCCCATATAAGCGATGGATCTGTATACAACATAAAGGATGCCTGAATAATTACAAATTTGTTTTCTCTATAGTATAATATTACAATGCAAAGCAGTGAATAATAGTAGTCCATTGTCAAGATAAAGGTTATGTAACTTGAAATATATAGTAGTCTCTACATAGATGTGGATGAATCCACATTGAATATGAAAGTATACAAAATGTTATTTTAAAAAATTCAGTATGTTAAATTTCATCTCCTCATTAGCTGTTATACCTTGCAAGCTTAAGTCATAGAGCTCTTTCTTTACTGAAATAATGCATGTTATCACCACTGAAACTTTTTTTTTAAAGGAAGCATGCACAGCACACACATGTACACATACACACACATACACGATCTATGGAAGATATAAAAAGTACAATTGTTGAAAGATATATGGAAGTAAATTATCAATTTACCAATTGATTACAGCTTAGTTCAACTTAAATTGCTTTGTAAAGGGGAAAAAAAGCATCTATTAATATGATTTATTTCAGATCCATGCAAGCTTGAAAGAATCGAATCTCTCTGAGCATTTCATTAGGGTTTCTGCTGTCTTCCACCTTCCCCACCACCATTCATTGACATGCTTAACTCAACCACAACGGGAGAGTTTGAACAGACCCAAGAGTTTTCTGTGGGAATTTGTGCATCTGTGGGAAACAGTACTTGACTTCATATTTACTAAACTTGAATCTGAAAAATCCTTTTTCTACATAGCATGGATGCTTCTCAGTGTCTCTAGGCGGTTAAGCCCTAAGGGTATCTTTAACACAGTGGAACCAGAAACAATGTAAACCTTGAATTTTCCACAGGAAAGCAAAAGGCTAAGGATCAGGATGACACCTACATTGTATACTTCTCCAGTGAATCTCGGTATTGATTAGTTTGCCAGATACAGAAAATAACACACGTAGTACCTATGAAATTTTCGACAAATTCTGGTGCCACCCTTATGGGGATAGTCCCTAAGGCCCCCAGAAAGTCAGTCACTTGAAATAGTTCCCCTCTATCAGCATATTGTAAATTTCATAGTCATAAATCATTGGTGTCATTGTAGGGAAAGTCAAGCAGTGAGACATAAAATGTCTTGTGGTTTTTCCATAAGCAGTGTGTGTGTGTGTGTGTGTGTGTGTGTGTGTGTGTAATATTTGAGATTTTTAAGACATTGTGAGATGGACTAAAAATTTGATCCATTGAAAACTGATGAAAATTGAAGATGATTGAATCTTTAGGTAACATTTCCAAAGGTGTTTGTGGATGTATCAGAATTCCAGATTTCTGGAGGGAGGAGGCACACATTGAAACATAAAGAAGGAAAGTATACAAAAACAAATTCATACATACCTTAAAAATTCATTGATGGTGCTCAAAGGAGGAAAAGGTGGAAATATTTGTTTATTCCAAAAAACTAAATACATTCGTGGTTCATAATAGATCATAAAAAACTAAAATTTGGCGTTTATCTTCCATTTTAGAAACCTAAAAGAAAAAACTATACTCTTTTACATTTGCCTTAACATCTCTGTCAAGGGTTGGAAATCCAGGTGCTTCTGCTTTCTGTACCACTTTTCTTTGTGTCTATTAAAATTCCAATTTTGCTTTGAGAGAAAGAAGAATGAGTCTACTTCTTAGAATATTTAGCTAGCTATGTGATGCAGAGGCAATTTTCAGATTTACATTCTTATCACTGCTTCTGTAAGCTCAATTATTTTAACAAGGTCTTTCCAATTTCCCCTAATGTTTTTCATAACTACCTTGAACTTACATTTAAATCAAAACTCATTTGTGAAATAACTCATTTCTCCTAGACTTTTGAAGCTTTCAGCATCACACGTGTAGGAAGTTACTGTTTCTATGTGTAAAATGGGTGCAGCGCACCAGCATGGCACATGTATACATGTGTAACTTACCTGCACATTGCGCACATGTACCATAAAACCTAAAGTATAATAATAATAATAATAATAATAATAATAATAATAATAATAAAAGAAAAAAATAAATAAAAGTTTGGTATAAATGTTTCCTTTTTAGTCCAATGAATTTATTAAGTGTTAGCCAAAGCGACTCATGTGAATTTTAGGTTTGCATTTTTATTAGTTTATTTTCAATTTGTGTTGACATATTGGCCACTTTTTCTGATTACAATGAAAAAAGACTAAACTAAGCCTTTAAAACAAGTGTACTAGAAGTGTCCATGTGTAAATTTTTTCATTTGACCAAGAATGATATCTTTTTTTGTTGTACTGAATTATTGTACTTTATGTTAAGGATTTAAAAAAAATCAGATTGTGACATCCTAATTGCAGATAATTTTTTTTTCTTTTTTTTTTTTTTTTTGAGATGAGGGCTCACTTCATCACCAGGCTGGAGTGTAGTGGTGCAATCTCAGCTCACTGCAACCTCTGCCTCCCGGGTTCAAGCGATTCTCCTGCCCCAGCCTCCCAAGTAGCTGGGACTATAGGCGCATTCAACGATGCCCAGCTGATTTTTTGTATTTTTAGTAGAGACTAGGTTTCACCCTGTCAGCCAGGATGGTCTTGATCTCCTGACCTCGTGATCCACCGACCTCAGCCTCCCAAAGTGCTGGGATTACAGGTGTGAGCCACCACGCTGCGCCCTAATTGCAGATAATTTTTATCAATCATTTATATATTCAATGCTTTATTGAACAGAAGTATTATATATATCAAACTTCTTCAATAAACTGTTAGGAATACTTTGACCTGCTTTTATTATGAATTGTAAATGTTCTGAAAAAAACATCAAAATGATGGCATCAAATTCTCTGACATATGCATTAATTGTAAATTAGGTAATTTTTGTATTAATATTTCATTAACCTTTACAGTATTTCAACCACTATGTATATATATGTATCATACCTAACTCATGGCAATTGTGTCTTTAATTATTAATTGTCTTTAATTATTACATTTAATTATTACATTTTTCTCCGAAAAAGGAATGCATTTTTCTGTATTCAGTGTGAATTATGTATCTTTTACCAACAACATCTCATTCTAATTAAAGGTACCTATTACATTATATTATTTAGTTCTAATATACCTTATTAGTTACTAGTTACCCAAAATTTAAGGATAGGTTTAGAATACTGCAAAGTACAACAAATTGGTTTTCATCCTTATACTTCATCCCCATTTGATTTGTGTGACTCTATGATATGGCTGAGATTACAGTACATGGCTTCAGAAATTAAATTGTCTTTAGAGATTATTGCTTCTGTGCATGTGTAATTAAGTGTACTCATTATTGTCTATAAAGCCTTAAAACCCCACAGTTTTATGGGAAGAATATAAAGCCAATGATTTCAAATCAATCAGTTGGAGAAAATTCTAAGATGTCCCAACAAATAGTTTTGTGAAAAACTGTAAGATACACAATCTTCCTGCAGTCCGCCTAGACAGATAAAGTAGTAAAGGCTCTGCCGTATTCATTAAAGAAGCATTCATTAAGCACCTGCTGTGTATTTGCCACCATGTTCTCTAAGATGTGAGGGTTGATGTCAGAGATGTCAGAGGGTTATGAAATGTTAGATTTGAAAAGAATTTTAGAGAAAATCTTGTCTAATTTTTATTCTTTATTGCTGAGACCTGGAAAATGCAAGTGACTTCAGTTCTCACATCTAAAATTAGTATCAACACTAGAATTAGAATGCACAAGAGAAAACAAAATTATATTGAGTGGACCTAAGAGTCGGAGTGGGTGTTGGGTCGACTACAAATAGTAAAGTGTAAACTATACAAATTACATAGTGATGCCATAGGAAGCAAAGTCAAAGAATGATTACATATAAAATTTGATTTATATCACTAAGTCTAGAACATAATCCTAGGCTCTTTCAGAAATAATGTCGAATACTCTCATTGATTCTATATGAAAGATGAATAGCATTCTCTGTGAATTGGGGCACTCATAATGACCAAAACTGTGCTGAATCAATACTTTTATAATACTTTAAATTTAATAAATTATAACATCAGTCACAACACTTATGTGTTTTGCAACATACTTATTTGCTTTGATAGCATTGTTACTTGTTCATTTGGCCTGGAAAATTCCTTGAAATAACTCCATGGTGTTCTAAATCCAGAGATTGAGAACCAAATAAAATCTGATGAGAAAGTTTTTTTCTTCAGTGGTGTATTTAACATTTTAGTGCTTCAGGATTAGCTTCCAGGTCTCATATTATGAAGAAATACCAGGAAGGAAATACTTTTTACCAATATAAACAAATGAAGTTCATATTGAATACTAGCATATCAGATTCAGAAGATGGCTTTCCACATGTTTATACTGATCTTTGGAACAATGCATTAAACATTTAGAAACAAATAGAACATCATTCACTTGTTGGGTGAATAGGAAGATTAGACATAGCAATAGGAAGATTAAACAAACTAACCTTATGGTAAACTTCAAATATTGTAAAGATGATTTGTAGTTTAAAATATTCACCTATAATTTTGTACTATTATCATCACTAGAATTCAACAGATTTGCTCAGTTTTCCTTTCACCTATAACTTCTCACCCCTCTCCTTCCCTATCATAGTTTTACTACATGGAAGCATCAGAGCGTTTAATTTTATATTTTCTAAGCTACGTTTCCTTCCCATTAAGCTAGTTAATAGAGATGATTCTATTATCTTTCTTCCTGAATGAACTCTAAGTTTGCTATTTGGTTTTTTTCTTATTTCCTCTAAGGCCCTAAAATAATCTCAGGCATCCCTCCAAAATCATTGTGGAGTAACAAGGGCATAGCTATAGAGGTACTTTTTATTTTTAATAGACAAGTAGAAAAAATTACACATTTTTAAGCAAAAAAATCAAGTAAAAAATGGGACATATACCTTGCATTTACTCTTCCATCACATATACTTTCTATATTAGAATAGACATTCTTATTAACATTAGGCACAGGCTCTGGGAATTCAAATTTCTTCATACAGTAGATAATCTTTCAGACATATTGGTTATGAAAAGGAAGGAGAATTGGATACAGTAACCCAGAAGCAAGTTCTTTTTCTGCTTCTAAAGGCAGGTCAAAATAAATAACACTTTTGCCGATATATCTAAAACGTACCATGTTTTTACCTCTTTTTGATTTAAGCCATTGAAACAACACAGTAATTTCAAACATTTCGGAATCATTTCAAAAATATTGTCAAGGTAATTAGATAGCCAAGAAAATAAGTTGTGTCAAGAAACTAAAGATACAATTTAATGTAATTATGGTATTTTTTCCATTCTTAATATAAACATTTTACCATCCATTTAACATAGTAGAAGCCATATAATCGATATTATATTTTATGTTTTTAATCTATATATTCTAATTAGTATCATGCTACTTTTAAAGCCATGCAGTTTTTTGTTTTTTGTTCTTCTTTAACATGCAGAGTTTAGTTGGTTAGCATTGAATGGTAGACAACACGTATTAGTTTAGGCCTATGAAAATGCAAAAGTGCAAGATTGTTATTAATTTGATTTAAATAAATACTGAAATTAAAATGTATTGAGTCACTCAGTCTACCTGAGTGGTCCTGTTTCATCTTGTGCTTGTCAGTTGGTACCACTTGTACAATAACAAACATTGAAAAAAATTTGAATTGGGAGTATGTGCTAGACACTGGAGATACACAGAAATTGAGTAGGGAAGACAGGCACATAATATAGTAATATAAGTATAATAATGGATTGCATAGAAGTACAGAGGTGTTACAAAGCAAGTTATTGTATCTGCAAAGGAGAGTTAAGGAAAGATTAACTTCTATAAGGAGTGTCACTTTGGTCTAGCCTAGTACTATGGATGTGACCCTACCATTGTTTAAGATTGGAATGGGCACCCAGGGACTAGCAGATGTGAAACCTGTAAGTGTGAGAATTTGGTATGTCTAAGGAATGGCAAGTGGTTCAGTGTGTGTGAAGCTTATAGTGCAGCCAGGGTGAAGAGATGTAGTTGGCAAATTAGGAAAAAGGCCTTTCCACTCTACAAAAGGACTTTCTCTTTATCCTGTCAAAGACAGGGGATCACTAAGGAATTTCAAGACAACAAGTAACAATGTAGCTGCACTTTGGAAAATTGATTGAAGCAGGGTTGACACTGAAAGCAGGAAAGCCAATTAAAAGTTTGTTGTAGTGGTTTCAAAGGAAGAAAATGAGAGTGAAAATGTAGTAAAGAAGAGAGACGCATTTAGAAAGCAAAAGCAAAGAACTAAGAGTCTAAGTGGAAATAGGATTTAGAGGAAGGGAGGTGATCGCTCTGTCGCTAACCTGGCTGATAGAGTCAGGGGTAGAACCATTAATCAAAATACAAAAATGCAGGAAGAGCAAGTTTATTGGAGGAGATAAGTTCACTGGGGGTATATTAAGGTTAAAGCGTCTGTGGAAATGTAAGCTTCCTGCAAGGAAATAGCTTATGAATGAGTGAAGAATTTTTCAGTGGGCTTTTGTTTCTAAGCTTAGAATCTAGGTCAGAAGTGAGTGTTTGACAGTGCCCAATTCATAATACCTTCCCAGCATTAAATGCTAACCTTTTTTTCCTGTATGTATGCATTTGTAAATTAATCCATTCAAGATATTTTTGTAGATTTTTGCTATGTAGGCACTGTATATGTATCAGTAAAGAACACAGTCTCAGCCCTCCACTATTTTAATATAGTAGGAAATACTAAGAAGTAAACTAATAATCATAATAATGTGTGACAAGTACAGATTTACTACATTCTCATATGCAGTTACATCTATCTATGTTTTTTCTGTATTCATCTTTGGATTTTATTTTGTTTTGTTTTGTTTTTGTGTTGTTACATTGTTCAGGGATGTCTTGAACTCCTGATCTTAAGCAATCCTCCTGCCTCAGCCTCCCCAAGCTTCAGTATTATAGGCATGAGCCACTGCTCCTGGCCTAGGATTATTTATTTATTAGAAAGTTACTGATTTTTAACATAATTTGTCTAAGGGCTTTATATTTTTGGATATCAGTATGCTTTGTTAATTTAAAAATTTATTATCCACTTCTTATATTTGAGTATTATTTGTTTTTCTTGTTATTGAAACTATAAAAATGTGTTTATACTTTTAAAATATCTCATATTAGAGATTACAAAGGTGAAAGTACATTGCATTGTGCCTAGCATGGAATATACACACAAGCAACACTTTTTTCTTCCATTTATTGACTTTGCTCTGGAGTCCTTTTCTTTACATATACTGCCTAATGTTCTTTTTATGTCCAACACACTTGCTGTTCCATATTTCATGATTAAGTCTTTTATAAAGGAAACCAAATTTTGGGTATCTTTCTGTCCTCACCAACCTAATCACAGTTAATCATTTCTCAATAAGCATTTGTTGAATACAAATGTTGAGTATAACATTCGGAAGATGCTAAAATACATAAAATATGTTCCAAGTGCAGTATGGAATCTCAGAGAAGATGATGTTAATATTAATGAGAAAATATGAGTAGGAAATTCCCACAGAAATATCTACAAAAAATGATAAGGATATTGCAAGTAGAGAGAACAAGTTAATGATTCATAGGCATTAAATTATGTGTATTAAAAAAAAGTAAAAAATCACAAATACCTTTAAATTTAGAAAATAAAGAAAACAATATCAAGTAAATTAAATATTGATATTGCAGTAAAAAACCTTTTTTTAAAAAAAAAGCATAATTAAAATCGATGGAGGAAATAAGATGTTCTAGTTCATAGCACTTTTCTATGTCAAGTATAAGCTACTTGGATTTAATAGGCATATAACATTTAGAAATATAATGTAAATCAGCAGCCACTTGTTCTATATTACTTTGCAGATGGGGAAACTGAGACTCATGGATATAAATTGCTTCACATAGGTAGCACATCCTCAGTGACAGGGTAAAAACAAAACCCAACTCCCTTTTTTTGTCTACTGCTCTTTCTGCTAAACATCATTGACAGGTATAGCATAAGTTAAAGTTTATAGTATTTTAAGGAATACAGTTTATAAAGCAAACAAAATTATTTCTAGTTATTTCTAATGTAACTTATGGTTGTGATTCTACAATTTTGCATAGTTTGCATAATGAGATGTTATGCATATTTCAGATATTTTTTTCATTTACAAAGGAAATATTTATTTTAATTTTGTCACTGGCATTGTCTAACATTTAAAAAGTCTCCATATTCTGTTCTCTGGGTGTTAACTCCGGTTAAGAATGAAAGATGGCACTCCTCTGTGTTAGCTAGTTGTTAGCATTTTCTGTGTCTTGAGTAAAACTCAGTAACTTTGTCTTTTGATAACAGAAAATCTGTTTGAATACATGGTATTTAAGGGTGAGATCAATCAATTCTTGGCTTTTTATCTAGTGCCATTAAATTGAAAATTTTAAATTAGATTCTAGATATTACTAAAATGAATGCTTTACTTTAATTATAATTTTCTGATTTAGAGTATAAAATAAATAGTTTTAAAACAAAGTCATTGATAGCACAATGATATTTTGTTTTTAAGTTCTGGGATACATGTGCAGAACGAGCAGGTTTGTTACATAGGTATACATGTGCTATGGTGGTTTGCTGCACCTATCAACCCATCATCTAGGTTTCTAGCCTCATATGCATTAGGTATTTGCCCCAATACTCTCCCTCCCCTTACCTCCCACCCCCAACAGGCCCTGGTGTGTGATGTTCTCCTACCTGTGCCCTGTGTTCTCATTATTCAACTCCCACTTATGAGTGAGAACATGCGGTGTTTGGTTTTCTGTTCCTGGGTTAGTTTGGATTAGCACAATGGTTTTAATTAATAGGTGAAAGTAATAACTTGGAAGAAAAACTGATGGTATTTTAAAAATAGAACCAGCCATTTAAAAAAAGTGTTGTTGGTTTGAGTTGAGATTTTTGGAGTTTATGATCACTGAGGTGGCATTGATGTGTACTGCTATGTGGGGTCAAACTTTGGTCCTAAAGGAACCCTGTATTCACAGCAGGAGAAGAAAGCTGACATCAAAGGGGAAGCAGGAGACTAATAGTTCAATTACCAGTGAAATTAGGTACACTGGTTTTCAAAGTTTTTCTTAATTGTACGAATTGATTTTTTAAAGACATGAGCTTGATAAATGACATGTGATTGGGCTCACATAAACATTTATAAATGAAAGTATCTTTGGGATCATTTTGTTTACTTAAGTTAATGTACTATTAAAATATCATTGTATAGAAATGTAAATACTTACATTGAGTAAATATAGAACAGTTTATATATTAAATATGCACTTGACTGGGGAGGACTAATGAAGAATGTACCTATGAAGATGTTGCCTACTCTTCCTTTGGGCTGCCTAGAAAGAGCACTCTGATAAATTCAATGTAACCTTTTTAATACAGTTTATTAATAAATGTTTTATTACTTTATGACAGAGAGTGGAGTAGAGAAATGACACTCATTTTGACTTTGTTCATTGACAGCTGGTAAACAAAGAGGCAGACATTTCTGGCTTAATTACAAAAAAAGAAAAGTGATTACAATAATATTCATAATAATCTATTTTTAAGTGACTTTTTCTGTTACAACAATGTGCATAGATGTGCATAAACATTCATGCATATTTATAAAGTAAAATCAAGACTAATTGGTAGCTCATTGTTGAAGGGAAAATATATTCTATCTTGTCTTCAAAATAGAGAATTAGAAGAACACTTCAAGAAAGTTGTGCAGATAATTATATTCAGATTATATGAGAATATGGATAGAAAATGATTAAAATAAATATTAATATTTTTCTTCCACATGTTCTGCAAATATGTATGGAAATATAAATATTTGTATTTGTTTGTCTTTATCTTTTGTCTTGCCTACAGGAAAGTAAACTGCAGGAAAGCAGCAATATGGTCTGCCTTGTTTACAGCAGCATAACCTTTACTGCTAACAGTGTCTAGACCTTGGGGGTTGTTCAGTAAGCACTGATAGGTGAATGAATGATGTACTGAACTATCTAATAAGTGCAGAACAAAACAAATGTGATCTGTTGCCTTCATGTCTAATAGATGTGGCAGGGCTAGGATTTAAAAAATCAAATACTTACATCAATAAATATTTATTTACAATTGTTAAGTGATGAGGAAAAATGCCATTTTTTTAGATTTGAATGTTACTTTCTGTTGACAATAAATCTTTCTTACACATTGTAATAAACTATGCAATCTACAAAGCTTACTATATTACTTAACTTTGGGATCAACAAGAGAAAAGATTTTAAACATGGACTCTATTACTTTTCTGGCAATTTACATTCTAGAATTAAGAGTGTGAGTTTGAGTATGGTTACCCATGGTGACCTATTAGCATAAAAGGTCTTTAGAGACTGCAGATGGTGTAACACAGGATGTACATTAAACCTTTTGGATGTAGATGTGCCAACATAAGTTTTCACACACAAACTTAGGAGGAAACTTAATTATTACTAAATTCAGAATGTGTTTGTAAATGTTTTTATCTCCACATTTATCTAAAACATTATTTAATAGAGACAAGTTAACATTTAGAATTCCACCTCCTTCCTACCTGTATGAAGAGTGATTCTCCCAAAACTGTAAATAGGAGTATTCATTATTTCAACGCTATAGACAAAACCTTGCTAGAACCAATCCTGAATTGCAGCAACTAAAGAAATTTATGAATTAATAACACTATAGGAAGTAATCAATTCTAATATGAGGTGCATAATATACTATTTGACATATTTATAGCCTTCCTTGTATCCTTGTATTTATTCAACTCTGTTTCATCAGGAAGGGATGGAAAATATGCAAACTCAGATCTTTGAAAGGAAGTACATTATAGTGCATATTGTCTAATCACTCTCACTGCAGAAGTTGCCTTTTTTTTTTTTAGAAAGTTTTAAATATAACCTTCTTTTAAAAGCAAACTGTTCTTGGTCACTTAAAAGTTCTTGGGATTTATTTTTTAACTGAGTTACATGTAAAACTTTTTGAAAATATTTATTCTATAAGATGTTCCATGTTCTGCTGAGCCTTTTCTTCCTTGGTTGAGTTTGAGAACATGCCGTAGCAACTATGTCCCTAAATCTATAGGTTCAATATTGTCTCAGATCGCAATGAGAACCTACCAAGCTCTACAGCACATAATCACCTATGGAGAACTTTGTCTTAATTTCTCAGTTACTTCCTGTCATTATTCTGCCTGCTACAGCCCTTGTGTTTCATGATACAATGTCATGTTATTCCCAACTGGACCTGGTGGTGGTATTGTTCAATAGCTCAGTCTTTATTGATAGAGTTTCCATTGCTTAGTTCCATACAGAGCTCTTATGAGGTATTGTTATTGAAACAACATTCCATGTCAATAAATATTCATCTATAAAAAAAAAAAAAAGAGTTCCAGAGTGTTTAAGTAGGCAAATTCATTATTAATTTTTTACTTGATACTTGATAGTATTTATTGGATATTAACTTAGTGCTAGGCTCTGTGAATTATCTAGTTTTTAGGAAAAAACAATTGGGGTTAGCATAAAAGGTCTTTAGAGATTACATTTTATTATCCTCATTTTATAGATGAGGATTCTGGCAGTTACAGAGTTAAAGTAACTTTCCAACAGCCATTCAGCTAGTAAAATCAAAGTTGACAGTTTAACCAGGATAGTCTCTTTCCCATGTAAGCATGTTTAAGGACTATACTATTAATAGATGATGATGATGTGTTACAACCTCAAGAGAAAATATTTTATCTTAAATAATGAATGAGTGAGTGAATTAGTACATGAAATGTATCTTAACACCAAAGAAAGGGAGGAAAAAATTATCAAAATATGATGATAAATTTCTGATCTACAGGTAGCTTATCTTTCATTTTTACATTTTCTTCTTATCTTCAAAATAAGGAAATCATTTTCTGAGCTTATGTATAAGAAACATAGATTTTAAATATACGTTAGAAATTATCTTAGTTATATGTTCTTGATTGTGTAAATTATGCAAATTAGCAGATGATATTTCAATAAACATATATTTAATAATGGTGAAACTCAGCTTTCAGTATTATTTGACAAATCATGTTTTTATCTCTCTAAAGTCATTTGGGAAATACCATAAAAATATCTTGCTATAAATTGTTCAATTGGTTACTTATTTGCCCTGTCTTAATTCAGTTTTAAATTCCCTTAATCTAGATAATGGGCAGCTACTGCAATCTACTGTCATGGAAATAAAATAATATTTTGTGGAAAGATAAAACTGAAAGATAATTAAAATATAACTAGCTTAGTATTTTTTTTTTTTTTTTGAGACGGAGTTTCACTCTTATTGCCCAGGCTGGAGTGCAATGGCATAATCTTGGGTCACTGCAACCTCCGCCTCCTGGATTCAAGTGATTCTCCTATCTCAGCCTCCCGAGTAGCTGGGATTACAGGCGCCCACCACCATGCCCAGCTAGTTTTTTGTATTTTTAGTAGAGACAGGGTTTTACCATGTTGGCCAGGCTGATCTCAAACTCCTGACCTCAAGTGATCCACTCGCCTTGGCCTCCCAATGTGTAGCTTAGTATTTTTTTATAACCATCCATACCTTCTGAATCAGGACCTTAATATGAATTTTCCTTGCCACCTGAAAATTAAGTTAAATCTCCCAAGTGTTTATTCTGATGCTATTTTTATTAAAATGGTAAATTTAATAAATTTTGAAGGAAAAAAACTGTTGCATTTCCTAGTTGAAAATTGAGGAATTTTGTTCAATAAAATGAGGGCTAATATATCTTTTTCTGGTCATTTTGTATTTTCTGAACTGACACTTGCTTTCTCAAGATTTTTTTGACAATGAGGGAACTATTCTTAGCTCCAGAAGTTGCGGTGATTTGATAAAATTGTTTCAAACTACCCTTAAACTGGATATTTTAGGTACCAAATAGTTGAGTTACTCTAGGCAGTGAAGGAAGTACTTTCTGCTGTTATCCATATGATTAAGAGTTTTAAAGAGTGCAGTGAATTTCTTAATTTAGACAAATGTGGAGAATGCTTGCTGATTGTGCTGCAAATTTGTCCAGGACTCATGTTGTTTAATTATTCATGACTTTAAAAGTAGCAAACATTACAATTTTGCATCTGTAGATTATTAATAGAATGCTCTTTTAATAGGATGTTCACCACTGAGAAGTGTTTGTCATTTGTTAGTTTGCTTTGTTTTGCTATAAATTAAAAAAAGATCTATAGAGGATGTATAGAATAATCAATCCAATGTCTAGATTGACACTGCCTGGGTTGAAAACTCAGCTCCCCATTCACTAGATATGTGAACCTTAGGTAAGCTTCTTAAACTTTTTTTCTGTCAGTTTCTTCCTCTCTAAAATGAAGGTAATAAAATACCTACTCTAGGTGAACGTAGGGAGAAAAAAAAAAGAACTAATCTATCTTAAATACTCAAGTGCCTGGCGCATAATAAAAAAAATAGGCCAGGCGTGGTGGCTCACACCTGTAATCCTAGCACTTTGGGAGGCTGAAGCAGGTGGATCACCTGAGGTCAGGAGTTCAAGACCAGCCTGCCCAACATGGCAAAACCCTGTCTCTACTAAAAATACAAAAAATTAGATGGGCATGGTGGCAGGCACCTGTAATCCCAGCTACTTGGGAAGCTGAGGTAGGAGAATCGCTTGAACCTGGGAGGTGGAGGTTTCAGTGAGCTGAGATTGCACCACTGCACTCCAGCCTGGGTGACAAGAGCGAAACTCTGTCTCAAAAAAAAAAAAAAAAAAAAAAGCATTAGCTAACATTACTCTTCTCAATATAGTCCTTTTCATCAAACTCAAACAAAAGCTTCAGAAATAAGAAAAAAGCACCAGAAGCTGTGGTACTTATATTCATTATTCTATCAAAGGCAATGGATGGGTACCATTTTAGAATGAAAAATTATAGAATAATCTTGCAGGTGCAGAGCAATTAATATATGTAGATGTTTGGTTGTTTTATTATTTTTTAATGCCACTGTTTCTAAAAATGCATGGTGCTTTCAAGACCTCAATAAGGATTTTAAAAATACCTTACAAACTATCAATGTTGTTAGTTATGTAAGATCCACAAAAACATCTAAATGAAATTAAAATGAGGAAGAAAAAAATTTCCAACTGAAGATTGAAATAAAAAAATGAAGCTGAAAACGTTTTAAAGAAAATAGTTTTTGCGTGATTCTTTGTTCTTTCTTAATCATTGTGTAAGATTTCAAAACAATATTATTTTCTTAGGTTTTGATATATTACGTTCTGAAAGTTAATCAGTCATAACAGTATAAAACATTTGAGGATATGTTTTTCCAAACTTATATTTTAACCATATGTTCCATTCCTTTTTCACTCTCATAATTAGAAAGATAGTCATGTTGCCCAGAACTTAAATTAAAAGAAAGAAAAAGAAAAATAGTCATTTTGAAGCAAATTAATACCTTTTGGTTAAAATTAATCATTTTTGTGATTTTAATTTGTAACAGAAAAGGATCAAGGTAAAGGCCCTTTGCTGTTCCTTTCTTTCTTTTGTCTTTTTTTGAAAAACAAATTCTTTTTAATTTTGATGTTTGTACCTTTTTACCTCGGTAGTTTTTAAAATTATTTTATCCGTATCCTGGGATCCCAGAGATGCATTTTAATTACAAAAAAAAAAAAAAAGGAAAAAAGAAAAAGAGTGAGAGAGAGAAAAGAACTTGTGCATGCGTTATATTTGAGGGAGGTATGAGAAAAGTAAATTTTGCTGTCATATACCATATTAGCAGAAATGATGAGATGATTGATTTTGTTTGTGTTAGTTTTCATAACCCCACAAGTAAGTGAAGAAATTAACAGTGATTATAAACTAATATCTATACTTATAATTTATCTTCTAGAACAATATATGAAAAGTTGTCATATTAAAGGAAAAATGTCATCATAATGAATTACCTTGTGGGTAACTTGGAAGTGAAAATCTCCAAAGAACTCTCAAAAATCACCCTGATGTCTTGGCTGCATATTGTGTCATATCCTAAGACTTTAAAATACCTTTATTTTATCCCATTATTTCTAGTCATAGGCTCCCCACTCTCCTTTTTTGTTTCTCTTTTAAAAAATTTATTTGTATTTTATTCTCCTGTTCGACTTTCAATTTATTCACTCCATTATCACCACCTCTTTGGAGAAGGGGATGTTGTAAAAGCCTTCTTCTACATCTTCCTCTTCCCTAGACTTTCGGTTGGCTTTAAAAATATCAGTGTCTGTCCTCCCCTGCAACCTCATTCAATTGAAATTGATATCATTAGTTATCTCCAATACCTATTGCAATGGCATTAGTAGAATGTAAGTTAAGCAAGTTAGCTTCTGAAGCAGCTCTTGAATTCTTCTTACCAAGTTACAATAATGATAACAATTATTACACCTTAAAAGACTAGAGAAAGGCAAATATACACTTTTGGGATCATTTTAAAATGTTCATAACTTTCAGTCTATTATCAATTCCTATTGCAGTATTTCCAAATGTGAGTACCAAGGCAATACACCATGTATATTTTATTCATATTTTAAAATCAGTGATATACATTTACAAACCAAGTTTGAAAGGACTAATTATGTCAAGTAACAAAAAGTAGGTAGATGTGGTTGACATCTCTTAGAATGTTCTTTATTAAATGTAAGAAACCCAAATGCAGTTAGCTTTTCATTTAATCAAGCAGTGTTTTTAGTATAAATGAATGGCTATTGAAGCCTTTATAGCCTGTATGCTTTCTTAAATGCCTCGCTGAATGTTTAGCACTCCGGCATTCCAATTTGGAGCTTCTTTTAAAGGAGCCTTTCATAAAACTTTGGACAGAAACCTGCTCTAGAGGACCATATGGCTTATTGTACAAAAGAGAAACAAATTATAAAAGCTCATTGTTACTTGATTGCTTAACATTTTTCTCTTCTTTTTATAAAAACAAAGATTAATCAGTGACCTACTTTTGCTTATACGGCCCAGAAAGTCAACAATTTATACAAAGCTTTATATTTAAATTATTTTATAACAAGCAAAAAGAGACCTAGACAAGCCTTTTAAATTAAGCAAACTCTTATCCAAGATAATAAACTTATTTAACCCATTCAGTATCATTTCACCTTACATACAGTTTAGAATTATTTAGATCCATCTACCCATCCAGAGCTGTTGTGAGTAGTCTTAAGAGTCTATGGTATCTTCTAGAATTTGTCTTCATGACATTCCATACAGCATTGTCTGATGATTGGAAGAATATGAGTCTGGAGAACAGAGATGTGGATCTCTTTCTGTTTCAGTCACTTAGTTATCGCGTTATTTGGTGTGTTAAGAAAATTGAGGCATAGTAGGAATGAGTTATTTATAAAGGGGGTTAAAGTTATTCCTTATTTTCTTCATAGACTTATAGTAAGGAACAAATGAAATACTGTTTTCGAATTGCAAAGGGCTTACAAATATATGAGTTATCATACTAGAGATTAATTGATGTAATTATGTTCAAATGAGTTTTTGCTACTTGGCCTCATCTCACCCAGGGTTAGTTTCTCTTTACACTCAGGTTAGCCATCTTGCAGGTTGTTACTATCAATTACCAGAAGAAATAGAAAATATAACATGGACAGATTCTAAGAAATTCAACTCCATTTGTTCAAAAACAGCACAAACCTTACTCAAACCAACAAACCCTGTTTATGATAAAGCACTTTCGGATTTTTGCCGTAATGGCACAGTTCAAAGCGTAAGAAAAATTCAATAAAAATTTGTGGAAATGATTTTAATAAAATTATTTGCAGAATACAATGTGCTGATTGCATAAAATTTGACACTCTAAGATCTATTGACTTTATTATTATTATACTATTATTTTGATCAAAACAGATATTTTAGCT
The DNA here is from genome assembly GCF_028885655.2 of Pongo abelii. Classification (NCBI taxonomy): domain Eukaryota; kingdom Metazoa; phylum Chordata; class Mammalia; order Primates; family Hominidae; genus Pongo; species Pongo abelii. The sequence goes on from NC_071991.2 coordinate 117,604,265, forward strand.
AGCCACTTCCATTCATAGCAACACTTTGGTTCTAGATTCAATAGAGTTATCTATTAGCATTCATCAAAATAAATTATGGTTGCTCAGTATTACACTGTGGCATGGGTTTGTAGACAGTCTTTCAGGGCTGGTTTCCAAAATATTTTTCAAACATCTTTCGGCACTTTAGATCTTAACCATATGTGACTACGTTTTTTTAAAATATATTTTAACATGTCATGTGTATATAATCATTTTGATTTTCTGTGAATAAATTATAATCAGAATTTTGTATGCTATAGTATAAAGGCAGAAATAGAAATTGGGTTCTTGAGGTAATACCTTTGTTTATGATTTTTAAGCCAGTTTTATTTTTGTTTTCTGTTTCAGTGGACAGCTCTGTAAGAGGAACGTAAGAAAACCTGAGTGTGCTTAAAAAAGGTGACAAGGGGTCTTGAATCCATGTCACATGAACATTAAGAGGAGTAAAATAGTTATGGCTGTTTAGCCTAAATAGAATGTTCAACTATCAAATAGAAGTGTTGAGATGTTTGGGTTGCCATTTCGAAGAGTGATTTTACTTATGTACATATTAGAAAGGCTAGAACTAACACAACTCGATGGTGGTTACAGGGACATTAACATCTCTTTAACAAAATGATGGATTTTCCAAAAATTTCAGTCTCATAACTTAGAATTGCTTTATTTTTCTAATAATTCTCATTTATTTGGGATAGATCCTCTATGTTTCTGCAGTAATGAATATGTCCTTACTAGAGTTGATAACTAACTGTCCCTGACTTGAAAGATACCTATTTCAGTCAAGGTCAGAAATAAAAATTACTTTCTCAGAACCTGCAGACAAACCACTTAGTAACACTCTGTAAAACCACACTTTCCATATACGGGTGTTTGTTCTAACAGTCTAGGCATCATAGATGGTATGCCAAGGCTCCACGGAGGTCACATGGTTTTCAATAGTGCCAAGGTGATATATATTTCACCTCACCTTAAAATTCTAGTAGGGTACTGGGTTCAGCAGTAGAAACAGTTTATTTGCATCACCCCCAGGATGCACTGTGGTAAAATACAATGAGTCTTCTTAATATGTAAGCAATTCAGGCATAGGATTTAAATTGTATTACAGTAAACAGAGAAAAGTTAGCATTTTTTCCTTTTGCCAGTTCTTTCTTCTAGAATAGGATAATGTCATGGTTCAGTAATCCATTCTCCAACATGGATAGGACAAGCACTGGATGTGGAGATGACTCCATGAAGAGTACAGCTTGACCATGTTAAGTCTGTCAAGTCATACTCACATCCCCACTGAAGAGGAAAAGGCTAGGGGAATAAAATTGAGTTTAAAAAGTAATCCTGGCTGGGTGCAATGGCTCACACCTGTAATCCCAGCACTTTGGGAGGCCAAGGTGGGTGAATTACCTGAGGTCAGGAGTTTGAGACCAGTCTGGCCAACGTGGTGAAACCCCGTCTCTACTAAAAATACAAAAATTAGCCGGGCGTGGTAGTACATGCCTGTAGTCCTAGCTACTCTGGAAGCTGAGGCAGAAGAATCACTTGAACCCAGGAGGCAGGGGTTGCAGTGAGATCATGCCACTGCACTCCAGCCTGGGTGACAGAGCGAGACTCTATCAAAAAAAAAAAAAAAAAAAAAAAGAAGGATAGGAACCATATAAATGAACCTGATAGCAGGCCTTGGTTTGTCCATGGCTTTTTAAATTTTATTTATTTATTTATTTATGTATTTATGAGACAGAGTCTTGCTCTGTCGCCCAGGCTGGAGTGCAGTGGTGCAATCTTGGCTCACTGCAAGCTCCACCTCCAGGTTCACGCCATTCTCCTGCCTCAGCCTCCTGGGTAGCTGGGACTACAGGCACGCACCACCACGCCCAGCTAATTTCTTGTATTTTTAGTAGAGATGGAGTTTCACCGTGTTAGCCAGGATGGTCTCAATCTCCTCACCTCGTGATCTGCCCGCCTTGTCCTCCCAAAGTGTTGGGATTACAGGCGTGAGCCACCGTGCCCAGCTGGCTTTTTTAAAGAAAAAATATTTCTTCCTTTTCTTCCCTGGCAGCAATAGTATGGCGATTGCCATTTACAAGTAAAATTTCACCAAACTTTTTACATTAGAAACACAGATTAATTACTAGGCTCTTTTAAATATTTTTTTTCTAGTATGCTCAAATAGTTAATCAAACTTAGGAAAGAACAAATAAGCAATATCACAAATAATATTGCATAAAGAGTAAAAACATTCTAATGCAAAAACTCAAAACCATAATTCCTAATTTTTTTTGGCTAACCATTATTTTTTAAGGTGGGATAAACATATAGTTATGTATTTTTTCTTTTAAAAAAATTTTCATCACAAGAATTAGTCGGAAGTAACCAAATGCACTGCTCAAGAATATTGTAGAATTTATTTAAGGGCAATGTTGATAGCTAAATCAGATAATGTCTATAGATATTTTCAAATCTGAGCATCCTTCATTCTGTTAATAATTACCCTGCTTTCCCAGTCCCAATCTCTTAAATTTGGGATTTTCTGAAGATTGGTCATATTGTCATCCAATTTGAAAATGCCAACTCCTCTTTTTATTTTTCTTTTCAGGGTCATATATGTTTTAGAGTGGGCTTTTTCCAAGTCTCTTGATACGGTCCATCTTGTGATTGCATGTGTAACTTCTTCCTTATGAAGACATTGTTCTTTGAAGCTAGGCTCCATATGTTGTAGAGTTGAATTTTATTAGCATTTATTACTTTATTAGTATAGGGATGTAGATAGTAGCTATAGTATTTATTTTATAAATGGATAAATAATTACATAAACCATTTGGATTTTAAGTTTTAATGAAGCCAGTAAAGTCCTTCTCCATGTAGAGATAGCGTTATTCCAGTTCTTCGCTGATTATCTTTCTGAAAATAAAATCAGTTGTTCTAATGGTAGAAGCCCAAAAGAGATGAGAAAAAAAAATCACTCTTATGTGTGCAGACATAAGGGTGCATACATATCAGCTAGGATGTGTGTTAAAATCCTCAAATAAGTGGAAGATTAAAGGAGAAGCCCAAATCAGGGTTTTTAGAAGGATCTCTAGAAGGCCACTCTCCTGAACCCTAAAACACTAAAACTGAATTTTAAAAAAGTGGTCTAATAAATTAGTTTCTCTCTAGCAAGGCTTCGTTTACAACTTAAACTCTCTATCTCCACCTGAAAGGGAAGATTGACTATACACAAAATTTAGTTAACTTTTGTTTGGCTGTTTTTTTCTTGGAAAATTCATATGAAAAGTAAAACAAAGAAAAATAATAGATGCCTCTCCACATATATACCTTTAAGGTTTCTCACAATTTTGAGAGCTTACCATGCTACAAGGTGGAAGCCATTCCTTTAAAAAAGTATACTATTTAATTTTGAAACAAGAGGAACTGGGTAATATTATTTTTCACCACCTAGAAAACCAAATAAGGTTCTTTTTATTTATTTAGTCTTTGCAAATAGGTAATTTAACACATTCAGGATATTGTGAAAGAATTGCCATGCAGGTAGTAATTTTGGCAATTGAAGTTGAAGTCATTTTTAAATCTCCTATTCAAGCAAAGATTATCAAACCTAACATGTATGTAAAAACATCAGGGCCTAGCAAAGATTTTGTTTAGTGAGGCTCTCTCAGCTCAGTGTATACAGTGGAGCAGTGTGGAATATTAGAACATTGCCACTAGGGGCAGGAGACCTGAGTTCTGTTAATGAGTAGGTATTTTTAAGACTTTCACTTCTATTTCTCCGTCATCAAAACCAGGAGATTGTAATAGACTATAGTAAATTCTCTTCCCACCCTAAAGTCGTATATCTGTAACTTTAACTTTCTAGATCAAGAAACTAATAGGTGTATGTGTATAAAGATGCAGGTAAGCAAACACATGCAAATACCATGTGCATATAATGAAAAATAAGCACAAGTCTAGAAAGAGCAAAAGGAAGAAAGGTGGTAACTGATTATTCGTTTATAGAAGTTGTAATGAGGTGTGATTATTGTTTTGGAAACAAACTTTATATATTTTCTGACATTGTATCAAGAACTTTCTTCTGAGAAATGATCCTAAGACACTGTATTCTTTTGAAGTTTTAAAAGTTTTTATTGAGCTGCCCAGAAAAAAGTCTATTTGAACATAATATGCTGACATGGTGCATCAAAAATGTCAAGGTGTTTTACATTTCAGAGTTTCACAGTAATAAAAATTGTCCTTTTATCCATTAAATATAACATCTTTACACAGGAAAGCTCTGATATGAAGATCTTTAGAAATTTTAAGTTAATGGGTACTTAGCCGTTTGTTATTCCTGATTGCTGTGCTGTCGTTAGGCATCATAATTATGAATATTTCATTGTCTCATGTCATTTTATCACTTTTTAAATTCATTTGTGTCTTAGCGTGGTATACTAATCACAATTTCAGAACAACTAAAATATGAAAAACCTTTACAATTCAGACATAGTGTTTGGGTTTTGTTCGTATCCAGTATCTCTTACTTCTCACTAGGTAATAGAAAGTACAGTGACTTTTCTAAGTTATATAGCCAGTCTTTCCCTGACTTATTTTGGGCTTTGTTTTTTATCTAAATTTTGTACGTTTTTGCTTTCATTCTTTTTTAAGGGCTTTGTTTTTTATCTAAATATCGTATGTTTTTGCTTCCATTCTTCAACTATTTAATGTGAAGATAGATTTTTTAAAGCATAGTGAAATGGTATTTTGAAGTTAACTGTAGAATCTTCTACCATGTTCTTTTTTATTATTTTTTTGTTGTCTATAGGCCTAGTATTTCTTGGGGATATGATTTTATCCACCGAAATTTTTCTTATAATGAGAAAACTTACAAAATAATTTTAAATTTAAAATTATGTTTTAAATTTTTTGAAGTTTGTCTACATCTATAGACATTTGATGTTTTTAAATTGATTTTAGTTGTATAATTGTTTTAAAATTGTCAGTTAATAAAATAGTTATTTGGTTTATTTAGCAAACATATATTTATATACACTTAAAATTTTCTATAGAGAGTTGGGTGTAGTAAAGAACACTAGTCTACTAGAAAAGAGACCTGGTGTCACATTCTAACCTTGCTACTATCTTTTTTTTTTTTTTTTTTTGAGACAGAGTCTCGCTCTGGCGCCCAGGCTGGAATGCAGTGGCACGAGCTCAGCTCACTGCAAGCTCCACCTCCTGAGTTCATGCCATTCTCTTGCCTCAGCCTCCTGAGTAGCTGAGACTATAGGTGCCTGCCACCACACCTAGCTAATTTTTTTTTTTTTTTGTATTTTTAGTAGAGATGGGGCTTCACCTTGTTAGCCAGGATGGTCTCGGTCTAACCTCATGATCCGCCCGCCTCGGCCTCCCAAAGTGCTGGGATTACAGGTGTGAGCCACAGCGCCCGGCCCCTTGCTACTATCTTTAATAGCTATGTAATCTTAGGCAACAGTATATAACATTGACTTTTAATTTTCTCATTGCAAACCATGTAAAATGTCCCCCATTACTGCAGTATTCAAGCACAGACTAGAAAACCAATATGAAAAAAAACACGTAGAAGAAATATAAATATTGCATGCATTGTTGGATTATACCACCATTAAGGTTCCTCACAAATTTGAGAGCTTATTATCCAATATACATAATTATTAATTATCCTTTAGATGTAGGCTGTCATATTTCAATTAGTGAGGACAGATTTCCAATTCTCTTTAGAAGGCTGTGTGTGTGTGTGTGTGTGTGTGTCCAGGTGAGTAGAATATAAGTTTGAGCAAGCTTATGCTTCACTATTTTATATAGTAAATATTTTCTGAACATCTACCAACTGTCCGGGACTATTCTAGGCACTTGGGTTACATTAGGGAAACCCACACATGAGCGCACATAGACATGTGCACACACACACAAATTATTGAGATAGTAGAGAGTGGTCAGTGCTGTTGAAAACACAGAGCAAAGGGAAGGGAAGGGGATCAGGTTGCATTTTTAAATTAGGTGGTCAAAATTGGCCTCAGTGAGAAAGTGGCATCTGAGCAAAGACTTGAAGTTTAGGGGAATATCTAAGCAGATATCTGGAGGACAACACTCTAAGGACTAGTAGCAGTGCAAGCCTTCAAAGCATGTGCATGTCTGGTATGTTCACTGTATAATAAAGAGGACAGGTGGCTGAAAGTAAATGAATGAGGGAGCCATTAGGTCAGAAAGGGAGTCGAGCCTAATCATATTCACTGTAGTGTTTTGCAGGTGCTTGTAATCACTTGACTTTTACACTGAGATGAAGAACTAGTAGGAGATTTAGAGCAGAAGAGAGACTTACATTACACAAGGATCACTGTACCTACTGGGTTCAAAAGTAGTTTGCACATAGATAGAAGAAGGAAAACCAGTTTAGAAAGGAATATAGTAATCCAGGTAAGTGATAACTGTGACTTGGTATCAGGGTGGTAGCAATAGAAAGTTTGAGAAATAACTGGGAATTCTGCATATATGTAAAGATATTACAATAGGATTTCCAACAAATTGGATGTGTATATGAGAGAAGGGAAAGATCTGAAATGAAGCCAACATGTTTGTTTCATCAACTGAGAGGATGCTATTGCCATCCACCTCTATGAGAAATGAGAAAGAATCTTAGTGGAGTAAGTTTGTAGGGGGCAAAGGAAATGAAAACTTCAGTTTTGGGCATGCTAGTTTTGAAATATCTGTTTGACATCTCAGTGAAATGTCAGGTAGGCAGGGATAATAACGTGGTTAGAAGAGAACAAATACTGTGGTGTCATGGAAGCCAATAAAGAAAGTATATCAAGGACAATGGACTTGATGTTGATAAGCCAAGTATGGTAAGAATTGAAAAGATGGCCATTTGATTTTGCAATCTGGAGTTCATTGGTGATCTTGACAAGGATACTTTTGTTGTAATTATCAAAGGAAACACCTGATTGGAAAGGATTACAAATTATAAGAGGATGGAACTAGTGTTACTAGCAATGGTCAACACTCTTTAGCTATTTTGTTGTAAAAGGGAGAAGACAACTGGAATTAAAACTAGTGGGCAAAATGTAGTTTAAAGCAGGATTATGTTTCAGATTGGAGAAGAATAACATTTTTGTTTTGCTGGTGGTGATTACTGTGACTACATAAGGAAAAAATAGTGATGCAAAGAAAAAGAAATAATTCCAATGTGTAGTTTTAAATAGGTGAAATGAATTGTATTTGTGCATAAGGAAAGGTTTTACTGAGGAGTAAATATTTTTATCTCAAGAGACTTGATAGAGAACAGAGTATATGAGTTCGGTTGTGGGTAGATATATGAGGCTGTGAGACTTTCTGAAGCTTCTCCCTGGTTACTTCAATTTTATCAGTGGAAAAAGAAGCAAAGTCATGAACTGAGAACATTAGGGTGGAGGTGTTCAGAAGAAAGGAAAAACTGTGAAATAGTTCTCCAAGATAGTGGAGAGTACATGGACTGGTTAAATATATTATATTGTGGGCAGCTGTAGGAGTCCTCTAACAATTTGTCAAATTGAATTTAAAGTGAGATCATTAAGACCCATGTGTTTCTCTGTGCATCTTTAATTGCACAGGTGCAGGTGTTGAAGAAACAGTGAGTTAGATTTATGTAGGGCTGTAATTTTGCCTAATAAAAGATGTTAAGGGGCCTTGAAAAATATGCAGGATCAATTGATTGAAGGTCATGTTGGCATCAAATGATTGTTAGAGTTGGGATACTAGAGCAAATGAGCTAGAAAGATAGAAGATGATGGTCAGAGACATAGATGCATGAAACAGGAATTATAGAAGTATGGACACTACTGGTAATGGATATGTCTATAAATGACCTGGACTTATTTGGCTGCAATAGAGTGGAGGACAAGATGTTAGAGGAAAGAAGATGAAGGAATTAAGAGGCCAAATTTTAGGAAGGATAACATATATGTGTTTATTGAAATTGCCAATAACTAAATTAGGAGTCATGTTGAAGAGAGTGGCAGTTAGGCAGGAGATAAAATAGTTGAGAAACAAGAAGGGGTTAATTGCAATATCATTAAATGGTTGCAACAATGAAGATAATGATCAATATAATCTGCTGACCGGAGATGGAAAGCTGGGGTTTACAGGGAGGAGAGGAATATAGTATAGAAACAATAGTAACAATAGAAGTGGCCATGTGTCAATGTGATCCCATCTCATGTGATTTTTAAAACTTTATTATATTTATCATACTGTAGGAATCATTAAGTAATGAAATCTATTTGACTCATGTGTTGATATTTAGAATGGGGAAGTAAAAGTAAACACAAGGTGTAATGAAAGAGTACATGGATGAGAATCTTTGGAGAAAATTTTGTGCTAGAGAGAATTTGCATGAAAGAGTAAGTTAGATGTGGGTTCCAATCATGGCTCTGCCATTTATGAATTGAGTTCTTCATTAAAGTGTTTTGTCTCTGGAATGGGATAAAAATAACTAACTCTCAGAGTTGTGAGCGATAAGTACAATGATGTATGTAAAACACCTGGCATAGAATAAGCATTTGGTGAATGCTAGTTCTCTCTCACAAAGGAGAGATTCAAATATTGAATGCATTTACAGGGTACTGTAACAAAGATAGACTTCTGAGGTAAACAATTTCTATTTCTATCACCACTGATAAATGATTCATGAACTCATTCATACACCAACTGTGTGTTATTTCAGTGACTTGAGAATGTGTTTTTGGACTCTCAAAGATTTTCTTTTCAATTTCTGGCTTTGTATTGTATATTAAATGTATAAGGTACAACAGTCATAAGAAAATCAGGACATTATCATTTTCTTTTGTAGTAAATACTAAAGCATTAATTTCTTGTATTTTTAAAATGTGTGGATATATAATAGCATTATCACTGAGTAGAATCTAAATGCATAAAATGATTATTTAGAGTATTTTATGAGTAATAGAATGCATATAATATAATAATATGGGAAATTTAAAGACAATGCAAATTTTCTATTAAACAAATACTCATGTTGAATGAATGTTATTAAGTAATTGTAGTTGCTTATAGAGATAATTTGAAAAAGCATTGGGATATATTTCCAGTCTTGCATGATCAATGAGAGAAGTGAAAAATGAACACAGAATTATAAGAATATCTTAGAAAGTGGTCTATTGGGGTGGAGAAAGTAGCTCTATTCCATATAGTTATTGAGGCACCTATGATCTCTGCCATCCACTAGAATCTTTTCATCCTTGTTGAATCCTCTGTATGTGGCCATTCGAAAAGTATAAAGAAGGAGGATGCATAAAAGATTTAAAAAGGTTTCAGGGTTATGTCTCAAAAGGATGCACACTGTTTTTGGCCACATGTTGATGGCTAGGACTAGTCAACTTTGTGGGCCATCCAGATGCAAAGAGGCTGTGAAATGCAGTCTAAATATGTGCCAGTGTGTGCCAAGGAGAAGAATGCCTGCTTATGGATGAACTAGCTAGTCTATTCCAGAGTTGGTGCATTACTAGATGCTAAATCAGAAGTTATGTATGGACTCTGTGGCGTAAAAAATGTAGAAAATGGGTAGAACATTTTAAGCTACCTCACTACCAGATAGCCAGGTAATGCTTCACTTTGGTGGACTATCAGAGTAGACCTTAAACGACACATCAATGTGGTTTGTCACAAAAGGCTGGAATACATTTTTTAGGGAGCAGGAATTAATCTGTAGTGTATTCCAACAACGTGATTAGTCTGAAGAGGAAATAGGCTTTTATTGGTGAAGGAAATCCTCATATACAGATAGCAAAGGTAAGTGGGACCAGACCAGGGTCTATCTTGGATATCAGGATGAGAAGTTGTGTTATTATTTGGAAACTATCTTTTCAGTTATGTTATTTTAAGCCATAAGTAAAATAATGTTGGTGATACATTTAATTAAGAGGTTTATAGCAAATGCATTTATAATACTGAGTTCTACAGTTGGAATTTTTTATTTTATATTACCCAGAATGGAACACTATTTTCACATGATATTCAGGGTTGCTTCTGTTTATGGAAAGCACTATGTAATCATATGCATGTGCACTTGCAAATGAGCCTTTATGCTTATTGCCATGAAAAGGTTTAGCACCACAAGTATCATTCTAGACATCACTGATAGATCCATAAGGTCTTTACGGCTGCAAAGAACTTTCGAGCTAATGCAGTTCAAAGCAGTCAGATGATTTTTCGAAGGAATCATAGATGATCTTAAATCTAGATCTATATACAGTTCTCCTAAATTATGAGGTTCAAAATTGTTAAGAAAGGAATCATATTTCCTATTTTCATAGTTATAGCAACTGAAGTGTGTATATTGTACATAGAAAGGATCTGGACTAGATTCTTATTACTTTGAAAAATAGCTTATTTTAGCCACAGTTTAAGATAAAAATAATAATATGACACACAAGTGGATATACATTAGAAAACAAATTGTGGAGAATAGACTGTACCGCCTACTCAGAACTGAACCAGACAAGATAACACATAAAAGAACAGATATTGTAGTAATGAGAGCACAGCTGCTTAGGATTCTACTGAAATGTGGGAAACATTATTCGTGGAACAAAGAAAAACAACTAAAGAGAACAGCTTTAAACCAGCACCTTCATATTTAGCCTCATATTGCATATTTTACATATTTTAATCATAGCCCACTTCCTTCCAAAATAGGCTTGAGGCCGTTTATAAGAAGATAATGTTGCAATAGCAGCGACTCAAGGATAAGATAGGATGGGGTAGTGGTGCAATAGTACCACATTAATCGTACTAGATTACTAACACTAGAGGTAAACTTTTATTTAGGATAAACTTTTGGCATTTAGCTTCTTGGCACTCAAGTCAACAAAGAAAAATAAAATGATACTCGTATTGTTTGGTAGAAAGAAGGAGTGTGTGGGCTTTTTCTTTCTTTCTTCTTCACAGTTCTGATCTCTAAGAGGAACTTATTTTGCAATTCTTTAATAAGGCAGTTTTACAAGACATGACTTCAACATCATCCCATAAATAAATACTGAACTTCTATTTCCTGCCTAGCTCTCTACTGAGTTCTTTGGACACATAGATGAATAAGAAGCATCCTTACCCTTAAGGAGCTCACAGCTAGGATAAAGTTAATTGGGCAATAAATGCAATAAATAAGTTCCTTGCAAGACAAAATGGTGGCCCAAAGGAAAAAGTGGTCAGCAAGGTCAAAGAGAGAAACCCTCATAGGGGAAGAACATTGAACTGATCTTAAAGTAGGAGTGTAGATCAAGGATTAAAAAACAAATGAGAAGAACTTACTCTAATCTTAAAACAAAACAAAACACCCACAATGTATAATTTTGTGCAGACATTCATAGAGAATTCCTTCAGAGGGCCAAAACAATATAGTCCAGGTGCCTAAAATGTAGGATAACTTGTTTGATTAAAAATACTGAAATTTGAGAAATGAGTGGTTAATTGGTCCCTTCAGCTCTGTTTGAACGTAATTGATCATATAGTGTTCTTCTGGTGGTATGTCTGTTCATCACATAACTAGTACGATTAAGACATTTGTCAAAAAGTAATTTTTTAAAGTGAAAGTCTACATTAAAAAACATTGTGGTAACATCTATGTAGCATAAAATTTACTACCTTAACCAGTTTAAAGTTACATATGTTCACATTGATGTGCAACCAACCTCTAGCAATTTGTCATCTTACAAAACCGAAACTCTGTATCTATTAAGCAACAGCATCCCATTTCCTCCTCCCCCACTCCCTGGCAACCACCATTCCACTTCTTCTGTTTCTATTAATTTAACTAGGTCTCTCATACAAGTGGACTACCTTATTTCACTTAGTATAAAATCCTCAAGGATTATTCTTGTTGTAGCATGTCTCAAAATTTCCTTTCTTTGAAAGGTTGAATAGTATTTTATACATTTTGTTTATACATTTATCCATAGATGGACACAGGGTTGCTTTCACATTTTGGTGATGGTGAATAATGCTGCTATGAACATAACTGCACAAACATCTCTTTGAGATCTTGTTTTTAATGCTTTTGAATATATACACAGAAGTTGAATTGCCACATCATATGGTAATTTTATTTTTAATTTTTTTCAGGAAGCATCATACTGTTTTCCATAATGATTGCACAATTTCACATTTCCAGCAACAGAACAGAGTTCCAGTTTTTCTACATACTCACCAACACTTGTTATTTTATGTTTTTCTGACAGTGGCCATCTTGATAGGTATGGTGATATCTCATTATGGTTTTGATATGCATTTTCCTAATAATTAGTGATATTGAACATCTTTTCATATGCTTCTTGGCCATTTGTATATCTTTGTTGGAATATCTGTTGAAACTCTTTGGCCATTTTTTAATTGTGTTATTTTGTTGTTGAGCTGCAGGGATCCTTTCTATATCCTGGATATTAACCCCTTATCAGATATAATGATTTGCAAATATTTTCTCCCATTTTGTAGGTTGCCTTTTCACTTCGTTGAATGTGCCTCTCAAAATTTTTTGCCTTGAATGAGTTCATAGAAAATCCATTACAGTATTTGAGATTCATGGAATAGGGAAGATAAGTCATTGTCCTGGGAAAGAAAATGGAAGTATGAGTTACTAATTATATTCATTTCTGTTTTAAAATATTAGCTATTAATGCTCATTTTGACAAGGATAAGGTTAGGGGCTTTAAGTCCATAAGCCCAGGACAGATTTTGGTGCTTCTTGACATATTTAATAAAAACAAAGACATTTTAAATAAACGATTAACTTTTCAGAAAATGAGAAAACTGTATATTTGTGTCTAAATTTAGTAGTCTCTTTAATTTGTTTTGCTTTTTCTCTTTTTCAATTTTCTCTTCTCTCCTCTCTCTCTCTCTCTCTTTCTCCTCTTCTCTCTGTTTCTTTCTCTAAATCCCTTTATATTGCTCTTGCTTTACCAGTTTCTTGACCTTCTTGTTAGGTAATGTAGCACAGTGCCTTGATGAAAAATGTGACAGAAGCTTCTTTTAGACATTCCACTGATTGACATGAAAAGAATTATTAATAACAGCTGTCATTTTTGTAGCAAATACTAAGTGCTATTTTGTTCTCTGCTCTGGAAAAGAGGAGGATGTGAGAGGTTACTTCCCACATAGTTCCTTCCCTCTAAGGGATTATAGTCTAATGGGAGGACAATAAAATTGGGTAAAATATGTTTGCTAGCCTTCAGTGTCTCATGGCTCTTTTTTTTGTTTGAAGCTATAATATGAGCAACATTTACCTTAACAGTTAAGCCAAATCGTCACACTGTTTTGAATAAGTTACTTCTAAAAGGGTTTAAGCTCAAAAAATGTTATCTTACTTTTGTGATCTGTATGGGCTGTCACTTTGATGTCTTTCTTTTTATTTCTTTTCTGTTTTTGTCTTCCAGTAAATAGTTGTCATACCTATAAGCAGGGTCTTTAGCCCTTAACTACTTAAGTATTCAGAACAGGTTTCAGACTGTGTATATATAGTTATGATAATAAACAGGCCCTATTCTAACCCAGCTCTTAAACTTCTGCATCTGGGCATGCTACTTATGTGTAAATGAAAACTAAATAGAACTGCATTAAGGAGCTAAGTAATCTCAAGAAGGAAGCGCTCATGTTTGACAGTAAGAGGTACATTTTTCAGGCCGGGTGCCGTGGCTCAAGCCTGTAACCCCAGCACTTTGGGAGGCTGAGGCGGGTGGATCACCTGAGGTTAGGAGTTCGAGACCAGCCTGGCCAACATGGTGAAACCCCGTCTCTACTAAAAACACAAAATTAGCTGGGCATTGTGTCATGCGCCTGTAATCCCAGCTACTTGGGAGGCTGAGGCAGGAGAATTGGTTGAATCTGGGAGGCAGAGGTTGCAGTGAGCAGAGATCACACCATCACACTCCAGCCTGGGCAAAAAATGTGAAACTCCGTCTCAAAAAAAAAAAAAAAAAAAAGCTGCATTTTTCAGATAAAGATTATCATACTCTGTTCAGGCTACTATAACAAAGAACCATAGACAGAGTGGTTTATAAAGAAATTTATTTCTCCCAGTTCTGAAGGCTAGAAGTCTGAGATGAGGGTGCCAGCATGGTGAGGGACCTCTTCCAGGTTTCATACTGCTGAAATCCTAGTGCATCATCACATGGTGGAAAGAGAGCAGGAACTCTCTGGGATCTCTTTCAGGAAGGCACTAAACTCATTTATAAGGGCTCCACTCTCATAACCTAATTTCCTCCCAGAGACTGCACCACCTAATACCATCACATTGGGGGTTAGGATTTCAACATATGAATTATGGTGAGACACAAACATTCAGTCCACTGCAAATATAAACAGGGAATCATCAGATATGCTATAATGCTATCTATTTGATTCCAAATATTGTAGATAAATCTCTTAGATGCCCTACAATCCACCGTTTAACAGAATAGTTATTGTTATAGATGAATCTGGTTAGTTTTCCTCCCTAAACAAGCTGATAGAGGCATGGTTTCTGGGGAGGCTGAGTTGCCTTGAAGCCCTTTCATGATAGAACTTTAAGCAGTCATTTCTGATTGTTTTTATGAAAGCCTATCATGATTATTTTGTTGTTCAAATGATATTAAAATATGGACAAGACTATCAATTTAGAACCAAGGTAGGCACACGTACCTTGACAAAGATGCCATATATCTTGACAAAGGCTACGTCATCTTATCTAAGACAGGAACACTAACTAACTACCTTTATACGTGCAACATAGCTAAGCAATTGTTTCTTTGATACAAGTAGGGATTCACATAGGCAAATTACTCTATGCTCTATGAGTTCTGATGGAAACATGCATTACAACTTCTTTGTGAGCAAACACATTCTCATCAAAAAGGAAAGCTATGACCTCATAATCGTTTCCTGCTGTACTGTAAGATAAGATGCTGTAGCCATTATTGAATATATTTTTAGGGATTATTCATATCTTTACTTTTAGAAATAGAATATTGTGTATTTCTAAATTTATATAGTGAAAGTATTTGTTTTACTGTTGCTACTTAATTTCTGTATTTTATTATAATGTCCTTAGTAGGTAGGTGTCACGTCTTACTCATCAGCATTTCACTGGCAGTAGAGTAGGATTTGCACATAAGTAGCTTACCTAGGGGGCTCATAATAATATACCAAATAATATTTTCTGAATATATGAATGAACATGTTTACATATCTATCTGTGGTATAGCTTCCCAAGAATAATTTTAGTTAGCCCACTACAGAACTAATACCATTATACTCCATTAATATCTTACCACCCCTCATAAATATGGGAAACTTATACTACTTGCAATTGCCACTTTCTTAATTCTACAAAGAAATTAACTTTTGCTCTTCTACATCCACTATGGAAGACTCACCATGCTTTTCTGATGCCTTTATGTGGCTGATTAGATGGACATCTGAAGTAGTGAGAGGGACATAAGACCACCACCATTGCCACCACATCTAAGCTGCTATACACACACACAAACACACACACACACACACAGACACACGAGGTTGCTTTCCTAGGGAATGTGAGCATTTTAACAATGTCTTTCTGGAATTAATGCACCTGTCTTTGTTGTTTAACCCAGTGAGATAAATTATTAGTAAAATGTCCTGAACTACTATTACTAGAGTTTCTGATAATATCCTTGCATGGATTTTCATTTCAGACCACATTCGATTTTGGAATTTTTTTTTCCTGGAGTAAATAGCTTTCATGCTGATAATTCAGATTTGACCTGCTGTTAAATGTTTCTCGGAGAACCTCACTATCAATTAAGGGAACTTTTGAATTTTTGTGTTATTGAAGATATCATGCAAGTTAATTCATTACACAAATGTTTTTTGAGCCCCTGTTATAGTCCAGATATCTTTTATGTGTCACTGAACAAAATATAAAAGGACTCTGGCCCCCTTGGATCTTTAATTTTGTTAATTTTCTTATTCATCTTATTCATTTATATTATTGTTTTGCTGTCTGTTAATCCTTTTACTTTAGTCCACTGCAGATATAATAAGAACAATGAAATCTTAATGATTTTTACTACTTATTCTCTTTAGTATCTTTTAAGTTCCTTTGTGAATGCAATGTAGTTGAATTAATTGAATTAATTATTTTTGATATGTATATATGCTATATAGTAAATGAATGTGTCTACATTATTTATTGGATAAGACTTTTATAACTTTATATAACATAAAGAATGTTTTACAGATTTTTCAGACATATAATAATATCACTTTGTGAGGTAAATGTATCAGGGTTTATGAAAACTATGAAATCATTAAAGTTTTTATCTGCTGCCTTTAAATTCAGATTCTATAAGTGTTTCATTCAGGAAAGCAGACATCATTTTTATTGAATGAATATAGTTCATTTTCTCAACAAGTTTATTTTATTAAATTGCAGAATCCTATGCTAATACAGTGTTAACACTGCAAATTTTAACCTTCATAACTCAAGATAGTGAAAAGGTTTTCATAACAGCATTAATGTTCCTACATTTCTTATGCCTTATAATAAAGTGTACATTTAGCACACTAACCAGCAATACAGGAATTATATATAATCAATGTTGGACAAGTTAATGTTACAAAGAGGATCTTAACTTTCATATCCTGTGATTTGTTTTTAAATTTACAGCTTTAACAGTGCACTAATGGAATACATTGCATTTAATTTTCTGATTTTTATGAAGCAGACAAGAGCAGATAATAAAGATGGAAAAGTTGATAAGTATTATTTCAGTACAATGACTATTTTCAGTAGTGAATTTAAAGATAACCTTGTGAATTTTTAATCAGTGCATTTGATTTCAGAATATTTTGCTTATAGCACATCTATGTTGTTTCCAACACAGCTTGTTAGTCAATTTCAACCTAAGGACAGATTTCTGTTCCCATGATAGCCTATAACTGAACACTTGTTAACATCCACAGCAAGTGAAATCAATTGCCAACTTCTAAATTGTGTTTCCAGTCATACTTCTATTTTGACAACCAGGTCCACTGGATATATTTAAACATGAAATTACTTATAAACTGAAACACAAAAATAAGTCTAAAGAAAAATCTATCTTAAACCAACATCTCTATTGAATGTTTGTTATAAAAAGTTTTAAGTGTAGTTATTGAAATATAAATGTCTTTTAATTATTTACAGAGAATTACTTAATCAAGTGGGTTTTTTTGGTTAAAATCTTATAGAATTATTATCTACATTAAATATGTAGATTATTTTATTACCATAGAAGAATCACAGAGTTGTAGAAAGCTTATTATATATTTTGTATTATGCATTATATATTAAACTTCATTTTATATTGCAAATTATATTTTATATTTTATACTGTATGACAATACACATCATATTATATATTTATATGTGTGTATATATATATATATATCCAGTATATTATTTCAGGATATATATTATGTATCATATAATTTTTTAAAAATCATTAGTTTAAATGGGATCATCTCAAAAAAATCCAAGAGCATACACACACACACACACACACACACACACACACACACACTCTCTCTCTCTCTCTCTCTCTCTCTCACATCGCAAGGTTATAATCATTACAGGCTCTTCCTAAGTCCCCAGCAGTGTTGACAACAAACACAATGTGCACCAGGAAGAAGCATGCAGTAAAATTGACAGTGTGATTTAAGGATGTTATTTATTGGCTCTTGTTCAGGGGTCAGATACGCAGGTTCAGAGTTGGGGACTTCATATAATTTATTTTCAACGTTTATATAAATGTAGACCTCGTAGGCAGTTGCCTTCATTGTGTGATTTGACATGTTCAAAAAATGTCCATGCTGAAAACTATATCTCCTCCAGTCTGTCATGGACCCTGCCATTTCCTGGCACTATATACTATATTCTCTGCTATTTTCTTTTCTTTTTCTTTTTTTTTTTTTTTTTTTTTTTTGAGACAGTGTCTCATTCTGTCACCAGGCTGGAGTGCAAGGGCACAATCTCAGCTCACTGCAAACCTCCACCTCCCAGCTTCAAGCAATTCTCCTGCCTCAGCCTCCCAAGTAGCTGGGACTGCGGGCACGTACCACCATGCCAAGCTAATTTTTGTATTTTCAGTAGAGACAGGGTTTCACCATGTTGGCCAGGATGGTCTTGATCTCTTGACCTCGTGCTCCTCAGCCTCCCAAGTAGCTGGGACTATAGGTGTGCACCAACACACCCAGCTAATTTTTATATTTTTAGTAGAACTGGGGTTTCACCATGTTGGCCAGGATGGTCTCGATCTCTTGACCTCATGATCAACCCACCTCAGCCTCCCAAAGTGCTGGGATTACAGGCATGAACCACCAGGTTGGGCCGTCTCTGCTATTTTCTATAACAGTGGTCATTAACCCTGTCTATATCAAAGATTTCTTATGAAAATCTGAAGGAAGCAATAGTTTTCCCAAATACATACATACATATATATTTTTCCCAAATACATACATACATATATATTTTTCCCAAATACATATATACATACATATATATTTTTCCCAAATACATACATACATATGTAAATACATACATACATATGTATGTATTTACGTACATATATATGTATGTATTTACGTACATATATATGTATGTATTTACGTACATATATATGTATGTATTTACGTACATATATATGTATGTATTTACGTACATATATATGTATACATACACATATATTTACGTACATATATATGTATGTATTTACATACATATATGTATACATACACATGTATTTACATACATATATGTATACATACACATGTATTTACATACATATATGTATACATACACATGTATTTACATACTATATATGTATACATACACATGTATTTACATACTATATATGTATACATACACATGTATTTACATACATATATGTATACATACACATGTATTTACATACTATGTATGTATACATACACATATACACACATACATATATACATACATATATACATACAAATATATACACACACACACACATACACAACGTTCATGAAACATTGCATATATTTTCATGAATTTTATAGAGCATCCCTATCCTTCATAAAGCCTACTTATGGGAAGGTTAAGACTTTTACTGTTATACGAGTCTTTAGAAGAAATGTGTTTTAAAAAGTGAGCTTAGAATTTTGCCAACCTAGGGACAATATGTTAGCAGGGTAACCTTGTTATACAATTTAGCTTACATGTGTTAAAATATTACAATGTATTTTAAACTGGTAATTCGGTAGGATTTTTAAAAATTGAGAAATATGACTGAAAAATGCAAACAGTAATAAAACTAATTCAGTCTACATTTGTAATTTAGAGAAAAATTCTCATCAGTTACTGATAATCATTATTAAACATCAACTATATTTCAGATATTGAAATAAGTGAATATAAATTAAAGTTGAGAAGATCATATTCTAGGAGTGAGAAAGACATGTCAGATTATATTTACAATAGAAATGGGAGAAAATTTTAAGAAGCGAATTGACAAAATAATAATCACTAATATTTATTAATTGTGTGCTAGATTTCAGGCTTGTATTAACCCTATAAAAATTCATCTAGATAATACTGTATATGAATTTCTGATTCTATTTTTGTGACAATATGAGATAAATACTTTTTTTTTTTTTTTTTTTTTAGGCAAACTATAACACACAGCCTGAGTAATTTGCTAAGGTTGCTCATCTGGGAAGGGATGAAAGTAGGAATTGAGACCCTGGCTGTGTGAAACAGAGCCTTCGTCTCTGAATATTGTGTCATCTAGATTTGCTTCTTCAAAACCTACCTATAGTAGGACAATGGAGACTGAATGGGAGGAGGAGACTAAGGAAGGAAATGAGTTACAGGGAAGTTTGTTTGTTTATGCTACAGGCTTTTAGTAACTCAATCTTTATGTTAGACAGAAATGAAAATACGTAAGAGATTGTACTGAGTGACTAATTAGATGCAAAGGATTATAGAGAATGGAAAAAGCAATAGTGACTCCGAGGTTCTTGACTTAAATGACATGGAAAATGATGGTGTCTGAGATAGGAAATGAAAGAAGAGCTTGGGGAAAAGGAGGAAATGTGACCAAGAATCAGTTAAGATTCTTGAAATAGGACTATCTATAGGGCATCTAGTAGACCATTAAACATATGGGTCTGTAGCTCAAGAAAGGGTTCAGGAATGCTCAGACTGTGGGCCATAGACCTATGGGGGTCTCTGAGATACTTTTAGAGGATCCATAATGTCAAACTAGTTAAATAATATTCTAATACGTTATTTGCCTTTTTCATTCTATTGATATTTGTAGTGATGCTACAAAGCAATAGTGGGTAAAGGTGCCTTAGACAATTGAAAGCAGTGGTACAAAACTGTTATATTCTTCATCTCCACATATTGTTTAAAAATTAAAAACTAGTTTCACTTAAGAATGGGGATACAGCAAAAGTTATTAATTTTATAAAATCTCAACCTTTGAGATTTTAATATCTTAATATTTTGTGTGACAAAATGGGAAATATGCATAGAGTCCTTCTGCTTCATATGAAAGTACACTTATTGTCTCGAGTAAAACACTTGTGCCCTTATTCAGTTGACAAACTGAACCAGCCATTTTTTTAATGCAATACCATTTTTTTTCTTGAAAGAACAACTGACATGTCAACTATGGTTATTCAGACGTGGGCATTTGGCAGACATTTTCTGAAAAATGAAATGAGCCTGTCACAGCCACTACTATGAGTTTTGCAACTTTCCAATATTTAAGGACTTTTTTGATAATATTGGTGGTGATGTTGAAGATGTGTTTTCTATATAGGCATTATATAATGAAACTTGTCAACATTTCAAAAATTAGTACGACTGGGAGGACCAATATTTTACAGATGTCCAATATAGGATGTTACAAAATTGTGCATGATAAAACATATATTCAAAGTGCAAGCTACAGGAGTGGTTTAAAATGTAAGAGTATGGAAAGCCCATTGCTATGGTTTCAGAATCCATGTTGTAACTACACTTTTGGCAACGGACACTTGTCAAAATTTGGTATGCTGTCGAAGAAGACTATCCACAGTTATCTGAGAAAGCTATAAAAGCCATGCATGATGGCATGGGCCTGTGGTCTTAACTACTTGAGGGGGAGGTGAGGTGGGAGGATCACTTGAGGCCAGAAGTTCAAGGATGCAGTGAGCTATGATGGCACCACTGTGGCACTTCGGCTTCCACCTGGGTAACAGAGGGAGACGCTGCCTCCAAAAGAAAAAAGGAAGAAAAGAAAAGAAGAAACATTTTTGCTTTAGTAACTTTAATTAGAAATTATCAAAAGAAAACCCATAACATTGAATATATGAGATACATTATATAAACTATAATATTCTTCAGCTTTGATAAGTATCTAGGTGTATGTTTAAATGAGTAACATTAAAACACTTTTTAGGGGAAAGAATGAAGAAATCAAGTCAATATGCTAGTAAACTTAATCATTCTTCTTGAATTATATCTGTCCAGACTATGAAGAAATGACCCTCCTCTCCTGCACTTGCTTTTTCATTGAAGCTCTCTAACATACATATACAGATATTCCTTGATTTACAATGGGGCTACCTCTCCATAACCCCATTTTAAGTGGAAAATATTGTTAAGTCAAAAATACCTCTACTACGCCTAACATTGTAATTACCCAGCCAGTGTTAAATGTGCCAGAACACTTTCAGCAGAGTATTCAATAATTACATGAGGCCAGGTACGGTGGCTCATGCCATAATCCCAGTGCTTTGAGAGGCAGATGTGGGTGGATCACCTGAAGTGAGGACTTCAAGACTAGCCTGGCCAATATGGTGAAACCCCATCTCTACTAAAAATACAAAAATTAGCTGGGCGTGCTGGTGTGTGCCTGCAGTCTCAGCTACTCTGGAGGCTGAGGCAGGAGAGTCACTTGAACCTGGGAGGTGGGGGTTGCAATGAGCTGGGATCATGCCACTGCACTTCAGCCTGGGTGACAGAGTGAGACTCTGTCTCAGAAGAAAAAAAATTACATGAGATATTCAGCACTTTATTATAAGACAGGCTTTGTGTTAGATGATTTGGCCCAGCATCATAAGAGAATATTGTACTATATACCACTAGCCTGGGAAAAGATCAAAATTCAGAATTTGAAGTACGCTTTCCCCTGAATATCTGAATATGTATTGATTTGCATCATCATAAAGCAGAAAAAGCATAAGTCAAACCATCATCACTAGGGGACTGTCTGTATCTTCTATGAGGAAATTCATGCAATAGAAACCACGTCGTCATCGAAATTTATTGTTATTTGGTATTTCTGAGTAACTTTCACTTGATATAACTTCTAAATCTTCCATGTAAATTCTTTGTAAATTATAATACCTCTATCTCCTGAGTAAATTTACATAATTAATGTATACCTAAATAGATAGAGAACATCGAATCCATCTTTGTTTTCTCTAATCTTGTATAGTAAGGAGCATTTAAAGTGTTATAGTTCAGAGGCAAGAGCTCCTGGAATATCAAATAACACATTTAGATGAGAAAAAGTTATTAGAAAGGACAAACCAGTCTCGATGGGAGTATGAATTGTGTGATTCCTATGTGTTAACCTTGAATTGAGGGAGGGCACCTAATTTTTTATGCCAACCCCGTATGACTAATGCTGTAATGGAAAACTACTGAGATGCAATATACTCCCTGAGCATAAGGAATGCTATCCCTGGTGATTATATGATTATAACATTTTTTACAAAGTCATGAAATAATGTGTGCTCCCCTAGGTATGCCTTTAACATCATGTAAACTATAGTTACACTGCTGAGAGTGTAGCTACTATAAGGATAATAGCAAGTGTTAGGTTCTTTATAAACATAAAATCTGAAGACGTTGTAACAGGAATGCTAAATCATAAATAAATACTTTGAATGACCATATGTCCTGCAGTAGTATATCATGATAGGTGAGAAATGATATGATCATAAAATTGAAATCCTGTAACCATGATTTAATTGAAACATGATTAATCAGGGTAAAGGGGCCCAGTCTGGCCCACTGTTGGGGTGTAATCACATGTAGAATTTGGGGAAGCCATAATATTGGATAAGTCAAGAAATAACATAGTAAAATGGGAGCATGAAAACAACCACAATTTCCATTTCCTCATTATTTCTTGCTATTCGCAACTTCTTGGATTTTCTTATCCAGGATGAACTAAGGATCTATTTCACAGAAATTCTTACTAGCACTCTCATTCTCTCTATATCATTATTATTTTCTTTTACCATACTCTCCAGACTAATCACAAGCTCCATGTGAATCCAGTCTTTCTCTCTCTTGTCTTATTATTTCCAGGCTGGTTAGCATTACTGGGGTTGTGAGAGGAACAAACTACGTGACCATGTGCACAGGTGTTATTAAAAAAGACTTCCAGGCTGAGCTGTGCTTTTCAGTACTGCTTTGCAATCCTTTTGTTTTTCCCATAGTAAGCTCTTTATTTTCCCATCCTCCATATTTCATGAGCTTCTTCAGATCTCTTGTAATACATTCACCCTTTTTTTCAGGTTAATTTTTTTTCACTAATTTATTCTTTTTCTAAGTGAACACTAAAAATCATCAAAATAACTAACATTTATTAAGCAAGTGCCACCAGAAATTAAAATCAGTGCTTAAGCCTCTTTTACTTCTAATAATATTGAAAAGTAAATGTTATTATCCAAATTTTTAAATGATGAAACTGAAGACCAATATACACAGTTACTAATTGAAGGAGACAGGATTCAAACTCAGGATTTTATGACTCCCAAGTCAAAATTATTTTCGTTACAATGTGTTTTTCCTATTTTATACTGGTATTTTAAGTGATTTTTACCCTCCTATCCCATCAGTAGTTTAAATCTTCCTAAAGAATACTTTCGTCTATAAGAATTTGAATTTATTTGTTTATTAATGTATGCCTACATGCAATCATCTTATGTTATTGCAATAAATAAACTATTCCTAGCATTGTAAGATATTTTTAGAAATTAGATAATTTTGATTCATGCACTCCAGAGGATCAGAGTCAAAGAAGGAAGAAAAGATCATTATTTAGTAAATACAGGCAGTATATTATTTTGCCAGGCTTGCCATAACAAACCAGATGACTTAAACAAAAAAAAATTATTTCTCACAGTTCTGGAGGCTGGAAGTCCAAGATCAAAGTACCAGCTGGTTTGGTTTCTCCTGAGGCCTCTCTGCTTGCAGACAGTCCTAAGTATACTGATGGTGCCTCTTTCTCCTCTTATAAGGATATGAGTTCTGTTGGATTATGGACCCACCTTATAACTTCATTTGACTTTAATTATCTCTTTAAAGGACCTATCTCTCAATACAGCCGCATTGGGGGTAGAAGCTTCATCATATGAAGTTTGGAGGGACATGGTTCAGTCTGTAATTGACAGCAAGTATAATCCTTGTCTTCAGTGAGTTTTAAAAGTATTATGGGTGTTCAGAAAATTGGAATATGGTGGAGGTGAGGTGATTCTGATAACATGCTAGAACAAAAAAAGATATAAGCTAGAATTTGATGGATGGGTATGATGTGAAAAAGCTGACACAGAGGACAGAATATTCTGATATAAATTAACTACAAGAGCAAAAATACTTATTAGGAATTAGCAAGGTGTGTATAACAGGTGAATAAGATGTGTCAGTACAGATGGTGATGACCTTGAAAAATCCTCTCGAAGTTGTCATTAGGATGCTCCTTGTAGTTAGAATTATTTTTCTCTCTCCTTTTTTAATCATAGCTAAGTCTAACAGAGATTTAGGGGTTTTGTTTTTATTTTCAATGCATAAATCTGCATTGGATTGATGTGAAACTAAAATGATCTGCTGGTGGTACACGGGATAAGCAGTCGTCGTTGTCTCTTGCACTGAATTCAAACTTTTCAGATTTTGGTGCTTTAATGACTTCAATTTAAGGTTTCCTTTTTTTTTTGTCTAATCAGTTTTCTTCCTTTCTCCTGATATGAATCTTGTGTTTTTAATCAGCTTAATATCAGCAATATTGCTGATACTGCTAATGTACAGAAAATACCTAAGTCTACCCTGATGCATTTGCTCATCAATTTCTCTTGCCCGAAAATCTCTACCTAACTTCTCTTTGTGAATCCAGTTGTTTTGTTAAGGCTACCTTCAAACCCAACTACTGCAGAAGTCAGCCTTGCCTAAGGTTCGTAACCAGTGAATTTCGAACTATGTGCAGACTGTACTCTTCTGTAAAGTATTTGATAATATGCTATCTTGTACAAATCTCTGGATATTTCATACAGGTAAGTTATGTTTCCACAACTATATGCAAATATTTTCTTTTTTTACTACCTACATTGCTTAGCATTGCATTGTGCACAAAATGCATACATTGTAAACTTAATATTGACTATAACAGCAGAAGCTGTTCTGTGGAATAGGTCAGATACTTTAAAATAGAGAGAAAGAGAAACCCTTACAAGCCACAGGTGGCATTCGTTGATCTTTATAGTGTGACCCTTCCTATTGTGCTTTATTTTGGATTGATATTAATGGTATTTTACAAACTGGAATAAGTCAGGTTAGCATGTTCAGTGCTTCATATAAGGAAAAAGATTGAGCTCTATATGAAGCCTACCTTTTAAATGGCCATTTTTGGAAAGATTTTGTGCTCTGTGCACAATTTTTTTCTTCATTCTGTTGCCAAAGAAGGCACCCTTCCTCTCTTCATAACAAAACTTATTCTGTATATGTAATAAAGATAATACATGTGCGGAAGGAAATTGTTAGAAATTTGCCTCTCTGGTGGCCTTTGACCTTTTCATTGTAGCATGACTTGGACCACCACCAATATGGGTTGCAAAATGGGTGACATCTCCAAACATTTTAGATAAGACTTTATAATATGGTAAGATCTTATGTGTCCTTGCAATGTTTAATACACATACAATTTGAAAAAAATCTCATGTTACATCTATTTTGTATAAATGGTAAGGTAAATGTAGTTCCTCGTTATTCCCTTATCTTTTCCAAAAGAGGAATTACCAACTATAAATTAAGAAGGTAGACTGTAAGAACTTCTTTTGATAATAAAAAAGACTTAATACGGGAAAAGTTTCTGCATCAAAAAGCTTTTAAGCAGAGGATCTGATATAGTTAGGCTCTGTGTCCCCATCCAAATTTCATTTTTGAATTGTAATCCCCATAATACCCACATGTCGAAGGAGGGACCAGAAGGGAGGTGATTGGATCATGGGGATGGTTCCCTGATGCTGTTCTTGTGATAGTGAGTGAGTTCTCATGAGATCTGAGGGTTTTATAAGGCAGTTTTTCCTGCTCTTGCTCGCTCTCTCTCATCTGCCACCATATAAGCCGTGCCTGCTTCCCCTTCTGCCATGATTGTAAGTTTCCTGAGGACTCCTCAGCCATAAAACTGTGAGTCAATTAAACCTCTTTTCTTTATAAATTACTCAATCTCAGTTTTGTCTTTATAGGAGTGTGAGAATGGACTAATACAAGATCTAAGTGTGAAAACTATTTAATATAGCTTTTTCTTTTGGAGGCAGTATAACTCTCCATGCAAAATTCTGGTTAGGCTGCTAAGAACAATGCTGATTATTACTATCACCAGCTCATTTTCACTAAAAATTAATTCAATACATATAATTTACTGAACTTTATTATCATCTAGTACTCTTATAGGTTTTGCAGGGAAAGGGCACAAAGGTACATGTCTTGATATCAAGGAGCTTTAAAAGGTTATCCTTTGGTTTTATAACTTTTCTGACCAAAAATTTCCAGTGATATCCTAATATTGATTGGGTTTATCAAAGCCTATCTTTGATCTCTATCTGCCCTTTCTTCATCTTATTGCATATGCCATGCTCTTATCACATCATATTTTGCCTCAATGTTTGATCTGGAGGCTTTGGAAAGACTATCCATTTTAAAAACTGCAAAATTTAACAGGATATACTTAAAGTCTGTAAAAAGATTAAGACTTTGTGCCAGTACTCTGTGGCTCTATAATATTTACTTTGAAAATAGACTGAGTATTCTAAATAAATTTTTAATGAAGCATCTGATTTAGATAATTTGAGACAGAGTGAAGTTGTATTTTGGGTATTTTTCTTTCCTGTCATTGACACTTTTAAACATATTTTCACTAAAAATATGTGATTTGGCTCTTCTTAATCTTGATGCCAGTGTTACATACTTTTCAATTTAAACACACCAAAACTAAAACTTTAGATATAAGAAAACAATGGATGGAAACGCATAGCTTCCAAAAATGGAAATAGACTTTTACTTATTTACTTCATCAGAGACTTGATATCATTTTTGTTTTTCTTTTTCTACTTTGTGCTATTTATGAGTATAATCTGTAAGCAACAGGTTACATTCTTTTAAAATACTTTTGCAGTCAATATAATATATATTTGTTTAAATGAAATTCATGTCAGCTCAAATACTCCTCTTTTCTCTGTACCCACACATATGATAAGACTTTCAATACTGGTCCTTGTGGCTTGTCAGTGTAGCTCTATACAAGGGTGGTGAGTTTTTCAAAATCCCCAAAGTAGTACCTCTGTTTTGACTGTCACAGAAGCCTTTAGTTTGGCAGGAAACAGATTACCAGGTAAGCCAAGTGTGAAATGCCTAACCTTAACCTTGAAAAAATGGGGCTGCTTAGTAAGTTCTCTTTAGCTTGTTCTAACCTAAAAATTCTCCTTTCTAGTTCTGAAGCAAAAAAGATCTGTTTCCCACTCATTTTTATAAGCAGAGCTCAGTCCTTAGGAACAATTTCTTGTTTCATTCTTGGAAATGGGACAAGTTCTCTCTCTCTCGCTCTCTCTCTCTTTTTTTTTTTCCTAATGAAATGAAGCTTAGAAATAAAACATAAGTCAATTTCTCAGTAGATTATCTGCCTACATTAAATTTTCAATATATCACCTTCCTGTGCTTAGAAGGGCAATTTGTAAAAGCCATTGATTTGAGGATGGAGAGTTGGGATTTGAAGCATTCAGGGCAGGTGAGAATTATGAGCAACAGCATCATATGGTGAGTGAGTTGCATGTTAAGCATGTTGTGAGAAAAGGAGAAGGCCATGATAGAACTTTGAAAAGCAGAAAGGCGAAGGCAGAGTGTTTAAATGTACAGCTTCAAAAATTTTACATATTGATTTGCTATTAAATATAATCACCATTAATCCCTATTTGACTCATTAATGTAATGAGAGAACCTGGTTGAAAGTAGCTTCCAAAGTAAGTTCTAATTCTATTTAAAGATTATTGTGAAGCTAAATATTTAATTACCGTAAAGAAGTCTAGGCTATTTCTGTACTGTCAGAACTGAATAGGATTTACAGCTCCCCATGAATCTGGTGCCTTTTCTGTGGATCCAATAAACATCAATGATTTTGGGAGAATTTTCTGAAGAAGATACAGAAAGAAAGCTAAAAAATTATAACCAAATCCATAATCTTTCATTTTCTATAACTAGGAAGTTATAATTAAAGCTATTTCACCTTACCTACCTGGGTGAGATTGCATCTCTCATTTGATCACAAGACTTTCCATATGAAATTACAGCTAAGCCTGTAGTAGAAGAAAGAGCTGCTGCAAAATCTTAAAGAATTTTTTTCTAAATTTTTATTGTCCATTTCCCTCTCCATAAATAATTTTTGGAAATATTGTAATGTTATCATTTTTATATAGCCCAACTCTACTCATGTAAATGGCTTTTGAGGTAAAAAGTTTCTCTAGTTTAAATCTCAGACTATCTTACTGGTGTAAATCGTTTATCTGCTTGACATTTTATAAGCCGTCGTATTCATCTTGAGGTTAACTGAAGGTCTCCAAAGACATCTAATTAGGAAAGGAAGGAAAAGACAAAGTTTTGTTTTCAAGGCCAGGACAGTGGTGACCCTATGCTAAAAGTCTGGCATTTAATTGTATTTCCAAGTAAAAATATGTAAATAGAATGTGAATGTTGCAGTGTATGAATTATAGCAAAAGCAGGAAATCAGCTGAGAGGCAGCATGCTCTAATAGCTTACAGGAGCTCTGGGTTCTAGCTCGAGCTCTGTAATAACTAGATGACTGACCTTTTGAAAGTCATTTATCCTCGGGCTTCAGCGTTCTCAAGTATAAAGTAAGAGGTTGCTGTAGATTCTGCCTAAGATTCTGTAATTTTGTGACATAGGCTATACTTTATGGCTTCCTTCTAGCATCAGTTCAACAATGAAATATATTTTATCTTTGACAATTTTTCAGTATGTTTTCTGTTTTTCCGTTGACCACCTCTATAGGTTGGATGCAGGGTGAACAGAACCAGGAAGGTCCAAGCAGAGTATTTTCCCTAGGAAAGTATTAATTGGGAGATAGAGAGGAGTACAGCTGGAGAAAGAGGAA
This sequence comes from Pongo abelii, assembly GCF_028885655.2. NCBI lineage: Eukaryota > Metazoa > Chordata > Mammalia > Primates > Hominidae > Pongo > Pongo abelii. Next base: position 117,633,748 of record NC_071991.2, read on the forward strand.
GGAGAGAAGAGAGTGATAATGTCTTTTAGAGTGACTCTTGTATAAACCCTTGGATGTCAGGCTGGGTGTCGTGGCTCACATCTGTAATTTCAGCTTTGGGAGGTCGACGTGGGAGGATCACTTGAGCTCAGGAGTTTAAGACCAGCCTGGGAAACATTGTGAGACCTTGTCTCTACAAAAATATGTTAGCCAGGTATGGTAATGCATGCCTGTAGTCATAGCTACTCGGGTGGCTGTGGAAAGAGGATGACTTGAGCCTGCGACATAGAGGTTGTAATGAGCTTTAACTGTGTCACTGCACTTTGGCCCTTGAGCCTGGGTGACAGAGCAAGATCCCATCTCAATAAATAAATATATATACATATATTTATATGTATATACATATACATATATATGTGTGTGCATACATCCTTGGATATCTAAGAATCTGTCAAACCACATATGCCCAAAACTAAATTTCTGATATTCCTCATAAAATCTCCTCTAACCACATTTTAGCAATATTAGGGAATAGAAACCCCATCCTTCCAATTTCCAGGAGAAACATCTTGCAGTTATCCTTGATTCCAAGCTCTTTCTCTGACACCTCATGTAATCTATGGCATTATGTTTCAAATAATGTATCCAGAGAGCAACCACTTCTCCTTGCTTCCACACTGGTCAGCTATTTTGATCTCTCACCTGGTATTACACTAGTTGCCTAACTTGTGTCTCTGCTCAACCCTTGCTTCACTTGAACTGCCAAAGTGATTCTGTCATACCTAACTTTGATCATGTATGTTACCTCTCTACTAAGGACCTTGTGATAGCTTCCAGTTTTACACAGAATAAAAATCAAACTCTTTACAGTAGTCAACATAGCCCTCCCTGATCTTCTCCTACCCTTACGGTCTTATCTGACATCACATCTTTCTGTTCCTCTGATAGATCTCCTCCAGCTGTTTCTCTTGCTCACTCTGCCCTTCTCGCTGGCATTCTTACTGCTTTTCTTATTCCTGGAACACAGGAGAGGCCTCTGCACTCAGATGCCTTTGCCTAGAACACTTTTGCCCAGATATTCACTTGGCTTAATCTCATCCTTTAAGTGTCTGGTTTGCCACTCTGTTTAATCCTCTGCCTTTGTCTGTTTTGTTTACTGATGCATCCCAAGCACTTAAAACAGTGCCTGGCACATAAGAGATACTCAGTAAATATTTGTTGAATGTATTGTTCTTAGATTCCATATTTCTACCACTTTGAGTTGACTTACTTTCACAATTTCTAATCCCATCTTAGTGTATCTGGTTTATGAATTTAACACTGACATCAATTTTGTACTTTGTTTTAGGGCCAAGTTCTCTGGGGGGAACCCCACCATTTCCCTCTGTGTCATCAACCATACTATCCTAAGTGCTCTCCAGAAAGAAGGCTGGTTTAGTAAATGGAAGTATTTTTGGTACTATTAACTCCAGAGAAAAGCAGTGGGAAGGGTAGTAGGTCAACTTTCAAAGCAAAACCATTCACAGACTAGGAGGCATAATTTATGGACATAATAAGCTGGGATAATGACAGGAGGATTATTGAAGATAAAATATCCAGTGGTACTTGGTAAAACACAATAGGGAATAATTTATTTAGGATTAATGCAATAGGTATAGGGAATGTGAGGTTTTGCAATGGGGGAGAGAAATTGGACTCAGCTCCCAATATAGCATGGGCAACTGGGAATTTATAGGAAAAGAGTGGGGTAGAGGTTATTGGACAGACATTATCTAAGAGGAAACATCATTATTGGAGAGACATTATCTAAGAGGAAACATCAAGGGTAAGGAGGATTCTGGCTAAACTGACCCCACAGTATTTTTGCTGAAGACAGGCCAGCATGATCAAACATCACCTGGGGGGTGGTAGAGGATGAGGAACCTAATCAGACATCAAAGATGATCAGATATTGAGGATGGGGGGTTCTTGCCAGTCAGACTTAGCAGGGTTATTTGCTAAAACTGTATTTGACAAGGAACTGCACAGATGGGCCTAGGAGAAAATTCAGAAGCCTAACTAAAGTTTGGCCCAGCAAACAATTTTGTAAAGAGCAAAAAGATTATAAGAAACAAAATAGAAAAGTTATCAATTGTAAAAAGAAAAATGTTAAAATGCAAAATTGATATTGTAGACAGGTATAAAAATGCATTTAAAGACAAAATAACAAGATGGTGAGTATGTGAGAAAGCCAAGGTAAAGCTCATAGTTATTATTTATTTCTTCGTGTTTTGCTTTGAGATGAAAGTAAGGAAGGGAAAATGGAGGGTGGGAGGGAAGAAAGAGAGGAAGGAAGGAAAGAAGGAAGGAAGGGAGGGAGGGAGGGAGGGGCGAGCTAATTCAGGGATACTAATTGATGAAGCCTGCTTTTGAGATGTCTCCTGAGCCGAAGTGTCATTTGTAGGTATGGACAGGAAGAATGTAAGGTTAGGCAGAAAGTTAAGACCAAGGATCATGTCAGACAGTAGCAATCTAGCAGGTTTTTTACTGGGTCAGGACCTGAGGAACTAAGAAGACTGTAAGGCCATGTATACATAGGTCAGTGTATCAGCAAGAGCTCCGTTTTCTCTTTTCAGTCCCTATTCAGGGAAGACAGAAGAGGCAGAAATGTATTTACGTTTATTACAGCCAACGGTTTAGTCAATGTCCTGAACAAGCCTGCGTGCCCCTGATTAAGGTAAGGGCAGAGGTGCTGGACCTATGGGGAATGAATGCAGAAATGAGAAAATATTGAGATGTCAATTGTACAATTACTAAATACTTTTTGACATGCATGGTTAAGGTTATAGGAAAGAAGGAAATTGAAAGATGCACCTACAGGAAAAGATAAATGAGATTTTTGAGCAAAATGCACATGTTCTAAATAGAAGCTCCATGGATAGTATTAATGTAAAGTTCTATAAGTAAGTGAAATGGATGTTCAGGTAAGTAATTAAAACAACATAAATATAACCGAAAAATGTTGAAACTTTGTACAGTTTACATAAGAATAAAATATTTAATAGAAATTTTAAAATATTATTACAAACTTTAGTTAAAATGTTCAGATTGAGAAAAAACTTTGAGGGGGTGGATAACTGTGCCCTTTATCAGCAATTTTAGACAATTGTTAATTATAGTAGAGATGATTCCAGTTAGTAAACAGCATTGTGGTGAATCGCAGAGTCCCATGAAAAGTAAGCTTTTTCTTGATAGAAGAGAGTCATTGAGTTATGATAACTAAATACAAGCAGGGTAATGTGTATAGGAAACATTAAGCTAAGAGTTAAAGAAATTTTGGCTGGGCACAGTGGCTCACGCCTGTAACACCAGCACTTTGGGAGTCCAAGGCAGACATATCACTTGAGGTCAGGAGTTCGAGACCAGCTTGGCCAACATGGTGAAACCCTGTCTCTATTGAAAATACAAAAAATAGCTGGACATGGTGGCACATGCCTGTAATCTCAGCTGCTACTTGGGAGGCTGAGGTGGGAGAATTTCTTGAACCTGGGAGGCGGAGGTTGCAGTGAGCTGAGATTGTGCCACTGCACTCCAGCTTGGGTGACAGAGCAAGACTCCATTAAAAAAAAAAAAAAAGGGAGGGAGGGAGGAAGGAAGGAAGGAGAGAGGGAGGAAAGAAAAGAAAAGAAAAGAGAAGAAAGAAACTTTTTTCTCCCAAGCTCTCAGTGGAATAGATTCTCTATATGGTGCTGCTTCCCTCCCTTCCTGCTGGAACCCAACATGTGACAGAACAATGCTCTGTGGTCAGAAAACAACTTTCCTAAAAAGCAGGACACCAGTTTGGTTCTAACTTTCTTACAGCTACCTAAACATTGTCTATTCATTTTAAAAGAACAGATTGGACCAAATTATTTCTAAAATCCGAATCTCTGTCATTACTATGTGACCTTGGGTGTAATACCAACTTTTGTGTCACTTTTCCTCATCTGTTAGATTGTTAAGTGGGATAATAGTTGTTGACCTTGTCTATCCATTCCTTTCTTCCTCCCTTCCTTTCTCCCTTCTTTCCTTCTTAGAATCAAATTAGATAATATACATGAGAGCACTTTAAAACTTAAAAAATGTGGTGTGTAACCACAGGCGTAGTTACAGTATCTAAGGGAATGTAGGTTTGCCGCTATTGCGTGCGTATTATGTGCCAAGGCCAGTGCTATGTCTTCATAATACATTATCCTTCCCAGATTTACATAAGGTGGTAGTCATACACCTGCTACAGACAAGAAACCTGGAATCCATGGGAGTAAAGGGACTTGTTTAAGGTCAAAAGACAAATAGAAGAATTTAGGATTTGAACCCAGGTCTGCCTAATTATTTTCTGTGGTTTTAAGAGAAGCAGTTATGAAGCGAAGCAAAATGATCTATGTATGCGGTTGTTTTCCTGTTGTGTTCTGAGAAAAAGTAATGATGACTTTTCTGTTTCCTTTAAAAAAAGACTAAAAGGGTCTGACTAGCTGCCTCTATGGTTTAGAACCAGGAGATAATTTTGAGAACAATATTCCTTTTCCCTTATTATATTTGCATTATTACAATATCTCATCACTAGAACCTGAAGTTTTAATAAGGCTCATAAAGTAGGTGTTGAGGAGGGAGTGCCTCTATGGGAAATTTCAGAAAATCCGTAGTTAAAAATAATAATAATAATAATAATAATTTAAATAGGCCCTCTTCCAAATAAGAACTTCTGTGGTTAACATCTTTTCTTTTTCTTTTTTTTTTTAATGAAGGAGGGATTTATTGCAAAATTTTAGAAATGTTATTCTCATTACTAAATAGCTATGGGTTTGCTTCTCAGAAGAAAGCCAGGAGATTCAGCTTGTAGTGTGAGTTAGTTTCAGAAACTAGTGACCAATTACTTTTATAATCATTTTCAAAAGGACCAAGTAGCAATGAGGACACAGCTGATAATAGCTAAATATTTCGGTTTCATTGTCCTATCAAGGTGACTAGGGAAGGACTGCATTCTTCCTGATAAATATCTGCTTTACAGGTTTAAGTTCCTTTGGGATCTTTGTTGCCAGAGTGTAAAAGGCCTGGGATAGTTGTTTTATTTGATACTAATTCAGCCCGGCAAGCCATAACCAGGAGTGTCACATCTAAATGCCTGGACACACTGCTCATCTTTTCTCTGTGATTGGTCTCACTTTATAGTACTGTCAAGGTTCATTTGATCCGAAGCATTTCAGCATCAACTTTTACTTCTCCCTGGCTTCAATGAAAGAAATTTCTGTGATGTAAAGATTGAGGATTTCTTAGCCATTAATAATTTTATTTATATTACTCTTCAGATTCTTCTGGCGGATCCAGCGATAATTTTTCTTCTTAGTGGTGAAACTGCTAATTGCTAGTTGAGGATAAGATGGGGAGTTTTTATTTTTAATGTAAGTTTCTTGGGTTTTAAGGTATTTCTTGACAGTTTAAGTATTTTTTTGTATGGAAGCCCAACTACTACACTGAAAAAATAAAAAATAAAAATAAAAAACTAACCCATGTATCCTTTGTATAAATTTTAAAAATCGATTAAAGTGCTTCTTAGTAAACATGGGAATGACCAATCATCTTTTTCATTCTAAAAGTGACTTTTCTCTACCAATGGAAATCTGATTGTAAGTTAAAAAATATTTGACAGCATTTTTATTTAGAATACAATTTGCAGATTTAGCCTATACTAAGTGCATAAGCTCTCCATACATTTCATTTAAATTTGCAGGAGTATTCCTTTTTACTAATTCTCCTTTATCATTTTCAGTTTGGTTGATAATATGAAGATGTTTATAGGAAATTTGACTGTAAGCCAAATCTCTTGGAAATAATTATTGTCATCCATAAAGAATTAAAAGGTTGAAATGTGAAGAAGACTGCAATAAAGACATAGAAGCCTTTCATGTAGGATAAAGGACAGAATTAAATTAAATATGGCAGTGAGGAGAAGTTAAACCACTGTGTTTTACTTCAAACATTTTTACTTAATCAGATTTCAGTTATTCGTTGTCCTTCAAGATTAGGTTTTCTGTGGATAACCTGCAGTTGCTCATTTGCCAAACTAAGCTGGAGCTACTGTTTGTTCACACCAGAGTTTGTTAATGGTTGTTGTAGTAGAGATGGTATTTGGTGTTGTTTTTGTTATCTTTGATCCTTCTTTGATAAATGTACAAGAGTTAGAGTTTGAGAGTTAACAATTTTGGTGGGTTGAGATAATTTTTTTTTTAAATACAAAGTTTTGACAAGCATAAAAGTTTCAAATTAATATTTTTTAGGATCATCTCAAAGTGTCAAAATGTGCAACAATCAGCTTTGTTGTCCTAAAAAAAGAAATCTGCAAAGCGTGTGGTTAATTAGGTACCTCTTATACTTTGCTTCAGTTTATTTTCAACTCTAAGTTAAAAAGATGTCCCATCAGTGACTGGTTTTATAAGAGAGAAGATACTATTTTAATCTTCAAAAAACAACAGCTTGCGGGGGTCAATCTTTTAAAGTACATGCTTCACTGGTTGCAATTATTAATCAGTTTCCTTCAGGAAATATATGAAATTAAATATTAAAGTACAGATCTAAACAAAGCTGCAGTCTCAGGGCTTCTGAGGGCGTGATTTCCTTATTAGCTTGAAATAGCTGACCTTCCTCAATCCAGATGTAGAGTCTGCATGAATATGAAATCCCTCATTTTATCTGTGTACTTCATCATTTGGGCTTTATTTACCTTTTGGCACTTTCTTTCTTTTAATAGGCACTGTTTCTTAGACGTTAACTTTCCATAATGGCATTGTTAACTGCTAACCAGTTTTGTTTATTAAAAAGAAACTTTCACAGTATGCTCAGTTTGTTCATTCACTCAGACAACAATATTTATTTACCACCTGTTATGTACCAGGCAGTACCTAGTTACTTGGAATCAGTGAACAAAACAAGAACACTTTCCTCATAAAGCTTGCATTTTTGTGGCAGATAAAAGATAATCATGAACATATATCATACATATATCACATTACATACTATGTTAAAAGGTAAGTACTGTGACAAAAATGAAAAAGCAAATGTAGATGTGAGTCATAGGGGCCAGAGTATGTATGGTGGATGGGGAAGAGACTTGCAATTAAAACAAAACAACACAAAAGGATGGTCTGTTTGCCTTCCTATGAAGATGACATGTGGATAAAGATGTGAAGAAGGTGAAGAACTTGGCAGTGGGGATTCCTGAAAGAAGATCATTCCAGGCAGAGGACTGAGCTAGAGCAATGGCCCTAAAGTAAAAGCATTTCCTGGAGTGTTTAAGGACAAACTGAGCAAGGAGAACAGCTGCCTGGAGTATAAAGTAAGCAGAGGAGGAATAGCAAGAAAGGAGATCAGAAAGGGGCAGAGGAGGCGTGGCCAGATGCAGATCCTGGAGGGCACAATTGGCTGATGTTCTTACACTGAGATAAATGGGAAGCTACTGCAAAGTTTTGGGCATAAGTGATGTCATCTGACTTATTTGCAATCAGGATGCATTTTGAATGTAGAGTCAACAGAATTTTCTAATGGATTAGAATTGAATTCAGACAGACACAAAAGTACATGTGTTACCTACAGAAGCCATGGACACCTTGGCAAATAACATTCCTAGCAAATAATAATAGTGATATTAATGGTAAATAATGACATCCATATTATTGCCATTGCCAGATACTCTCTATTTTACATGAGAGAGTAAACACTCAAAACATCCTGTAAAGGATTAATTGTTATTATTCCCATTTTACAAAAGAAGCTGCAAAGCACAGAAAAATCAGTTCCTTGTCCAAGATAACAGCGGAAAAGGGACAGAGTTGGATTTAAATCTTGGCATTAGAGAATATGTGCTCATAATCTGTACTATTCATATTTTGAAACAAAGATTATACCAGAGCCCCAAACAGGGAAAGGTAACAAATACCTCTTATTTAGAATCAATTTTCTTTTGCTTCTTTACAAGGAAAAAAATAACAGAGCTGGTAAGTGTTGACGGTGCTGAAGGTGAGTGATTTTATTACTCCGGATAGGTTAGCTTATGCTGTGGGAACAACCAGTCTGTCAACAGAGGTTTATTTCTCCCTAGTTGCAGCTCTGCTTCTTACTGCCTTCATTTTGGACCTCAGGCCACTGAAGCAGTCCTTGTCTTGGGACATGTCTGTATCATAATTGATGGGAGAGAGAACATGCCACACCATACACTTTCTCTTTAATCTTCTATCTGGTAGACCGAATGTGCCTCTGCCCACCTTTCATTGGCCAAAGCAAGTCATGTGACAATCCCTGAGTTCAGCAGAGCCTTGCTATATACATGTCCCACAGACAGGACCCACAGAGAGGGAAATGAAATAATTTCTGAGTAGATTCTGATCTACCACAGGGGCACTGCCTTATTTTTAATCATGCTTACATACTTTGCAGCTGCTAATCTGCTGACGTTTTCCAAAGGTGGCAAGGACTATAAATAAAGAAAAGATAAAACACAGTTAATGTATTTCTTGGACTGGAAGAATTCTTAGACTATCTAAACCAGTGCCTAGAGGCAGAGAACCCTTGTGAAGAAATTTGATTGATACGTTTCCTGATTGAGGCCATGGAGTTGAGTGGGAGGGAGCCTTCTGTGGATTTTTTTCAACAAGTTGATTTTAAGATTCCATAAGACCGTTTCTTCACATTCACTCAACGTTCACTCACTGATTCACCCAGAGCAACTTCCGGTTCTTCAGGTTCCATTCGTGGTAGATATTTTATACAGGTGTACTTTGTCTTTTATGCTTTATTTTTACTGCATTTTTTATATTTAGAGACATAAATACTTACTATTCTACTACAACTCCTACAGTATTCAGTAGAGTAACATACTATGTAGGTTTGTAGCCTAGGAGCAATAGGCTATACCATACAGCCTAGGTATCTAGTAGGCTACAAACTCTATGTTTGTGTATGTACAGTACACTCCAGGAATGTTCACACAATGGCAAAATTACATAACAACACATTTCTCAGAACGTATCCCTGGTGTTAAGCAACATATAACCGTATATACCACCTTTTCTTTATCTCTTCATGTGATGAGGACACTTAGGTTGATTCCATATCCTTGCCATTTTCAATAATGCTGCAACAAACATAGGAGTGCAGATATCTGTTGGACATACTGATTTTATTCTTTTTGGTTATCTACCCAGTAGTGGGATTGCTGAATCTTTGGCATTGTTTCAGATATAAGGTATAAGATCTGTGACAGAAATTTTCTTGAGATTTAGGATAATTTAAAGATACTCTTATAAGTGTAATTTACTCCCTTTCTTCAAGTACTATTTTGCTAGAGATTCTCCAGTGTGCAAGGCATTCACTCTAATTTCTCTTTAAACTCCATTCCTCAACACTGCTCCACTTCTCTTATAGATCTAGAAGTGGTATAAATCAAATTGATCTGAAAATGGAAAAAATGCAGAATTCTCTCATAAACAGTTGGTTGCAAAATGTAATATTACAGCTGTTAGTTCACTGGGCAATGAGCAAAGTTTGCTTTTTAAAATCTGAATTCATTTTATTTACTCTTTGCAAATAATTTACTTCAATACATTTAAAAACTCAAGTTTTGTTTTGTTTTTGATTTTAAAGATAAAAACATTCTCATAGTTTTCAGACCTAGAAAAACAAACTTTGTATTGTATTGTAATGATTTTCAGTTTTTTACAAAGAACTACCTGTTTTATTAAATTGTAGGCCCTTTATGTAACAAATCTCCTTTCTTTTCCTTTATTTGAAATGATAACTCTAGAATTTTCACACAAATAATCAAAACTGTGAATAGAAATTCATCTTTTTGTTTAACTATGAACTTCTTTCTTACCTGATAGGTTTCTTTTTCCAAAGAGGAACAGGACTGCTAAATTTAGTACTGTCAAATACCCCAGGATCAAAGCTCTCTGCTAAGTCCCCAAAATGGAATAGCTGCCACCAGCCTTTCAACTACAAGTCTTTATGAATCTGGACTTTTTGGACTGAAGTTAGTCTGTGAATTGAATTTCCTTTATAAAGTTTTACTTCGGATTTGTGCCCTTAGCTTCATTTCCCCTCAGGGATCCTGTAACTTCACAAGAATATTCTCTGGAAAATGATACCTTTCAGTGACTTGTGCCTGAGTCCTCTCAGAATGTTCCTATTCATTGCCAATGCTCCAAGACTTCCTAGTGTAATTCATTATTAAATTCAGAATATAACTGAATATAACTTATTTAATTTTTATAGGGATTATTTATATCCTGGCATTTCCTCATTTTGTTGTTGCTTTCCTCTGATCTAAGACTAGATTTTTGAATATAGTATTGATTTACTTCATTTTTCTTCCATAAATAAGGTAGTAGAATACAACAGTCTTTTCTCTTTGGTAGCTAGAGAACAGAGCCTGCCCCTAGGCCGTGCTCCTATTTCTTACTGGTATAAACTGGCACAATACAATCCAGAATAGCCAGTGTACATTCATCATATCACATTGGAAAGCAGGAAACTATGTTATAAGAAGTGATTCATATGCAAATCTGAAAAGCTCTTTACCTACTCCTTAGAAATGACTTAGCTTTAAATTGTTCCTCATTTATGAGAACAATAATGAACTTAATTGTTCTTCTGGAATATCTGTGCTGTTGTAAGGAGGAACCTTCCATACTTTTAGGATGCATCCAAGAGCTATCTCCACACTGGGAAGAAAGTGACCATCAGTATAAACACTTAAATCCTTAGATATCTAATACCTTTATAATTTTGAATGTATAGACCCATGGATAGACCTGCCAGTATACATAGACAAAATTAAAATGTTCCATATGTTAATGAAACTTGTTTGGCTTTTTCTTTAAAAATTTATTTTGTGTATGGAGGAGAGTATTAAATTTGAGAAAATTTGCTGACAGATTTTTCCTACTCACTATTGAAGAATTAAGGCAGTACCATTCAAATTACACAGCTTTGAAGTTTATCTGTTTCCATTATGGTTTTTTAAAAAAGATTTGAAATTACATGAAAATCAAATATAGATAGTAATTATATATTCTATTGCATTTTGGGGCTATTTAATAAATCCAGAAATAAAAGCAATTAAAATAGTTGATCCTACTGCTAGCTTATTTATATTTTAAAAAGTTGCTTTCATAATTACCATATTTTTTGAAAGTGCAGTTTGAAAGTAATTCAAAAGGTGGCTTACAAATCCCTTTTCCAGGAGGTTTTTATCTTATTTTGTCTGTGATGAAAAGAAACCTATCTATTTTTAACTTGGAACTACATTATTATATTTTGATTAAATGTAATTTTTGGTACTTATTCACATGATTTTCACACTATTTTTAACTCTTAAAAAAATTCTAATGCTTATGACAATTTTTACCTCATAGTAGATATTCAAGTCCAAAAGTTATGGATTTGTAACCACTCAGTTAAAGCTTTTGTATTTTAAAGAAACATTTTACAATTCTTAGTCGGCTTACTTTTTTTATACAATCCAGTTTGGTGCCTCCCACTCCCCCAACCTCCGCAAAAGTGGATTTGAACTAGGGTTAATTACGTTTTCTGTGATAATTTGAAGATATTTCTTAGTTGAATTACTTGAAGTACCTCCATATAGGTATCTTTCTCAGCCTTGCTGTACATGGGTTTCATCTTTGAAGTTGCCAACCAGGTAAGCTTCTTAATATATACTTTGATCTTAATTAAGAGACTTGCTTTAACGATTTCCCATTGATTTTCAGATAAAATTTAGACTGTTTAATGGGCAACTCAAGTCCTTCTTCATGTGGCTTTGCCTTTCCTTCCAGCCTCATAGCCTGTAGGGCGTATTCTAAATTACTAAAGCACTTTTCTTGTCACAAACACACTTTGCCCTTTGGCGTTTCTGGATCATTGCATTTCTTCTGCCTGAGTGTGCATCTTTCCCTTCACCCATGCTGCTAGATTTTAGTAATCTTTTAAGGTGTATATCTGATATTTTTTTCTGATGAGCTTCACCAGTTGTCTTGTATTTAGGCCAAACCACTAGCTCTTTTCAGTGTTTACACTGTCTCTGGCCCTTCCTGGAAAAGGAGCTAGTCAAATCTCTGCTTTACAGTCTTCTCTCCATGAGAACTTGGGCTTCTTTAAGAGAGATGTCTCTTGCCTCATGCCCAGCTCTTGAATAATGCCAGGAACATATTAGGTACACAATACATGGTTTTGTTTTTGCTATTTATTGATTTATTTTGTTGTTGTCATTTGATAAATAATCCACAACCAGTAAATTAAAATCCCTGAAGTATCTTAGACTATGGAATTTATGATTTGTGTAGATATTGCTTGTTTCTAGCAGAACAAACATTTTTGCAGGAATAAGTGAAATAGCTACCTTTTCCCCCACAAAATACTATTAAAAATATCAGCGTATTGAAAAGTTATTCACCAAGGACTTCTATCCATGCCACTTCTAATCAAGATACTTGGAAATTTAGACTCCTTTCAGTCTCCTCTATGTAAATACCAGGTGGCATAATGCTTATTACATACCATACAGAATCTTTTTAGATCAAAGAATCATTGTTCAGTTCTATTTCTTGTCAGTTTAAACGTACCATAACAGTGGAAATATGCCTTTTCAATATGCTGCATGAATTTATATCAAGGCTTGATAGCTGAACTGTCAGAAATCCTAAATTCATCAGAGAGGGCATTATTTTTATATAGATAAAAGGATATGGTTCTTCATTCTATTACACGAATTGTCATCATAATATTACAGTTAAAGCTAATGAACCATTCTCTGGCATTTGAAAAGCCAGTTAACATGGTGTTTTCCTGATGAAGCTCAAGTTTATAAATGAATTAAATCTATTTGCGTGGGTGTTGTAATGATTATGATATTATTCCTCAATGTTATAAAATAACTACTTTCTGCCCCCAATTAAGGCCAGCATGACCTACAAAAGGAAACAAGTCATATTCATTTAATCAAAATAAGATGTGTAGGGCTTTAGTGGGAAAATAATCCTATAAGGAAAATTAGTTGTCATAGCAAACATTTCTTATTGAAATCTGAGTTGTATATTGGGCTTAAAACAGAATTTGCTGTCATTCAGTGCTAACCAAGCATAGACAGAGCCACACCCTTGATAAAGTTCTAGGATAAGTAAATTCATGTTCAATATCCTTTGCTTATCTCCCAGTCAAGAAACTATCAAAGAACAGTATCAAAAATAATTCCCAGTGACTTTTTATCTGTATTCTATCTCTTTTTTTTTGAAAATCCATTGAATTTTAGATGAATTCTGGTTGTCATAAGAAGGGCTGTGTTGGATGGAGGAAAGGCATGGTTATACTATGAGCTAAGAACAATTGTCAGTCCTTGCAAGCATCTTCTGCCAACTTTTAAAGAACTAATTTCGGATTTTCTTTGACTTCTTAGGTGAATAAATGATTTAAAAACCTCAAATATGTTCACTTACTGGTACTTGCTCTCTGCCTATTGTTACAGTTTTTAAAATATTTTTACTTATATTTTGATATAAAATAAAATATAAATACATAGGCACAAAATAGAAATATTAAATAATCTATGAAGTGAAAATAAATATATATGATATGTATTTATATATCATTATAAAATATAAAAATACATTTGCATTCTATTAGTATCCCTAGTCCTAAACTTACCCTCTTTGAAATATTGAACTGAATGGTGATATTTAGTTTTAGCCAAAGCTCATTGATCCATTTAATTCAATTCAATAGCAAATTCTATCTTTCAAGAATCATGAAAAACTTTAAGTTCAATCCATTTTATCTCAACTGAATGCTAAAATGACAGCATTAAAAAATCACCTATCCTGAGTTTTTCAAATTTCTGTATGTTAATTGTGTTCTTTAAAGCATTCACACAACTCACTATTTTATATTTGCTTAGCTGTTCTGATATTGTATTGGAAGAATCTATAGCCCAGATTTTTTCTCTCACCTAGAGAGATGTGTGTCTTCAGTTCACACAATTTCCCTTAATGTTTCACCTGAAGTTGAAGTTAGAATGTTTTCAAATTGCAATTTGATGTTTTGTTTAGCATTAGATACAGTGTTGAAGAAAGTGCTGAAATTGAAATCTGAAAAATTGGGTTCAAATTCTGACTCAGCTATGTATCAGCTGTGTGATTTTAGATAGATCACATATCGTATAAAAGTTAATTTTGTCCTTCTAAAGCTGAAAGTAATAATGCTGACTTAACTCCCTCTGAGGATTTTTTAGAAGGATCAGAGAAATATAGGATATAGATTTATTTTTGAGTGCAAGTTATGATATAGAGCTGAAGTATTTATCTTAGAATATTATAGTTTGTTCCTTCATTTACTGTGTGAAAAATACATCCAGAGAAGGCAAACTACTAGAAGTGTAGTGGGCTCAAGTTTTGACAGCCAGAAAGAGTTTGTGATGAGATTGTTAAAAATTTGATTCCCTCACCTCTTGAACAGATTTCTAAAATATTCTGTTTAATCATTGAGTAGTATGTTGTTAGATGCTTTCATAGATAGGACAGAATTTTTAAGTTTATTGGTTTTGCAAATAATTGTCATTTCTCATTTCCCTCACCCCAATAAAAAAAAAAGAGTGTATAGTGTTAAGGTAACAGTTTAAGGAGTCAGACAGACATACATTCATATTCAAGCCTGACATTTAGATTCTTGAACTCTCAGCTTATTTTTATTTGTAAGAATGGGAGTCAGTGTATTATTTTATATTATCATTTTAAATGGCAAATATTCCAGGAATCTGCTGCATTCTTTCATATTTCCATAGGTTGACACATGCTCTCCCTTCCTGGAAGGCTCTTTCCCAGTCTATCCACCCAGAAAGCCTCTGTGTGTCCCTTCAGCTTAATCTCAGAAGCTACATTGTACTCAGCAATGCCTTCTGTGACGCATCAGCCAGCTTATATGTCCCTTTTTGTATGCTCATGTCACATATGTAATGTGACCCCCCACTAAAGCTATTAAATTATTGGCTCATAACTTTTTATTTGATTGTTTTTGTCCAGTTAGGCTGTATACTGTTAGAGGAGAGAGAATGATGCATAGGAGGTAGCATATGAGTAATGAATGAATGAACACAGGAAACACTTAAGCCTAGAACATTTAAGGCAAACAAATGTTTCTCTCTTTTCTGTATGTATATATGTGTGTATTTGTGTGTTTGTGTAATTTTAAATATTAAAATTTATATTTTAAAAGTAATTATATATGCAGTGTTTTAAAATTCATCTTCTGATTGTCACATGCCATGATTAATATTTTGAGGGCTGAAAAGATGACTTATACTAGTGGCAGAATCATGAAAAACCAAGTATGATATTTCTTTCTTTTAGGAAGTGCAGATTTTGATAAGAACATTTGAAATGTAAATTTTACACCAGGAATCACAAAGTTTATAGGTTTTCCATGATTAAACTTACCCAAACTAAGGTGGAAGTTTTTTTCCATGAAATATTTGGTGGGAGTTAGGAATAAGCTGCAGAATTTCTTTAGTGGCCGCTGTATTTTCCCCAGTGACACCTACTGCATGGGATTTTAAGTGAATTAGTATCTAAATACAGTGAAAAGCCTTTTGTTAAGTGCATAAGATATTTGAGATAATCGGTATTATTACTACAGCAAAACTACGTGTAAAGCAGGTTCATAAAAATGTGACTCTTTACTGGATTGCCTTGTCATATAAATCTTTAGGGATGATTTCTGCTTTCAACATAACTTTAAAATTCATTAAGTAATAATTCAAAAATGCCAACATCTCAAAAATCTGGCAAGAATAATTTGCCTTCTTGTTAGGACTCTTACCTTTTGAAAAAATATAGAATCTCATATACTGGAACTATTCTAAGGACTGAGAGGGTGATAAAATCTTAGTTGTAATATTACCTTATAAGTAGCAAATGGCTCATGTCTTCTACTTTAATCTATGCTGGAAATTTATATGCGTGTTTCAGAGAAGAACTCATTTGTAACTGAAAATACAATAAAACTGAAATAAGTGGCCAGAAAATTTTAATAGTTATTTAAAGGCAGACAGATCTCTACTCATGCACAATTTTTATATATGAAATGCTTAATATAAGTTTTCTTCAAAGTTAACTCTTTCTTACGAATGGAATAAAATGATTCTAACATACATCATAGCCCAGGAAAGTAAAACAGTGTATTTTCTATGTACCATGGAATTTCCAAACTTGATATTATAGTTAAGATGAGTTTGAAAATCCCACAATAATATTTTGGTTATTGGCATACCAGCATAGAAGAAGTCTTTCATCCATATGTAATAACATATGTCAGGGAAATAGTAATGATTAATGAATAATTCTTGTCAGTATTTGGTTGAGGGAATCGTGGTACAGATACATTAGATAGTGTGTTGTGTTTAAGGTCACAAATGGCCTTCAGTTTAAATTCTGTAACCCTAGCTGCTTTATTAGCTCACCATACTTATTTGAAAAACATATTAAATATAGTTGATTTCAATAAAATAAAATATACTCAAACATCTCTGGGTGACTGACAGAGAAACTTCAAATTTGCCTTTCTTTAAGTCATTCTTAAAACGTGTCATCCTCAACTTATTTATGTCTGTGGCCCATTACTCTTTTTAAGAGATTTGATTCTTATTCCTCCTTGTTGAGTATAATGAAACTAGAGTTTACAAAGATCTTGAGTTAGACTACATAATGTTCTGCCTAATGTGACTGGGGCAAATATGTCTGATGTCTGGGCAGGGGCAGGGAAACACTTCTGCCCTGTTTTTCAGCCTCTCTCTGCCTGCTGTGGCCAACTGAAAGATTCCTGTCTAGATAGTGAAGCCACAAAGTCAAGGCACCTGAGATTACTGAGACACACTATTTAAAATAGCTGCCCTGGAGTTTTGTAGATACAGAATTTACTTTATGTCAATGAAAGTTAGATATTTTATTAATACATATTATGATACTCCTATGATATGACACTAGGCCTTGGAGTTTGTTTGTTACTACAGTATAACCTACTCTATCCTGATTTGTACATATTTTCATATGATGTATCAAATAAATTACAATCAATAAATATATCCAATACATGAAAATATGAATTTATTAGGAAATAAAGTTATAGCAAGTATCATAAATTTGGTCAATATTAGATAACTTTCAGAAACAGCTACTGCACAAAGAAAAGAACACTGATACCCATACATATTTTATATAGGAATATTATAAAACCTTGCCAGAATTACTTTACTAACATAATCATTAATAATACTAGAAATAGAACCAAGGTGGACTGCATTTATGTGACACTCTATGTGCTGTAGAATGTCATTGTCTTTGTCCATTTATTTATGCCTTTCCTGTTTCCATTTATAAAGCACTGTATTTGTTCTGAAGCAAGTAGGGTCCTAGGTCAGAGAGTGTGTAGATGATGAATTGGAACCTGCCAACTGGGGACCTGAAGTGGCTTCTGATACAGGACAAATTCCAAAGTAGTATAACTTTGGGAAGTAAGAAAAATAAAAGACAATACCAAACAATTGAAAGAGTCACATAATAGCTTTTTAAGCCTAATTCATCATTAGATAGATAATATTTAATAAACCTAATTTCTTTTTGTGTGTGGCTTTGCTTTTTTGTATATAGTTTAGCATTTTATTGCTACACATTTACTAATGTTATGACATTACATATTTTTCTGAGAAAAATATCCAGTTGTTATATAGATGTTCACCACTTCAGAGAAAAATCATTGACCATATCGTAAAAAAAAGATAGGTGTAAGTTGATTCCCAAAACCCAAACTGAGCCTGCATTCTACCCTATATACATAATCAGGAATGCAGAATTAAGTGTTCATATTTATGTGTTATTAAAAATTGTTTTAGATGTATTTACCTCAAGAGCATTGATAACTTTTTAACAATAGTGAATTAGTTAAATAAATTATTTTAAATTTACAAAATGGTTTCTTAAAAAGTTTTCAAAACCAGCAAAGATTTAAAGAAACTTTTTACAGGCTGGGGTTGGTGACTCACACCTGTAATCCCAGCACTTTGGGAGGCTGAGGTGGGAGGATTACCTGAGGACAGGAGTTCAAGCTCAGCCTCGCCAATATAGTAAAACCCCATCTCTACTAAAAATACAAAATAGCTGTAATCCCAGCAATTTGGGAGGCTGAGGCAGGAGAATCGCTTGAACCCAGGAGGTGGAGGTTGCAGTGAGCTGAGATCACACCACTGTACTTCAGCCTGGATGATGGAGTGAGACTGTGTCTCAAAAAAATTAAATAAACAAGTAAAGATATTTCTTACAACAGATTTAAAGTTTTGAAAAATTCTCAGCATGCGTTGCTAAAGAAAGAGGTAACAAAATATTACACATAATACAATTCTTATTTTCCAAAAGGTAATTATATTCTGTAAGTATTTTTTGCCCACGGGAAGCAACTTCAAGTTTTATTGATAATAATATGATAGACAATAAAAATAAGACATGGTGAATTTATTTCTGGCTACATTCTGCTAAATGCTTTATTTTCTTTTTAACTTGATATAATGTGAGGAACAAAAGAAAGCCTTTTTGGCATTACATGGACAAATAAAAATAAATTAATGGGGTAGAGTAATACATAGAACTGTCATTTGTAATTTCAGTTATACCCGGGGAAGATTCGATTATCCTCAGAGAGAAGTAAGATCTCCGAAAAGTTAGCCAAAATTAGAGGTTAAAATGATAAAGAAACAAAACATGCCAAAATTTTGAGCAAATGGGTTCTATGATATGTAACTATAAGGTTTGGTTTGATGGAATATTTCTGGTAAAAAGTCTTTTTAAGTATGTAAAAATTTTTATTTAAATGACTTTTCCCACTCAATTTTAAGAAATGAAAAGGAGAAAACAAGTAATTTCTTACGAGGTTTAACAGTAAACTATTCAAAAAGTGATAAAATTCAAAAGTCAAATCTGTCATTTTTGTATTTACAGAGATAAGAGCATAGTTGGTAATTTTGTGTGCTTTATTTACTTTGTAGTTCTATCCAGAATCCAATCACATTTGTTATGCTGAACACGTTTTTATTTTTTCTTGAGGAGTTTGAAAAACATATAGCTGATTTGGAAGCATATTCCAACCAGGAGAAAGTGTTGTTTTCCTTTCTTTTTAAATTCAAGGACATAAGGACAAGTTTTTAGAATCTATTAGTAAGGGTATCCAATACTCTTCAACTCTCCCCACTTAATCTTCTCATTGTCTAAAGTTTGAATATGAAGCCATGATCCTAATTATTCAGATACTGAATAGGACACATAAGAGCACAAGGATGAAAATTTTATAGAGCGTAGATTTCTATGTTCTGAACAAGAATATGGTAAATTATGCTAAGCTACTAGAAGAGTACAAGCATAGAAAAACATTCTATTCATTATAGAATAATTCTAATACATTTTTGTAATAAATGAACTAATAATTTCTGTCATTATTATAATTCAAATATAAATGTAATCATGGTGATTTTTGAAAAATCTTACTGGCACATGTTGATAAAATTTTACTTTAGAGCAGAACAGGATGTCTGCTGTATTACTCTTGTTAATTTCTTACCTTTTTGTAATGCTAAATTAATGATCAACATTAACAAAATGTTTATAAACAACTTTAGTATCTTTTCTTGAGTATATTTTCTTACCCTAACAAAAGCTAAGGATCAATTTAAAAATATCTTCCACTAAGTAACAGTCACAATAGAATTATACTATACTATTGTGAACACTTTGGGGGTACTTGCTCAAAATAAATCCCTTGGAGTAATTCCAAGGATTACTCTTTGATTATGTTTTAGATCACCTTTCTTTGTTCTTAAGAGTATATTTTGGTTTTGATATGTATTATGTTACTCACAGTCTTTCTACTTTTCTTCTGTTCAGAGTTCGAAAATCAGCAGTCAATATTTTTCAGTGGAGATGTTTACTAGAGTCCAATGTCAAGATCAAACGTTCTCATAATCTTAAATGACATTACCTTTCCTGTCACTAGTTAGCTACACCTAAGTTTGCAGTTGTCACCTATGACCCACATGATTTTAAGGCAAATTTCTCATGAAGAAGATTATTTAAAAGTGAATCCAAAAGTTTAGATGATACAAATTGTTCTGAAATTAATTCTGAGTGATATCCTACCACTCCTCATTCAATAATCCCCTTTGGATACAGAATGCATTATTTAAGTTACTACCTTTCCTATTTCTTTTTGCTCTTTTTCATTGGCAGATTTTCTGTCTGTCTTATCCACTTCTGTATCAGCCAATGGCATCTAGGCTGCAAAGGTTGCCTTTCTGCCTGCATTTATTCTGAATTGTCTTATTTTCCATTTGGCACCTTATAGTCGTTAATTTATTTGAACAAATTACTTAAGAGAAGAAACAATATATGTGAATAATATTCAAATTAAGTTTTTCTTCTTTTTAGTTAGAAAATAGAAATTAAACTATTGGAGAATTTTAAATGCATGTGAAGCATTATAGTGCACTCACTATATGGAATTTTAATACTAATATGTTCTAAAGCTTAGTCAAAAGTCACCAACTTGTTGACTTATGATTACAGAATGAGCAAGGGGTCTTAACTTTAGTAAAACATTGTTGAATATACCAAAATAAGCAACATTTGATCCCACGTTCGATGTATACGTACATGTAACATGTAAATATGTCTGTATACACCTCCCCACACATGTGTGTGAACTGGCTTATCCCTTTATATCTCAGCTCAGAAGAAAAAAATTCAGTGTAAAGCTTAACTACAGGAACAGTCTCTTGCAGTGTCAAATAAGGTATAATTATTTAAAAGGCAAAATATACTTCACAGTGCACCTTATAATCATTTTAGTGGCGTGCTTGTTTATATGTGAGAAAGACTGGATTAGTGAGACAAGACCTATCTGCGTTATCAATCTAATTAAATTACATCTGGCAAATGTACAAGGATTGTGTATATCCCAAGTCAAACCTTGTTATCCAGGAGAGATTGCTTCTGGGACACCTGCAGATAACAAAATCTGCGAATGCTCAGGTCCCTGATATAATATGGTGTGGTATCTGCCTACAACTACCCCATCCTCCCAAAGACTTTAAATCATCTTTAGATTATGTATTATACCTAATGCAAGGTAAATACGATGTAAATAGTTATGTTGTATTGTTTTCTTATTTGTATTTTTATTGCTATAGCGATATTTTCATTGTTTTCTTCCCCCCAAACATTTTCTGTCCATAGTTGGTTGAATCCATGGATGTGGAACCTGGACAGAGGGCTGACTGCAAGTTATATCTAAGAAGTTATACACATAACTTATTAGTTGTACATCCATTGTAACTTTTCTTATTAAATATAAACAGGAAGCAAAAGATTGTCAAAGTGGGTATTATTTAAATATATGAGTTACCACTAGCTCCATCAGCAAAAACTTCTCCTTGCTCTCCACCAGTGACACACATATGCTCTCAGCATGCATCTTAAGCTCCTATCCCTGAATAATATGTTCTGTAGTGTTAACTTGAGTTTCTGTAATTATGTCACTATAATACAGCACATTGCATACACATGAAATATCATACCTTTATAACTATGTCCACTTTTTTACTGGATCTAAATATCTTTTACACAGAATACACATGATTTTTTCTAGAACTTTCATTTTCCTGCCCAGAAGATATCAAACAAAATATACCTTAAGTGAACCCTTGTTTGAAAATAAATCTCTCAACTATTTTGAAGGAAAAAATCCAGAACTAGCTGATATGAGTGCCATTTACATTTAGCTTGTCAGAACTTAATAACATGGCTATGCCTGGCTGCTGAGAAGGCTGGAAACAGCCATACACAAGGAGAAATTGTGCCTAGCCAAAACTCTGTTCTTCTGGAAAAAAGATTGAGTTTTGGGAAGACGAGCAGTCTTTTGTAGTCTTTTCTACCTTCACAGTTTGTTTGGTTACTCTTGGTTACTCTGCTTTGTGTAAACAAAGCGATTTGTATATAACTTTTTTTTTTTTTTTTCTGAGACAGGGTCTCACTCTGTTGCCCAGGCTGGAGTGCAGTAGCACAGTCTTGGTTTACTACAACCTCCGCATCTCAGACGCCAACAATCATCCCACCTCAGCCTCCCAAGTAGCTAGGACTACAGGTGCATGCCACCACGCTCGGCTTTTTTTGTTGTTGTTGTTGGTAGAGACAGGGTTTTACCATGTTCAAGAACTCCTGAGCTCAGGGTCATCTCCCTGCCTCAGCCTCTCAAAATGCCGGGATTACAGGCATGAGCCACCATGCCCAGCCCATTTGTACACAACTTTTAAAACATAAATCCCGTCATTTTGTAAAGATGAATATCTTGAATGCACAAATTCCTTATATGTCTCTGAGTACCCCATGCAAAAAATTAAAAAGTAGGGACTTAGTAAATGTTGGTCGAATAAGTGACTTTTCTGAGTTTAGAATCATCCAAGTCGTCACCAATCCATGTTTACCCCCAACGTAAGTAAAACATAGCAAATAAATAGATGAATGCTGAAAAGGGGGAACATTTAACTTATAATCTGCCATAAGAGAAAGGTCACTCGGTTATTCTAAACTCTTGGCCATCAAAGCCAATAACTTATGTAGATAAACAGAAACAAAAACAAAACCGTATACAGTTTCAAAGGACATGATGTTTTCATTTGCAGACTCATTAATGCTTTATAAATAGCCAAACTATGAATGATGTCTAATTCAAGACAACATTAAAGGTTTTGAGGAAAGAAAAATGTTCTTGATATACACAGTTTTCTCTGCCGTATAACAGTATTTTTGTAGGATCCTCCTTCACTGTACAATTGTAGCTCAGTTGGCTTATGCATTGGTTTCCAGCCGTTCTTCATTGAGCTCTTTTCATTCCAGCCCATAGTTATTTTCAGGCTCAACTGGAAATGAGTGCAGTGATCACCTGATGATACTAATTCCATCTAGACTTCTTTGTATTCTGAGACTGAACACACATTATTTTTGGCTTGACACTTTTTTGTATTGATCCTAAGAATTCTGTGCAAGGCTCACCTTTTCTGTCTAGCCTCAGGAGTCTTTCAGGATGATACAGCCATTAAAATGTAGGTTTGATGATAGGGCAGACAAAAGTCAGAAGCATTTGTATAGTGCATTATTTACCTCAGGAGTCATTGTACTTGGATTTCAACTTGAAAGAAGACACTAGAATATTTCAGGATATGGAAACATTTTGCTATAATAAAAATCATATTTATTTTTATTTTTCTCCCACACCATTTTATTACGTTCACTCTTAAGTGGTCTGCTTTATATGATTATGTAGGAGTGATGCATCCCAGGTTAATCATTTATCTTGCCCATGCATTTCTCCTCTCTGCCCTTCTTGCCTCTTCCCCCTCAATGGTGCTTCGGAGCACAGGGTTACCTTGGAACTCAACAGACCTTTTTTTTTGTCTGTCTGACAACCACAGGTATCCATGAACAGGCCCCTAAAAAGGACCCAACAACAGAGTAAATACAGTTACAAATATTCTTTGGTACTCAATTAGCAATGCTTCTTAAAAAGCCAAAAGAATTAGAATTATGACATCCCTTTCTTCTATATTTAGAAAATCAGAAATATTTGTGAGATTCAGTCTTCCTTTCTTAGTTTTTTAACCTAATAAACACGATTCATCACATGTGTATTCTACTAACAAATGTTGACAGTTCCACAGATTTCACTGTTACATGAAACATTTCATCACTCTTAGCCCCTCTTTATTGTCTTAACCTTCTTTATGTTAAAGCTACTTTCCAGAAGTTTCCTTGAAAGAAATGGAGGAGAAAAATATCAAGGAATTATATTCTGTGCAACATTATTTTAACAGGTATCAACATTCAAAGTATGACAATAGTTAAAGGATGTTTCTGTCCTCACCGACTTCAGTTCTTTATTCAGTGCAATTATTCCAGTGATGAGACCACTCTAACAAAATTAACTAAATCATCATGAGCATCATCACTTGCTTAATTTTTCTTCAGAATATTTATCACTGTCTAACATACTATGTTGCTGATTTGTTATTTTGTTTATCTGTCTTCCCCCACTAAAATATAAGCTCCTTGAAAACAAACACTTCTAATCTGTTTGGATTACCACTAAATTCCCAGCAGCTAGAACAGTGTCAGCCACATAGTAGACTCTCAATAAATATTTGTTTGAATAACTGAGTGACACAGTGAATGAATATGCATATGATATATATTTAAAATGACACATTAGTTATGAGGTTTTCCAAATTACCATAAAAATATTCTGGTATAAATCAAAATTTATGTAACTTTGTTTTGCCTGTTAAAGGAGGTAAAGATGATGGCTTGAAAACATAGTCAAAAATGTGAAGATTAAAATTGCTGTTTTTAAAAAATAAATAACTTAATAAAGAGTATTTTTAATCATTTTTTTTTTACATTTGAGTGACTATATTTATTGCCTATATGTCATCTCATAAACGAAATAGGGACTTTTACATAAATTTTTAAGCACATGGTATTCCTCATAGCTCTACCCCTGTGTCTTCTCATTATGGAAGCTATTAAGAAAGCAGCGTGAAATCCAAACTGTATTTTATAAATTGATTAGGAAAATAATTATTTAAAATGTTCTTTTGTGAATGACAGGTGGGGAAAACGTGATTTGCAGAATGTTGGACTAAATGGCTATACTCTCTTAACTTTCTTTTCTTCCACAGTTGAGAAGTAAGTGGTGAAATTTTGTTTCAGTTTTATGATAGAAAAATAAATCTCAACTGAATCAACGCCCTGTCCCTTCTTAGTAGGTTGCTGGTGATAATACATTAGTATTTTAAAAAATATATTATTGCTAACACTAATGAAGATTTTACAGTGTCTCTAGGTCATCATTCCAAACAAACACAAATCAACATATATTTATATAATCAAAAAAAGATTCTTAGGGTAAAACTCTGATACAATTTTGTTAACTGGCTGTTGCCTCTTTTCCATAAAAATAGATTTTTGTAAATGTGTTTATACTTTTAAAGTTCTGATAGAATAAATTGATCTATTGAGTCAATTCTTGTTTGAATGTTTACTAATTCTTGCTGGGAAAAATAAATGGAAGTTTAGAGCATCTAGCATCTATTTTGAATTTCTGGTGATGTAGAAAATTTTATGATAGTATAGAAATTAACTCCTCCTCCCAAGGAACCTTTTTTTTTATATAATTGAATAAAATCCAAGTTTTAAGTTCAACTATAAATCCATAGTTTTAAGTTCAACTGTGTAGTGTTGTCTATATTCATTGAGTTGTACCTGCTTATGCAAATGAAAGTTTAGTAGATATTTGGGTCCAACAGTATCTGCATAATTCATAGCTCTCTATTCAGTAACAACATGGGGTATTGTACAAAGTAGATGCCAACAAATATATGCTAAATGAATATATGTGTGAATTAGTTTCTTCTTAGCAAACCAGAAGCCTAGGGCTCTGACTCAGACTGGAGTGAGAGAGGAATAAATAATAGAGATGGAGGTGGAACCCATTTGTGATTTCAGGGAAAGAACAAAAGGGAACGAGAATCTCAAATACAGTTGGAAAACTTTAAATCCATGGGGGCAAATTGAGGGCCAGACTCACACTTCAATGAGGGTTCTGCAAGAGAAACCAATCCAGATGAGCTAGAACCAAGCTCCCCATGTGGGCATCCATGGGCTCTGTGTATTCTCTACAAAACTTCTGTTTTGGACTGAGTGGTACATTTTTGTTGATAATCTCAAATAAATTAATATAATCCTGCTGTGGATTACTTAAATGGTTATATGTTATATATAATAACTGAAAATTTTATAATATATTATATTCTTTACATTATATCATTTATATATACATGTACATATATATATACACACACACACATACATATAGTAAACTGCTAGATTTTATTTCTGAATTTCGCATTTGCATGTATAAATATTTTGATGCATATACATTTTGTTGCCATGCTGGTCTACTTTAATTGTCTAAGACTATAGAGAAAAGAAGTAGACAACACATACATAATTCAGTTCCACTAAACACAGGCCAACTGGTTTTAATCCACAAAGAAGATAGTACATTGCCAAATAGGGAAAAAAAAAGATGAGAAAATGATATTCATATAGTGCTTTTGGTAGGATAGGCTTACTGAAGCCAAAAGGTCCATAATTTAGCAATTATTTACATTTCAAGTTGCTAAAACGTTTCTTTTTATTATATATATGCCTAAGATATACATGATGTTTTGATACACATAGTGAAATGATTATTACACTCAAGCAAGTTAACCTATCCATCATCTTACATAGTTATGTTGTGTGTGTATGTGTGTGTGGCAAAAGTCCCTAAAATCCACTCTCTTAGGAAATTTCTAGTATATGGTACAATATTATTAACTATGGTCCTCATACCATACGTTAGATTTTTAGGTTTATTTATCTTATACATTTGCAACTTTATTCCCTTTTACCTCCATCTCCCCATTTCAGTCCCGCCATCCTCTCCCTACTCCTAGTAACTACCCACCTTTCTATTCTGTTTCTATATATTTAAGGTTTTTGGTTTGTTTGTTTGTTTTAGATTCTGTATATAATCATTCTTTACATTAACTTATTAGTTTTACTCATGTTAACCTAACTTTTGTTGGTATTTTAAGTATTGTTATATTTAAATTCTGCCATTTTAGTTATTTTAGGTTTGTGATAATTTTAAGCAAAAGATTAACGTAGATTGACATTGAAGGATAGTTATGAATATAGAAACAACTAAAATGTATCCTGGATTGTTGAATAATTTTTTAAACTTTTATATAGATCCCCAGACATTCTCAAATTTCTGTTCAATAAATGGAGCCCTAAGAAACTCCCTTGATCACCTATTAATGAGAGAGAACTGGTTTGGACACTATAAACTTATGTTCACCATAAACTTATGTTCATGGTCTTTATTGGATAATGGATAGAAATGATTATTTCCTCTTAGAATGTTTTAAGTTTACATTAATTAATGAGGGGAAAATCAGCACATGTTGGTAATTCCTTGAATTAAATACTCTATTTTTTACTACCTGGTTCCATAAATATAGTATGTACTAGCTACTAATGGAAACATAAAAATAAATAAGACACAATCAGAATTTCAAAAATAATATATTCTTTGTTCATAAGGATAAAATTTTTACTACCTGGTTCCATAAATATAGTATGTAGTAGCTACTAATGGAAACAAAAATAAATAAGACACAATCAGAATTTCAAAAATATTATATTCTTTGTTCATAAGGATAAAATTTGTAATGATGATGATGGTGATGATGGTGATTTCCATCATTTGTGGAAGATTTACCACATGCCAGTACTTATGGTCAGCACTTACATATGTTATCTAAGTTTAATCCTCACAGTACCCTTATGAGATACCTAAATTATTTTCCCTATATTACAGATAAGTAAACCAAGTCTTAGAGAGCTGAGGGGATTGAGCCAAATCACACAATTCTTGCAAAGTGGAATGAGATGGGATTCAGTTCAATTCCTATGCTATATACTTCTCCCATCAAAAGTTATGTTAAAGCATTTCAATGTTTAAAATTCATTACTAAGTAACATAGCCCAAATAAATAATTATGATTTGTTTCCTTCATTTTGTTTATCAAAAAATAAGTTTATCTTTGTTCATCATTTTTTACTTGCTCAATAATAGATATATAATTTGTCATTCCCTGGTTAATTTAAATTTAAAATTTGTATGAATTATAAATATGTTTCTTCCCTATGAATCCAAATGTCTGAAGTCATACTTAGTCAAAAACTTGGTTATGGCAAACAGAAAGATTTTTTACTGCACTTTTAAATTTTTTTAAATTTTACTTTAAGTTCTGGGATACATGTGCTGAATGGGGCAGGTTAGTTACATAGGTATACATGTGCCATGGTGGTTTGCTGCACCTATCAACCCATCATCTAGGTTTTAGGCCCTGCATGCATTAGGTATTTGTCCTAAAGCTCTCCTTCCCCTTTGCCTCCACTGCCCAACAGGCCCTGGTATGTGATGTTCCCCTCCCTGTGTCCATGTGCTCTCATTGTTCAACTCCCACTAATGAGGGAGAACATGCAGTGTTTGGTTTTCTGTTCCTGTGTTAGTTTGCTGAGGATGATGATTTCCAGTTTCTTCCATGTCCCTGTAAAAGACATGAACTCATTCTTTCTTATGGCTGCACAGATACCTTGGTGTATATGTGCCACACTTTCTTTATCCAGTCTGTCATTGATGGGAATTTGGGTTGGTTCCAAGTCTTTGCCATTGTAAATAGTGCGGCAATAAACATATGTGTGCATGTGTCTTTATAGCAGAATGATTTATAATCCTCTGGGTATATACCCAGTAAGGGGAGTGCTGGGTCAAATGGTATTTCTGGTTCTAGATCCTTGAGAAATTGCCACAATGTCTTCCACAATGGTTGAACTAATTTATACTCCCACCAACAGTGTGAAAGAGTCCCTATTTATCCGCAAGCTCGCCAGCATCTGTTGTTTCCAGACTTTTGAATGATCACCATTCTAACTGGTGTGAGATTGTATCTCACTGTGGTTTTGATTTGCATTTCTCTAATGACCAGTGATGATGAACTTTTTTTTCGTGTTTGTTGGCCACATAAATGTCTTCTTTTGAGAAGTATCTGTTCATATCCCTCGCCCACTTTTTGTTGTGGTTGTTTGTTTTTTTCTTGTAAATTTGTTTAAGTTTCTTGCAGATTCTGGATATTAGCCCTTTGTCAGATGGATAGATTGTGAAAAGTTTCTCCCATTCTGTAGGTTGCCTGTACACTCTGATGATAGTTTCTTTTACTGAGAAGAAGCTCTTTAGTTTAATTAGATCCCATTTGTCAATTTTGGCTTTTGTTGCAATTGCTTTTGGTGTTTTATTCATGCAATCTTTGCCCGTGCATATGTCCTGAATGATATTGCCTAGGTTTTCTTCTATGGTTTTTATAATTTTAGGTTTTACATTTAAGTCTTTAATCCATCTTAGGTTAATTTTTGTATAAGGTGTAAGGAAAGGGGTCCAGTTTCAATTTTCTGCATATGGCTAGCCAGTTTTCCCAGCACCCTTTACTGAATAGGAGATCTTTTCCACATTGCTTGTTTTTGTCAGGTTTGTTGAAGATCAGATGGTTGTAGATGTGTGGTGGTATTTCTGAGGCCTCTGTTCTGTCCCACTGGTCTATGTATCTGTTTTGGTACCAGTATCATGCTGTTTTGGTTACTGTAGCCTTGTAGTATAGTTTGCAGTCAGGTAGCATGATGCCTCACACTTTGTTCTTTTTGCTTAGGATTGTCTTGGCTATGCAGGCTCTTTTTGGTTCCATATGAAATTTAAAGTAGTTTTTTTGTTTTTTTTTTTTAGTTCTGTGATGAAGAAAGTTGATTTTACAAAAATTCTTTAAGTGTTTATTATCTTCTTCTAAGAATAAAAACCTTACTTTTCTTCAAATCTAGACCTACTAATAGTTTTGAGATTTGTTATTTGAATGTTATGAATAATTTTGGCCTTATATTTACTTTTTCTCTAGACCATGTTATGTAAAAATACGTTTTTCACAACCAAGCCTGTGTTAATGACTTCAAACTTGTTTCCTTACTGGAGTGATTCTTTTGCTAATCCAGAACTGCTCCCCCAGAACTGTCATAAGCCACCTCTTGCTGCTGCCATGTTTGTGCTATAAGTAGTTAGTTCCCAGGAACAGGGCTAGTTATTTTCATCTAACATTAATGTATTTAGGATGGTAAAATATCAATATCATAAAATTTAGGAACACCATTATCCCTAAACTATCCACCAATCACTATGTGTACACTGTAGAGTCTAGCATTAAGAATATATATTTAAAACAATACATTTATCAGATAAAATAGCATGAGCTTATTATTATATTACATTGTTTCCGCTCTTTTTCTTCAAACATTGTAATAAGGATGTTTGATACAATGTGAAAAATAACAGTTAATAAAATTTGATAGCCTCACTGTCTCTTATGTTTTCTAAACTGTCCAAAATATTTAGACCTTTTGAATGAATGATGTTGAGTTTGTTTTTTTATCCAATGGCACTTACAAACTGTATGACCTTGGGAAAATATTTAATTTCTGTGAATCTTAGTCTACATGTATTTTTAAAAATAGGAATAATTGTAGATAACTGTCAGACTTGTTGGGAGAAATAAATCGTACCAATATGTATATTGCCTAACACAGTGCCAAACTCATCGAGAGCACCATTAATGTTAGTTCCTTCTACCTAATAATCCATGGAAAATCATTCTAAACTCTTTACTTTTAACTCTTAAACTTAGATACCTTTGGAAAGATAACTTTTTGATAAGTATCATCTAGAAATGCATTCACTTCTCATTGTTCTTTAGCAGGTGAAATGTGTGTGAACTGTTTTAAAGTTTTATGTGACGTCTACAATGTTGTAGGTTCTTTCTTCCCTCTTTATTGTATACCCATGTATCCTTGGTAAACTATGATTTATTTAAGCACCATCCATCCTGTGCTAGCTGATTATGGAAATATATGAAGATTTAAAATTTAGAGATTTCAGGCTGATCACTTTGTCTTGGTGTTTAGGTTACAAATTGGTTCATGTAATAATTTTCTTAATTTCTCCCAGAACTGTCTCCAGATAATGCCATCAAGCAACATGGTGAATAAAACGTATTACTTTTGTTTTTTAGATTCTAAAACATATTCTGAGAAAAATATTTGCAATTCTATTGTGTGTAGCAATCCAACGACAAAATTCTCTAACCACCATAGGCTTAAAAATGATGAAATTTTTGGAAGTAATTTTTTAACTATTTCACAAAACATATCATAAGAGAGAGAAAAATGTGATAAATTATATCAGGCAGATAACTTACTGTCTTTTTCAGGCCGTAAATTATGGTTTTAAGTATGTATGTACCATAATGAATTTATGTTAAAAATAATCAGAGATGGGAGGGGCTCGTAGTGTAATCATCCGATGGGCTCTTCCTGCCTGCTGCATAGACAAAATCAATTCACTGAGACCGCATCATTGAAGTAAAGAGTTTAATTGATACAAGGCTGGCCACATAGCAGATGGAGTTATTACTCAAATCAGTCTTCCTGAAGGCTCAGAAGTTCGGGTTTTTCAAGGATAGTTTGGTGGGTAGAAAACCAGGAAACTAGGAAATAGGTGTTGCAGATTGGCTGGGGATGCAATCATAGGGGTGTGGAAAAGGGTCTGTTTGCACTAAGTCTACCTCTTGCTGGAGGGGCCACAAGACTAGTTGAGTCGTGAGTCCTGATGGGGTCAGCCTGAAAAATATCTCAAAAGACCACTTTTAGGTTCTATAATAGTGATGTTACCTATAGGAGCAATTGGGGAACTCACGAATCTTGTGACCTCTGGCCACATTACTGAGTAGAAAGGGATTATAGAAACTAGGCCTACATTTTAGCAGGCCTTCAGGACCCTCCCATAATCCTAATCTTGTGGCCTTTCATTAGTTTTACAAAGCAGTTTCAGCTCCAGAACAAGGAGGAAATCAGTTTTAGGGAGGGACTATTATCATTCTGTCTTCAGAGCTAAACAATAAACTAAATTTCTCCCATGGTTAGCTAGCCCTACACCCAGGAATAAGCAAGGGAGAGTAGTCAGCCTGTGAGACTAGAAGCAAGATGGAATCAGTCATGTTAGATTTCTCTCAGTGTCATAATGTTTGCAAAGGCTGTTTCAGTAGTGACTATCAGAACTTCCTGCAGTCAAGTAACCACTTAAACCACCTAAATCAAGTGACTGTTCATGTACATTGGATGAGTGAGAAAAAAATAAGTTTCTTTTAATTTTTCTGGGAATAAAACATATTTCTCTGGCTATTTGGTTGTCAGAAACATGCTACTCTATACCACTCTACACCTTTCAAATTAAGGATACCAAGTTTAGATTCCCTGTCATTGAAACTCTCCTATGATAACTCCCCAAACATTTATATGCTGGATGTTTAGCCATGAAGAAGTTTATTCTGGGAAATTCCCAGTTTTGTATATCATTGGAGGTAACATTGTTTCTTCAATAACATAACTGTTTTGTGTCTTTTCAAAATAGTCATTGTATGGTAAACTCTAAAAGAGTACTTCCTGTTCTTTAGTTACAATTTTACATTGTATGTAGTACACATTTGGGGCAGCTTTCCGTAGCTATTATTTAATTTCAAACTCAGTATAACTCAGTATAAATAAATGTTAGCTAGATGGATGGTTCTGGTTTTATTCCTATTTCATTTTCAAGGTAGGAAAATTAACATTGGCTTGGAGTACTGAAGAAGTAATTTTTCCAATTACATGGAAATTGCAGTTTTCCTTCTCTTACTACAGTCACTCAAATTTTATACAAAATTGGGGCCTAGCCTGGGAGAGTTCTTGGCTTCACCAGGAGATAATTCAAGGGTGATCTGGTGATCAGAGAAGCAATTGTTATTGAACTGGTACTGCTCCTTGTGGAGCAGGACTAACTCATAGGCAGTGTGCCAGGGCTGTTGGCACGTGTATTTATACCCACTTCTAATTATATGCTAATTAAGAGGCAGATTATTTTGAACTTTCTGGAAAATGGTGGGGAGTTTCCAGAATCACATAAGGTAACTTCCAGGCTGTTGCCGTGGCCCATTGCCATGGCCATTAGTAAACTGTCATGAGGCTGGTGGGAGTGTCATTATGCTAATGAGCTGTGAGGACGCTGGAGGTTGCTTTCCTCACAGTCTCCTGGGGTTGCTGGCCTCTTCACTGCATGCTATTTTGACCAGATCCTGCTTTTATCAAGGTGTTGGTGACCAGAAAAAGACTCCTACGGGCCTCCTACCTCGTCCTCATGCAAGTAAACTGCCTGTTTTACCTGGGACTACATTTTATGTTCTCTCAGACATCCAACAGAGCAAATTCCAGCAGTTCAGCCATATTTTGTGTAAATAGATTACACAAATTTAATAGCTGAACTTTTAAATAAAGTCAGATTAATAGGTACAAGTCCAGGGCCTGATATGGCCACTTGCTGGCAATTGCTTGTTTAATTTGATTCATGGAGACAGCCAAGTTGGTCAGTGTCAAACCCAATATTCACCCTTTGACCTAAACGTATATCCTGTGTTGGTCAAATTAATTGTAAGATCTGTTGGTTTTCCTCCTAATTGTTGAGGACAATATGTGAGACTCTGTAGAACTTCACAGAATCGACTGGCGTGTCTCAGCTTAGAGTTTCCTGATTTACATCCTCAGGGTCAAAAGGCATATTTTATGTTAAATGTCCATGGCACACTCCTAATTTAGCCTTGACCAACTCCAAATGATCTACTCTTTTAGGTTAGTTGTAATTGTTGTATTTCGACATTAATATTAAGACTTTATACTTTGGTTTCTTTTTTAATAGGAGATTAGTCAACTGACTTGAATTTTTCACTGGGTTTATGTTTTAATTGGATACATTAATTATTATTTGTGAGTTTCTACTAACATCAGAAAACAGAGGGACTTAGAGCCATTTCAGTTAGAGAGGATAATATTTCAGTACTCCTGGGTTTAAATGTGTGTGTGTGTGTGTGTGTGTGTGCACATGTGAGT
The DNA here is from genome assembly GCF_028885655.2 of Pongo abelii. Taxonomy (NCBI): domain Eukaryota; kingdom Metazoa; phylum Chordata; class Mammalia; order Primates; family Hominidae; genus Pongo; species Pongo abelii. Next base: position 117,667,497 of record NC_071991.2, read on the forward strand.
CCTAATGTTGTAAACTTAATGATTTCTGTATGTTTAACAAATGTGAGCCATTGGTCCTAGGTAAAGACAATGGTAAAAGCAAGAACTCTCCAAGTTAATGCCTTACATACCACAGACATTATGACCATATATTTCCACAGAGCAGACACCAGTGGGTTTTTGTTGTTGTTATTTTATTGAATGACTTGAAGCTTGCTAAATGACTTTACTGTCTTATTTTATCAGTATTTAGGCTGATAAAATGTCCCTCTAGGCTTTGGGAAGTTAAGCTGTCTATTTTTAATTATTTTCAATTTGCTTTAAGTTAATCTTCCCAAGTCGTTCCTGCATTGCTTATCTGATTTTCTTTCTTAGTTTATCTACACGATCCTAGGAAAGAAGGCCCTATATCTATGAACACATGCCTACACTGTAGAATAAATACTAAAGTATTACCTTGACCCTGCACTAGGATGAAAGAGACTACGGACCAGCCAATATGATTGTCCATTTAAACAACTAATATTAGCACAAATCAAGTTCAGTTTGGTGTCTTCCATTAAACTCATTCATCAAAATAGAAAATGTCATTTCAGTAAGAAGCAAAATATACCCAAGAATATTTCTACAGTCCCTGGTAGGTATGATTACAAATATCAACAAATTCTCCACTTATCTGGTCGGTAGTTGATGCTACTTTCACTTACTCCACTGATATAGTTAAGGTCTTTTGGCCACAACTACAAAGTACGGATTAAAAAGTTAGAAATCATAAAGATTGTTTCTTTATTCTGCATGTGTGATGAGCCTCCCAAAGTTATTGACTTTAAAGTTCTCAATTGTAGTATTATAAGTCACTTCTACATTTTGCTAAGTTTAGTAATATTCTTCAATTTCTTTAAAATGTGTTGATTAACAGCTGAATCATAATTTTTGTTGCTCTGTTTACTTGATGATCAAGGCCAAAGTCCAGTAAAAAGTGACAGGAAGTGTATATTCAGGTTGTAGATTTAGCATTTCTGTTAGATGAATTTTGTAACCTACAGTTTACTTAACAATATATAATTAACATTGTTCCCCATATGATTAAATATTTTTCTATATTGTCATATTGGTAAGATATTTCAGATGTTTTACCTTTCTACCTATTTAAATATATTTGTGTAGTAAATATAGAGTTAAACAATTAAAATTATTTACTGTTAGCAAATTCCTAAATTCCTAAAAATTGATTGCTGTTTCCAAGGACTTGTATAATTTTGAAAAAAAGCACATATACATACCTATATGTGTGTGTATATAAGTGTGTGTGTGTATGTGTGTGTATACATATACATATATATGTTTGCTCTTTTTCCAGCCAAATATGTTTTAGTTAATTATATTTCAGCTAGCTGGTTGTAAAGTTGGCTATTTTCTGAATGCATAGCATGGCAATACTAGGAGATTTTATATGTATATACATATATACACACACACACATATATATATTTAACAATAAGATGACAATGACCTCATAGAAGTGGTAATTGAAAATAAGAACTAATACATCTTGTAAATGAAAAATAGCAAAAATATATATTGAGAATTATCTTGGAAATCATATGAAGCTTCTCTTCTATGATCATTAATTCATTCACCTTTTCAAAAAATTATTTACTGAGCACCTACTATTTTCCAGGCACTGTGCTAGATGACTAGGATACAAAGACCAATAGGCCATGATCTCAACTCTGTGTCTGTACAGAATATGTTTACATAAAACAGATTCACTTCTATAAAATGGCTGCAAGAGATGCCTGAATGAAGTGTCTCTAGAGGGAGTGAGTGGGGAAGTTTGTGGAGGCTTTACAGAAAAAATAGTATTTGATCGAGCTCTACTAGTGTAGGTAGGAGTTTGTCAAAATGCAAAGATATACAATGCAAACAGTAAAAGGTGTTTTTGTTTGATTTGTTTTGTTTTTAATGAAATGAGGTGGTAGTCAGAAGCATGTTTTGTGTCTACCTTGAATGTGGAATCACCCACACCTTGCTAAGAAGTTCAGTAATTTGTGCAAAAAGTGAGAAAAAGTTTTTCAATAAAGAAGTGACAAAATGTTTGTACAAGGAAAGTACCCTTAATGGACTAAAGTAGAGGAGAAACTGGTGGCAAGGAAACAATAGGGAAGCTGTTAGAGTAGGTCATAGGATAGAGGTCATGTCTTAGACGTGGTGAAAATGAAGAGAAACTGATAAACCAACCAGCTTGATACACTGCCCAGTTCTCTCCCCTCCATAAAGCCTTTTTTAAATCACTCCAGCTGAAGCCAATCTCACCTTTTGCGCTCTTTGCTTGTACTTCCTCTTAACACCTACTTTACATTATTTTAAATTATAATACGTATGTCTTTGTCTCATCAGCTTACTGGACATAAGGCCTTTATTCATCTTGTATTCCTGTTAGTGTTGGCTATTGTATATACTATATAGTAGAAGCATAATATTTTTAAATATTTTATATTTAATATGATATTTAATGATTAGTAGTTGTAACAGCATATTTGGCTCAGTGATAACTATTATAGCATTCATCACATTATATCATCTCCCTGACAACATGGGATCAGACTCTGTGATCAGAGCCTATGGCGTATTCATGATGCTTACACTACATAAGAGAAAAAAAAAATTAGAGAAAAAACATAGAGAAAAAAACATTAGAGGAAAAAAACAAAGGGCATCTTGCATTTGAGAAAATATAGGTTTTACTTTACTACTTAAAAATAAAAAATATTAGCTATCCTGTAATTTATGTAATCTGATATAAAACCTTAAACTTCTCTATATATAGTATTGTGATCATTGTATTAAAATTTCCCATGTTTCCAAAAACTCCACTTAAACATTTGGAAATACTTAACAATAAATAATGTATAGATGCTTCAAAGATTTGTTTTTTATAATGTTATTCTTCACGTAATAATTTTCATATATATTTGTCCAATAATTTATCCCTAGCTAATTTTATTTTTACCTTATTTATTTATATATTTATTTATTTATTCATCTGAAACAGAATTTCCTTGTGTCACCCTGGCTGGAATGCAGTGGTGTGATCTTGGCTCACTATAACCTTGGCCTCCCAGGTTCAAGCAATTCTCCTGCCTCAGCCTCCTGAGTAGCTAGCTGCAAGTACAGGTGCCTGCTACCACGCCTGACAAATTTTCATATTTTTAGCAGAGACAGAGTTTGACCATGTTGCCCAGGCTGGTCTCAAACTCCCGATGTCGTGTGATTCTCTTGCCTTAGCCTCCCAAAGTGCTGGGATTACAGGCATGAGCCACCGCACCTGGCCTCTAGCTAATTTTATAAATTAAAATTTCAGTGACATTGTGTCCAGGAAACACCAAAACTCAATTATATTATTTCAAAACATGTTATAGTGCCTTATGGAACAGCAGCAAAAATAGGGGTCAAAGCATTTTGACTATTAACATGGCTCTTTTGTTTTGACTTTTTAGGTTACACCTGAACACAACAATTTGTATATTAACACATATGACATATTCAAATATCTGAATGCAAAAGGGTTCTACAATAAGGAGGAGTACTTTAGGCTTCTTGGAGAAAATTTTAAAAAATGTATTTTATAATTTTTTTCACTATAAACAGCAAACAACCATACTCTAATAAAGCAAAGTCATGTCACTAAAGTACTCAGCTATCAAACAACTTTTCAGAATCACCAGAACTGAAAGTAACACCTGTCCATGTGTATCTATTGACTTGTCTGTCTTTCCCACTGGAATGTAATGCACTTTTTTCAAACTGTCTTTATAATCCCATAGCCTATTAAATGACTGGCACCTAGAAAGCAACAAATTGTTTGTGAAATCAATTAATAAAGTAAATAATTATTTAATTAATTAAACTACCACTGTGTTTACCAACAATCCTCAAACTTTAATGTGAATAAAAGTTATGTGCAGAACTTAATTTTAAAATGCAGATATCTAACTCCTGCACATATAGATTCTAATTCAGTAGGCTATGCAGTCTGTGACTGTGCATCTAAGAAGGACACCAGTGTTTCTGATTTGGAGCAAAGATCACTCTTTAAAAATATTGATATAAATAACACTAATGTGATCAAGAAAACTTCTTGATTCACATAACCTTTAGCAAATCTTTGGGCAATTAAGTGTTAATTGATTGTGAATAAAGAGGGTCAAATTAAATGAGCACTGCATGTACTATTAAAAAAAAAAAAAAAAGAAGAAGACCTAAAGTAACCATGGGGCACTCTGGTAAAACTTGTGGCTCTAACTTCTCTGATTCTGTGCCTCTTAGATTTGTGAGGTCAGCATGAGTAGAAGGTAAAAGACAAATTTGGTAATATGGACAGATTACAGGACAGCCTATGGATCCAGTGTTCCAATTGGACTGCATTTGGTGTCACTATCCCATGGTTCAAACCAAGAGAAAAGCAGGGAGCAAAAAATCTAGGACGGATAGCAGGGTAGCATCTCAAGATACAGACCATGCAGCGGTACTGACATCAAAAAATGGCCTGAGTGTGACATCTAATCTCAAGACAAACCTGTCTTTTTTCAGTTCCTATTTTAAGTTGCCTTTTTCATGTTAGTAAATGGGAACTAGGGAAGTATGTGCTGTTCCCAGAGTTAGATATGCTTTTGAGGTATTGGCCATTGTGGAAAGTTAGGTCTAAAACATTTATACTTTCTAATTCACCATAAAACCTTTTAAAAATACTGTACAAATTTATGGACTCTGAGCCAGTTCTACTAAATCAGTATTTCTAGGGAGTACACAGTGGGAATCCATATATATGAGCTATTTAGGTGATTCTGATGATTGACCAGGTATGGGAGCTGTGGATTTCAAAAGCTTTGATAGATATTTCATTATTAGAAATGTTACTTTATTTATAAGGGGTCAGTCCTCTTCCCCCTATCTTTAGCCACACATTTCTGCCTCTGACACAACTCCTCTCCTCATCTGTTGTCTTAGTAGCCTTCTATCCAAAATTATCTTGTTGTAGACTTGCTTTGTTAGGTATTCTATCCCTTTCCTATAGTAGCACTTTCCTCTATTCAGTTTTCCATCAATTTTGAGTCTAAGACTTATTTTTCTATCCTTTCTTTCTCTCTGAATAACTTATATCCTAAAGCACATTGAAATTGCATGTCATATTGTTATACATACCCCACCACTCTTTTTAAGTATATCCGCATTGGTAGTACATCAGCTGGGCTTAATTTCTAAAAACAAAATTAGGGCCCGATGGCTCAATGTTTCTGAATAAGTAACCAAAATTGTTATTGCTATAAGAATGTAAGAAAAGGGTGACAAAATGGTGAATTGCTTTAACAAATGGAAAATGAGTTCAGAATGAAGCAGAATGCCTAAGACATTTTACATCTTGACTTGTTTTAACAAGATTCTAATGTTTTGTAATTCATTTATGGAATAGTTATAGCTTCCCATTGGCTCCGTGCTCCCATTTACTCAGCTACTGTAAATAATAGCCATCAGCAAAGCTTTTGAAATCTTCAGATGAAAGGAACTTAAATTAAGGAAGCTTCCCGTGTCATCCCTTCCCCCACAAAAAATGATGCTAAGAAAACAAAGAACGGGGAGCACAACGGAATGATATAGTAACTGAATGCATTCCAGCTTTTGAAAACGATAAACATTTATTTTGTGACCTGAGTAGTTGTTTTTAATTTTTTTAACTTTTTTTTCTCAGTTGAAGCAGGCGATAGTGGATATTATCTTAAGATATGAAAGATATTGAAGGAGGCAGTATCAAGTCAGTTACACTATGTGGATTAATGTTGCAGTAGTTTCTTTCTTTGGTTATTGCCAAGCTAGTTGCTATTTTAAGAGTATTAGTCACGTGCTTCTGTACCTGAGAGTGAAATTTTTCTTTTCCCTCTAAAGATGATTCATTTTGTTTCTTACAGGAAGAACTTTGATAATAAATTCCAGTGTACTTTTTAAAATGTTCCCAGGACTTAAAATGAACCTGCAAATATTTAATTTTATATTATATTTTTGACATAGTTTGCTTACATAATCTACATATTTTGAATAGATGATTAGACCAAAGGAGCTTGCAGTAGATAAGGTTATAATCTTAATGAAGATTAAACATCTTCTTTTAAAATCTGCTTATATTACTGTTGAGTGACAGAATAGATATTCAATCCTTTAAGCCAAGAATGTATAATGGGACCAGTATGTAATAAGTAAACTTGGGAAGCATAACTGGAAATACAGAAGATACTGAACTTACATAACAATATGTTTGAAGTTTAAACGTTTTCGCTTTCCACAGTCTGGCTTTCTCTCCTGCATTGTCCATATGTAAAGATGACTTAGCCAAAGCTCCCAAGCTCCCAAGAGTTGACAAATTCTCCCTTCCAGGGATTAACCCAAACCAAATTATAATATCTTAATCCCAATTCCAAGTTCCTAAAAGAGAGAATTTGTGACTATGGAGGATACTCTTCTCCCTCTGCCAGCTAAGATGTCTGAAGAGATGGAAGCTACAGACTGGCCCAGAAATTTAGTCAAATCACCTTATTATTCATGTTTTGTTTGTTTGTTTGTTTGTTTGATTTAGAGACAGTGTCTCCCTCGGTCACCCAGGCTGGGGTAAAGTGGTGCGATCTCGGCTCACTGCAACCTCTGCCTCCCGTATTCAAGCAATTCTTCTGCCTCAGCCTTGTGGTAGCTGGAATTACAGGCGATGGCAACCAGGCCCAGCTAATTTTTTTTTTTTTTTTTTTTTTTTTTTGTGTGTGTGTGTATTTTTAAGAGAGGCAGGGTTTCATCATGTGATCAGGCTGGTCTCAAGCGTCTGACCTCAAATGATCCACCTGCCTAGGCCTCCCAAAGTGCTGGGATTACAGGCATGAGCCACCATGCCCGGTGATTTTTTTTTAATGTAAGACTTATAATTGAAAACAATTTCACATTCAAAATTTTAATTTAATTAAAACAACATGAAATACAAGTAAATAATTTTGGGGAAGAAAATACATTTATATAATTATATAACAACACATATGTCTAATTTTATTGATCAGAGTGACATTTTAAAAAGTTTTTTCCAGATATAAACAATGACTGTTTTCTGTTTAGTGAAATAGAAATTTAATTCTTCTTCTGCCCATGAAAAAATAAAATATCAAGATTTTTAAAAATAATCTCAAGGTATTTTTGCACATCATTGAGACTAAAGTGAAGAAAATAAATCATTTTCAGGATTTTTGTTGTGAAAATACAGACATGATTTTTTTTTCTGTAAAGCATATTCATTAAAACTATGCTTGGAAATTAACATTTCAGCAGAAACCATACATAAAATTTCAGTTTATTAAGACAAAAAAAACTAGAGAGTTTGGGCTTTTTTGTTTTCCTAATAATGACATTCTGTTTTATTTTCTGACAAGTTTACTGACAGAGCTTTAGAGGTAACTTAACAGTATCTGTACTTACCTGTCAGCCAGGAATGAGTCACTCCTGAATTTACTAAAAATGATATTATCAACATGGTTTAGTAATGAACCTTGCGGAAGATTTTATGATACTGTATGACACCAGACCCTCTCATTAGTGCCATGGGTTTCATTAGTACATGTCATTTTTTCCAACCTTTGCAGCATCACTGATTGAATACAGCATATTCTGAACATCTCTACATTTGTGACATCTCTTAATGTCACATTTCTTTATTTTTACGGAAGCTGTTCATAGCTTGTTGGATTATCTAAACATGTTTAAAAGATGAGGAAATACTGTAAAGCAAGGAAAATGAGAAAAATTCATAGATTTTGCAGGGAAAAAAGAAAGAAAAACTACACAGATAAATTAGGCCAGGGAAGTGCTTGTTTCCTGTTAGTCCTGATACCCGTGGAAGGCAAACTTCTATCAGGGCATGAGGCTGTGATTCAGGCTAGGGTTCTAAACCCAGCTTTGCCAGTAATAACCTGTGTTACTCTTAACCTTTCTTAGATTCATTTTTTGATGTGTGTGATAGAGGATGAAAATTCTCGGATTCTCTTTTATTAGCATTGATTTTTTGGGGTGACCTTTGTGAATCTTTTTCTATTTTGTAGCTCCTCCTCCTTCCTTCCGTTTCTTCTCTTTCACAAATATTGATGGAGCAAATAACAAATGCCCTGTATCATAATGGGCATTGCAGATAAAATTAGGCACCTCATTTTATATATGTAAAGACAGATAATATAATTACCATACACAAGTAGATTCAGTCACTCCAAAGTCACATTTGACTATGGAAAATCCGTTTGGGAATGAATTTAACAAAGTCTGGATGCTGTTGTTTATTTGCAGTTAACAAGATAATGAAGAAAAATTGTCAGATTTGTGATTTAAGTACTTCCATTTATATTTTATGAATTATCTTAAGGAAGCAAAAGATCTACATTTTTTTCAAAGGGGCCAGAATTAAAAATGTCCAGTACAGGTTTAGTCTTTTAAAAGCCAATGCAAGTAATAAAGGTTGTGTTAAATTAAGTCCAGTCCATCATTAGTCATTTTCAATTTTAAAGCTAACATTTACCATGTGCTAGTTCAAGCCAACTTTACAAAGCCTGTCACTGCTGATATCTAATGTGGTGAATCCCACTTGAGTTTCTAATGTCTTCTCCTGACATTTCTTCAGGAGTGACTGATAGTGCCACAGGTCCAGGTGGACTGAATAGTGGGGATTGATACTGATACAACTGAAGTTTAGAAACAAGAAAGAGTTATGGAAAACACATCTTAGTGAAAGATCATGTCTTATTCTGATGACTTGCTTAAAATACAGCATGATTTTCCCGTGATGTTAGAGAAATAACACATTTCCATGTATATTTCCATAAATGTTTCAAGTAAAAATGGATAAATAAGCACTAAAAGATACCATTCACATGCACACAGTTATAAGGTTATATCTGCAAAATTTATAACTATAGATGTCACATCAAAATGAAAATTAAGAGAACAGATATTTTTAAAAACCTTGTTTGTCAGGTAGTTACTGAACTACTTGTCGTCATAGGACTAATTTGTCTTTCTAAAGGCAAAATCATGAGAGATATTAAGTGTAGAATGAAGGTAGGAGTATTCAATACATTTTGTAGTATTGGTTTAGACATCAGGAAAGCTCCTGGGAAAATTCCATATGCTAGTGAAACTATAAATTGCATTGAGTGTTTATTGGTTTCTGTCATGGTATAGTAGGTATTGGTTAGTGATTTTTTAAAAAAGGAAAATTCATTTGTAGCTTTCATTTCTCAGTTAGGTGTTTTCAGGAAGGTGCATTTGTCTTATGAAGGTGGTATAAAGGGACTACTTTAGCATTCAATTCTTATCACAAACAGATATTCTAATGTAATATATATATTTTTTCCCAGGGAAACTAGAGAGGCATATGATATCTGGTGAATAACTATGGCCCACCAATAGTTAAATAGAATGGACACAATTTACTTTTACTTCTTGAAAAAAATTTTCCCCATCGAAAGGATCATTATTTCAAATAAAATTCAAAGTGGTGTATTTAAAATACACACTTTTTTCTTCTAGTAATCTCAAAATAAACCTAGTTTGTACAACATAAAAGATGTAAATAAACTCTCAATCATATGAAATTTTCTTTCACTGCATTAATATTCAGTGAAGCTTGTGATTTTAGCGAATCTCTTCTGCTGGTTTAGAAGGAACAACAAAATATCAGGCTTTTATGGTGTGCTTCCAATACTGCCCTGGGTAGACATGGGGAGAATTCAGGTCATAGAATTTAATGACTTTTTTTCAAAAGCAAAACACATGCACACTAATAATTTAAATAACCTTTCTTGTCAACAATAGAAATATGTGACACAGCAGTAGCTGATTAATAGCAAAATTAATGGTGTAGGCAATAATTGCTAAAGGAGTTCATAAGAAAAGATTGCTTCGCTGGAGAGTTGAGATACACATTAATGCAAAGTTAGGAATTGAGCTGAGAAATGAAGAACGGAAACAGGGCCAGAGAGTCATTCTAGGATTAAGAAGTGCGAGAAATGCCCACAGCTAAGGCAGACGGATAAGAAAGTAAAATGATCGTTTTTAAGATAAGAATGAGCATGGCTATATGAAGGGTATCTGTATAGAGTAGAAAAACTAGAAAATTAGCTTAGAGTCAGGATATGATGACTTTTGAATGCCTGGCTATGTGATTTTGTCTTTATCTCTTAAATCAGAATTTCACAGAGCACAGTCTTCAAAACAGTAGTTTCATAAGATGTGATAGCTATTCCTCGGGGATGCAGTAAGGGCATGAGTGAGATTTTGAAGTTCAAATATATTTGGGAAATTCTCAATGAAAAAAAAATTTCCTGTAATACACCTTCATGGGGCTATGGTTGTATTAATGTGCATTGTGCAACTCCAAGAGGAAGACAGAGACCAGATGAAGCACCAAACACATTTGAATGTGAAATATTTTTCCATGAATCATCCCACAGCATAGATGTGTACATAGAACAAAACTTAGGAAATACTGTTTTTTTGTCGCTGTTGAGCAGGAAGGTGAAGAAGTTTCATTGGCTCTATTGTGTGCCAACAGTTTATTAGAGAGTAAGAACGTAGAGATACATAAGAAGTAGACATTATCTTGAAAGAGCTCATAGTGTAGTTATAAACAATCCCCCAAAAGTGTGACAGCACTTGATGCATGCAATAATAAGACTCCAAAGGGAGAGGCAGGCATACTGTAGTGTTTAGGCACATGGACTTTGGATCCAGACCACTGATGCTTGAATTTTGGTTCCATCACTAACCAGCTATGTGCTATTGGATAATGTACTCCGCTTCCTGTGCCTCAGTTTTTTCACCTGTAAAATGGACAAACTAAGACCAACTCCAGATGATTGCTATAAAGTTTATAGTGCACATAAAGCATGTTAACAGTGTCTGGTATGTAATAACTTCTATGTAAATATTCAGTTATTATGTATACATGATACATTATGATAGTTATGTATATATGATACATTATGTATTATGTATAAAAACCTTATAAAATATAATAATATAATATAGAAACCTTATAAAATTATAATCATATTATAAAAACATTAACATATAAAAACATAAATGCCTTCATGTCTTCCAGAAATATGAAATAATTGTACATTTCTCAAGCATACTATATGAAGAGTTAAGAGATGAAAGATGAGGCTGGAGAGATGTAGATGTTTTACTGAAAAGTTTGCACTTTATTGTGTAGGTGAAGAGGAGTCAAGGAATGATTCTAGGAAGAAAATCATGATCAGATTTACAATTTCAAAAAGTTATTCTGGCGACAAGCCAAGAGGCTCTTGCTCTTGCAACACATGTTTAAGAAATGGGGGCCTGTACCAAGGCTGGGTCAGGTAAAATGGAGAGAAAATATCTAGTCCAAAAATATTTAGGGAATATAATTTTAAACCCATCATGATTGAAGGGATTTGAAGGAGAAGGAAGAATTGAGAATACATGTTGAGTTTGTAGCTCGAAATACTAAATGAAAAATATCATCACTAATCAATTTTGGAGAACAAAAGAGGAGCAGAATGGGATGTGGGTTAGGAACAGTGCAGGAAGACAAACAGTAAGATTAAATTTTTGTCCTTTCAAGTTTGAGGTCCTAATGGTACATACAGGGGGATCTACCTAAGAGATAATTGAGACATATATCTGGAGCCGTGGAGCAAGATCTTATTATAGCTAGAGGTAAAGATTGGTAAGTCACTATTATACCACAACATATAACATGTAAAGACAGGGGAAATGATGAGAATGCCTTCACAGACCATATACTCAAGACAGAAGGATCACCAAGGGTATGATCTGAGAAAAAGAAATACACAGCAAAAAGTTTAAGACTCAAATTATGCAAATGGTGTTTTAGAAGTTGTCATATGCTCTATTAATGTTCAATTCAAAATGGGACTTCCATTGTTCCCTCAGGAGTCATTGTAATCAGCACTCCCCTGCCCCCCAACAGACACACACACATGTGCACACACACACACATACACACAGAATCCAACGTTCTTACTTATTGAGGGACAGAATCAGAGACAGGGTACTCTTTGTCCCTCCTTCTTGACATTATTATATAGATTTGTTTCTTCAAATAATTCCATAGTACATATTTGAAGACCACTATCTACCAAACACGGTGACTTGAATGTGCAATATGTGGATTATTTAAATTACATGATATGAGTGCAAAAATACCTTAAGGAGAAAAAAGTATTAGAAAAAAAGAGGCAATGATATGTCAAGTATTACTCTGTACATGTTTCTTAAGAAGGAGGGAGGCTGGGAGGTCACGCTAAGAGCAAATGCACATGCTGCTCTTTCTATGTAAGTCTCAGGGTCATTGCTACATATTTTAATAAGACCAAGGAAACATATGTGATTTATTCCAATTTGGAAAACAGAATCCTGCTGGGAAATGATGTGACATAGTGGAACAAGGCATTGGTGTCAGAGAGATCTTAGTTGGTTTTATAGCATCATCCCTTTCTTGGTAAAGAACTTTGGAAAAGATATTTAACCACTGTGTGCCCCTATTCCTTCATATGAAAAAAGTTACAATGTAATATTCACCTCAGATTGTTTATCAATTCACTAGCTGATGATCATTTGGCTATTATGTTATATGCTATGGTTCTATGAACATTGATAAACATTTTTGTAGACATATTCATATTTTTCTTCATAAAATATCTGTTTGAGATTGCTAGATAATATCAAATGTTTAACTCTATAAGAAGTTGCCAAACCACTTTCCCAAATTTTTTGCCACATTTTGCATTTCTGCCAACAATGTATGAGAGTCTAGTTGCTGTAACATCCTTGCCCAAATTTGCTGTGGCCAGCTTTTGTAATTTGAGTCTAAAGGATGTGTAGTGATCTTTCATTGTGGTTTTAATGTGCGTTTCTCTAATGATTAAAAAATGTAAGCATCTTTTCATGTTTTTTGGCCATGCTTTTTTTTGGTCAAAATGATGTTTAATCTTTTGACCATTTATTTGATTGGGTTGTTTGCCTTATAATTATTCAGTTGTAGGAGTTCTTCATGTATTCTAGATACAAGTTCTTTATCTAATACATGTTCTGCAAATATTTTCTCCATCTGTGGCTTGCTTTTCATCTTCTTAACAAAGTCTTCCTAAGACAAAATTTAAAAATTTTGATCAACTACGGTTTATCATTTTTTGTTTCAAAATTTTTGCTTTTTAATCTTGTTTTGGAAGTGTTTACCTGATCCAAAGTCACATAAATCTATGTTTTTCATAATTTTTTGATCTTGGCTCTTATGTTTAACTTTATACTTCATTTATAGTTATTTTTATGTGATATGAGATAAAAAGTCAAGGTTTATTATTATTCCTTTTTGCACGTGGATATTACATCCAACTATTGTAGTGACAGTTGTTGAAAAGATCATCATTTTTTATTGAGTATACATTTGCCATTTGTTGAAAATCAACTGACCAAATGTATATTGGTCAATTTTCAAAGTGTGTATTGTTTTCCATCAGTCTATATGCCTGTCTTTATGACAGCATCACACCATTTTTACAATGTAGCATTATGTTATGTCTTTAAATGAAATAATGTAATTTCTCTAATTATGTTCTTATTGTTTAAAATTCTTTTTTGGCTGTTATAGGTTCTTTGGGTCCATGTAAATTTTAGAATCAGTTTGTCAATTTCTATAAAAATATGTTGAAATTTTAATTGAGATTTTATTAAATATGTAGATCACCAATAGTAGTATCTTCGTAATAGTGTGTCTTCTAATGCATGAAGATGGTATATCTCTACATTTATTTATGTCTTCTTTAATTCTTTTATTTATTATACTTTAAGTTCTAGGGTACATATGCACAACGTGCGGATTTGTTACATATGTATACATGTGCCATGTTGGTGTGCTGCACCCGTTAACTCATCATTTACATTAGGTATATCTCCTAATGCTATCCCACCCGCCTCCCCCTACCCCACAACAGGCCCTGGTGTGTGATGTTCCCCATCCTGTATCCAAGTGTTCTCATTGTTCAGTTCCTACCTATGAGGAAGAACGTGTAGTGTCTGGTTTTCTGTCCTTGCAATAGTTTGCTCAGAATGACGGTTTCCAGCTTCATCCATGTCCCTACAGAGGACATGAACTCATCCTTTTTTTATGGCTGCATAGCATTCCATGGTGTATATGTGCCATATTTTCTTAATCCAGATTATCAATGATGGACATTCGGGTTGGTTCCAAGTTAGGAAAAGAGGAAGTCAAATTGTCCCTGTTTACAGAAGACATGATTGTACATTTAGAAAACCCCATCATCTCAGCCCAAAATCTACTTAAGCTGATAAGCAACTTCAGCAAAGCCTCAGGATACAAAATCAATGTGCAATAGTCTTCTTTACATTCTTACAGCAATGTTCTGTCTTTTTCAATGTAAAAATCTTGAGCATTTTAATAATTTATCTCTATACATTTCATGTTTTTAGATGCTACCATAAGTGGTGTTTTTTAATTTAAATTTTCAGTTGTCCACTATCCTTAAAGATCATTTATATAGACCCTATGAGGAAATGTCATTTTTTTTCTCATTTTTACTTTGTTTGATACCTGGTCACTAGTTCAACCTATTCTTTTGCCATGACTTTTTTTCTAGAACTTTACTTCAGATCCAGATTTTGGTGGCCTCAATACATTTCAGTTCACATTTAACAATGATACAAAAGTTTAAAAGAAGAAATATTTCCTTTATAACTATAGTTTTCTATCAAGTTAGGAAAATTAATTGGAAAATAGATAATGAGAGCCTGATGTCAGGGGACTCAGATCTACGCTTTGAGTGACTATGTGTATATGTGGGGGAAATATAAGGAAATACATAATTTAAAAACTTTGTAAGAAGAGGAAGGATGAGTACCAATACACAGAAAGTATATGAAAATATACTAGAAAGAACATAACAACTAATATTTGTTTTTTACTCCAAAACTTTCACAGTACATTCTTGAGCATCATGTAATCTGTAAGCTATGTTACTTATTATTTTACAGATGAAGAAATTGAGTATTGGAAATATAGTACATTTTTTAATATTATGGGAATAGTAATCGGTACCTAGGCCTTGTGAGTGTTAGCTCTTTTGACCAGATGGGTTTCCTCTCAGTTTACCTAGATAGGACTTTTGCAACTCATGTACCTAATTGCATCTTTCAAGATGTATATGTGGATGTATTTATCCCTGGCTAAGCACCATCTAGCAACCAGATGGTCAGATAGGTAAGCTTTCATTAATATATATGAACTTCAAACAATATTGTACTACATTTTATTTTTTACTTTTGTTCCATCTGGTCCAAAAGTATCTTAAAAAGAAGGCTTCCCTAGGATTGTTCAATTTTCTCATAAACAATAAAGGGACTGATTTATAATAGCTTAATTGGATTATAGCTGAACTTTATAATTGAGTCACTGAGAAGTTACACATTTAAATCAAACAAACAAATGCAAAATAAATTCAGAGTTATTGCATTAATATAAGCTTCACACAGGTTCCTGTCTTGAAAATTCAGAATGGTTGTCTTGTGATTGGGTTATTCTCAATCTTACTCTTAAGAGTCTCAGTTCTGTTCGTGTATTGTAAAGGTCTTGTGCCATTTCCTTTTCATATGTATTGCAGAGAGCTTAAGAATATCACTACACTTTATGAAACTGGCAATTAGTCTGTTTCCAAGACTTTACTTTTGTATTTGGACTCAAATTCATTATTTCCACCTTTCTTACTCCTTTAAAAAATTACATATAGTATTTGTATTACATCAGTCCTCCTGTTCCTCCATATCTTTTCCTTTTCTGTTTCTGCTTTTTTCCTTTCAGCCTGAAAGATAATTGTCTGGCTGACTTTCCTCTAACCCTGAGCTTCCCACCCTGTGTGGTCATCAAGCCTTTTTGTATTGCTAGCTTTTACTAAGGCTATACGTTCACTGAAGCTGTAGTGTTTGAAATATATTCCAGAATGCTTTTTCCACACAGTTTGGGAGCTGTTAATTTTCTCAGGAAATTTCATCAGTTTTGCTTTCTGGTAGAATGTTATTCTGGAACACCAGCCCAAACTCCTAGTGCTTCCATTTTAAGATTTTTTAGGCCACGCTAAAGCAGCAGCCCTTTAAAGTCTAGAGCTTCCAGGAAGCTTTGCCAGCACTCCCTTACTGGCAGATCACTTTACTCCAGATCACTTGTTCTTGTGTTCACATGTTAAACACAAATTCTCAGCTTTTAGTTAGTTTTGTTGAAATCTTAACTAATGAAAATGTGGCAGTTGCTTGCAGTAGAATTTTGATATTATATGTGTTAAGTAGATATTGTGACTACTAGCACCAGCATCCCAATACTGTAATTATGAAGAATGTTTATTTAAGAAATAAGACATTTAAAAGAAGATTCAGTATTCATAACATTGATATCATTGATAGTGGCTAATTAATAGAAATCCACTAAGCAATCCATTGAAATTATAAGGTACTATTTTAGCATAATAAAACATTGAAGAATTAGTGAAGACTATGGTTAGATTATCTACAGCACCAAATATTAATATTTCATTTAGATAAATTATTTTTTAACTAAAATTATTTTTCAGCAGAATCATCAAATATTAACTAAACTGTAATTTCTTCTGGGTTAATTTGTTTACCTATGTCTACCTTTGTATATTATTAGAAAAAATGTGTGGTTAATTTTTCTAATTTTTGATATATAATATCAATATTTGTGTTCAAAATATATGTACATATGCATACATACTTATGTATACACATACATAAATCTAGAGAAAGAATAATCTCAAACTTTTCAGTATAACACATGTAAACAACCAGATTATATATTTTTTATTATAGCTTAGTAACAAATTAATCCCTTTTCATGCAAATTGTCCTTAAAATTCTAAAGCAGCATTGTACTACAGTTTATAAAAAAACACCAAAAAAAGATTTTGTAGTTGATTGGAAAAGAGAAATTTATGTTACTGCTTGTTAGTAGACACTTCCTATCTGCATATTTTAAATAAATGTTTCTTGTTAGCTGACTAACATTGGCTTACTAGGAATTTTTTTTTTCTATGGAAGGCCTAGATGAATCAATGTTTCCGAGATGCTTTTATGGCATTAGCATGTTTGGCACTGTTTTAGTCCTTAAACTAATTGATTATGTTTCAGATATTTCCTAAGACAATTTTCTTTTTTTTTTCAGAACATGTACAGTAAGTTAATCTATTAAACTGAAGTTCATTTTTTTCCTCTTATGTTAAGTCTGATGATGAGGTTATAAGTCTCTAGTGCTAGAAAAAGAAAACAGAAAATACAAATAAAACCTTCTACTAATGGATAATTTCATCTCACTTTATCATTATTGATGCTTTTTTTATTTTGAGAATGGTATAAGTTTGCCATGCTTTAAAACAAACAGTGACAAAAAAGACACACTGTAATAGTTAATTTATACAGAGAGTGTAATTCCAAAGGCAGAAAATTTATGATACTCTATATTTGAAAGGAGTTTAAATGGATTATCCTACTTTTCACCTGGATCAAAAGCCATTTGAGATTGTTCCAAAAAATTTTCAGTCAACTGTCAAAAAATAATTACCAATTGTCCAATTACCATTACTCCCATTTGACTATTTTGTTATTATGAATCATTTAATTAACATTTATTGATTATACATATTTCAGTTTTCCTCTGCAATGCAATTCCTTCCATAATTGTTGGTGCATGTTTAACTGAATGGTCTTATGATAACGTAACTGAATGGTCTTATAGAACCTTGTATCACATTTTGATCTTATCTCTCATAAGCTTCTCTGCTACATTTCAGGCAGTCTCACAGCCATGCTCTGTACTTATCAAATATCATGACATCTCCGCAAATCACTAATTTAGCATTTTACTTTGTAGCACAACTTTGATTCTTGAAGTACCCTCCCCCATACGATCATTCTTTCATTTTGTTGTCACCACTTTTTCCTTGATTCCATTGTCATCGGCCTCTCTTCGTCCCTTAGTTTGATTGTTGAAGTATCCACATTTAATTATTTTTCCACTTCATCATGTCATCTTGTGCCTTCATACTACCATCATAGGCCTTTCCTGATTCATTAGCTTCTCTCACCCTTCCCTTCTGCCTTCTTTTCCCTTCTTAACCAGCTTAGATTACATGGATCATTATGTCAATAAATACATGTCAATATCCCAATTTCCTTTGCCCCATTAGTTCTGGCCTTCCAATCAAGAAAATCATCAACCCCCAATGAAATCAACTACCTGTGTTTTCTGTCCTATGTCAGTGCAGCGTAGCTTAGCTAGTAACAATAACAATGTACATTAAACTACTACCACTATAACTACTTTATATTTGTTAGCTTTGACAGGACTATCAACATTGCCATGTAATCATACTATGTTTTGTCTCTCCTACCCTCTGAAAAGATTATTTCAAGCTTGCTCTATTCTCTACAAAACTCCAAGTCCCTGTTACTCCCTTCGTTCTGAAAATGACCTGGCCTGAACAAAAACAAAAACAACACCAAAAAAAAAGTTCTTGTAAAAGCTTTCAATTTTATATGGGAGACAAATGAAGTTACAGGGAGCTCTTCAAAGCAATTTTCTTAAAGTGTTGCTGTCATACCCCCGCCTGCATCTGCACTATCCACTCCTTATCCCAGAGTTATTAAATCCAATAAAAGTTTTTGGGTATTCTGCCTACTTTACCACAACTTCCTTCTTACAACACTGTTTTATTTTTTTCTATACCAAGGTAAATTTTTGTTCGGCTCCTACCTCTCTGCACCCATTTTAACAAGGCCTTTGCTTGCCCATTTTTCTCTACTTTTCTGTTGAGTGTTGGGATCTTCTAGGCTCAGTCCAGACTCTCCTTTCCTTTTCATTCTGTAGTCTTCTCCAGACCAACTAAATTGATGAATGGCATTAGGTCAAAACCTGTCATTCATGCCAGTGACCCATGATTATATCTCCAGTCCAGTTCTCTCCTGACCTTCAGAGGAATATATTCTTTGTCTTCTAGATATTGTCACAGATGTTCAGAAGCACATCAAATTCAGTTAAGTTCAAAGCTACACAATACTACACCCCTACCTTCCTTGTGTGTTCCATTCTTAAAGAAAGGGACAGCCATCCATCCATTTACGAAATCAGAAACCGAGAAGTCATTCTGAACGTCATTGTTTCTTTTGCCCTTTATCCAATCCACTAGCAAGCCATATTGATATATTTTACCTCCAGAGATATCTGAGTAACTGTTTCTCCACATTTCTACCATTATGACACCCAAGTACAGCTGCCATCCATCTTCTCTTGCCAACATTGCTTCAATAGTATCAATAATGTTCTCTGTAACCTGCCCATATCTTCTCTTGGAGCTCTTTTTTTATACATATATAACAGCCAGAGAGAGTTTTGAAAAGCTAATATTATTACTAACCTGTTTATTTCTTAAAACCATTCTGCCCCACTTCATTCTCCAGCTACATTGGCCTTTAATCAGCTGTTTAATGTGCCAAACCTATATCTGCCTCAGAGCCTTTGCACATATTTTTGCCTCTACTTCAAGGGCACCCCTACTCACACACACATAGCTCCATTGCCACCACCCTTAGCTATCATTTTTACATAGCTCAAAAATCACTTCTTCATAGCAATCTCCCTTGACACTCCAGATGAGATTAGTCTCCTACAATTGACTTTCATAGTATTACATATATGTTTTTCATAAAAGCTGGTTTAACAAGTGTGTATTGATCCAATGATAAAGTTCCATGGCAAACAATCAGTTCAATTCAGTAAACATTTACTGAGTGCCTACTATATGCCTGACCCAGTGTGTTGCTCTCACAATCAGAGAAGACAGCCACATATTTTAAAATAAGGAAAATTATGCTTTAAAAGTACAACCCTCATTTAAACTGGCTGAATGTTTATCAAGTACTTATCATATGCAAGATACAAGGGAAAGAAATAAACCCTCTCTGGAGGGACTCATAGACTAGCAAAAAAAAACAAACAAACAAAAAAAACAGGTACATTAAAAATAATTATAATCAGTTATATATGATGCAGGTATTTAGAAAGCCTTGTTTTTCCTTTGAGGCAGAGTCTTGCTCTGTTGCCCAGGTTGGAGTGCAGTGGTGCAATCTCAGCTCACTGCACCCTCTGCCTCCAGGGCTCAAGCAGTTCTCCTGCCTCAGCCTCCCAGGTAGCTGGGACTACAGGCATGCACCACCATGCCCAGCTAATTTTTGTATTTTTAGTAGCGATGGGACTTCACCATGTTGGCCAGGCTGATCTCAAACTCCTGACCTCAAGTGATCCACCTGCCTCAGTCTCCCAAAGTGCTGGGATTACAGGTGTGAGCCACTGCACCCAGCCTAGAAAGCTTACAGATCAGAAAAGCTCAGGTCAGTCCTGATAAATATTTTAAAATAAATACCTCTTAAATAGATAGGACGTCTCATTCCTAAATCTATGTTATCACAGAAAATATTGTGCCCCTCAGGCAAGAAAAAGTTTAGTCTGTGGAAATCAAATTTCAAAGAGACTTATACAGAATCATACATGTGCTTTTTCCTGCTTGTTAGAATAAATCTGAACTAATCATGCCCCATCCCCCTCATTTCTCCTAGCTTTTCATTTTTTCAGATGACTGAAAAGATTTATTGAGACCTTACGGCTGCTCACTGCCTAATAAAGTTCTCCCTCAGTCATCCTGCTAATTTGGTTGACTGGTCTATTTTTAAAAATTAGCAGTTTTCAGAAACAGCCTCCAGTATTGTGGCTGTGAAAAATCTGTTGAGAAGAAATAAAAGGCTAAAACAAAATTTAATACTGTAAGCAAGTATAAATTTTTTGGAATGATATACGATCCTGTTTTGTGGCAGTTTGGTCCCCGAGGCAGGAAAGAAAGCAATCTGATTTTCTGAAACATTCAAATTTCTCACCTAAGCTCAGCTAAGAATACATCATTATGGGAAGCAGAGTGGAAACGCACCATTTTATCCTTTAATTTACAGTGTCAGTGGGAACAGCACAACACAGAATCCAGAGTTCAAAGAGAGAAAAAGATCTGGCTTATGGTGGATATAAACTTAATTTCTTTGAACCGGGAGTCCAGGCCCTGCTGTGTAGATTTAACAATGGGCATTCTAGACTTCTTTTAATGGCCCTTTATTTTAGAAATAGGATAAAATATTCATGTTAAAAAACCCACTAAATATCCACTTGGTAAAAGCCCGATTCAAGAAACATTTTTTGTTGGGTAATCAAGTATTT
Organism: Pongo abelii; assembly: GCF_028885655.2. Lineage (NCBI taxonomy): Eukaryota > Metazoa > Chordata > Mammalia > Primates > Hominidae > Pongo > Pongo abelii. The sequence goes on from NC_071991.2 coordinate 117,688,894, forward strand.
TACTTGTTTTAAGATAGAACTTCTTTAGATTGTCCTTCATTTAATATAGAAGGTCAATTCTGCTTTCTACCTCAGTTGTGATATTAATCTCTCTATTTCATTCTAAATCCTATTAAGAGAGTAGAAGCTTAACTTTATCATATTAATGCCAAGATCTGGGCAAGCATTTATCTAGATATAAACAAGGATATACGCCTTTCAGAAGGTTATATCCTCATTGTGATAATGAAGAAAGGGGCTTATATGTTAACTACCGTGATTCCACAAGACAGAGTGTTTGGGAAGCCCCCTTTCACATTTTTCTAACCTGATAAGCAAGAAAACATAAGAAGAAATTATTTTGAAATACAAAAAAAACAAAAACAAAAACGAAAATGTGGCTCAAGTATAGGCTACTTTCACCAACCCTAACTCTGCCTTGTACTGGACCTAAGAGGCATCTGCTGTTCCAATGGGTCTCAAACCAGGCGGTTTGTTAAGATCACCTTGGGCAGGGGTTGGTTTTTAGAAATACTCATTACTCAGATGACCCCAACACAGAGATACTGGTGAAATTTTCTGGGTGGGGACCCTGGCATGGGTGTTTTTTATTAGTTCCCAGGTGGTGTTTATATTCAGCCAGGCTTGAGAATCACTGGCATGTCTGACCCCAATTCACCAATCTATCAATTAAGCAAGGAGCAACGTTCAGGTTAAATAAACAGCTTAGAGTATCAGAGGCTCAACTCTGAGAATGCCATGTAGCCCTCATCCGTACCCCACTCCATGAGTGGCTGTACTCTTTTATTTACTGAATTGTTCCACCAAACAGATACATTGTTTTGGTATTTTAACTATTGCTGGAACAAAGCATTAAGTTATTCAAGCAGGCGAGAAATTCAGTGGAAAAAAAATCATGTGTTAAATCACTTGCTTGGCTAAACTGACAGTTGGTTTCTGCTGAATATTGAGTCGGGAAACCCTTACCCAAATCCTCTGTTGATGAAATAATATATCACTGTACCACTGAATCTCTCTGTCTTTTAAAATATATATGTATAATTGAATATGAGCAAATCTCTGCATTTATATTTTCTTCCAAAAAAGTACTGTTCCTGTTGTCAAATTGGAACATATTGTACTTCCTATATATATATATCACCCACAAGTCATTTTTAAACCTGGATCACTGTCTATCCTGAAATAAAAGGTCTACTACTAGGAAGGGGCGGCTTTATCCTCCTCCATTCCTCAAAGCTTCAAATTCCCATCTGCTATGCATTGCTAAAGGGCCTGATGATGAATTTCCCATTGCTTTTGCATTTTTAAAAAAATTAAAAGAATTGGTCAAAGAAAAGAAAATCCTTTGTCTATGACTTATATGAAATCTAAGTATATTTAGAATATAGTCCAATCTCATTTGTACTAGCAATGTGTTACAAGTCTTTTTGTATACAAAGGAATCTCTTTGTAATCCATTTGACCAAGCAGCAGGATCCAATATGAGACCGCTCTTGGTGCTCCTCCAAATGGGTGCAAAACCACTAGAGCATTTTGATTCACAATGTGGGGAAGATGTTATATATGTAAAACACACATATATGTACACATGTGTATATATTTTACATGTACATGCGTGTATGTGTGTATATATGCATATATACATATTACACATGATATATATAGAAAATCTGGCAGGCTAGTAACCCAGTGTATCCTCTCCTGTGAGGACACAGAAAAAGATAAAAACCAAAAACACGATAAAAAGCTAATGGTCACAACCTGTAGTAAGAATCTAAAAATTCCACTAACAATCAGGCTTTTGGAACCAGATTAAGGAAACTAAAAATGGCTGGCCTAAATAAACTTCACTCCCACTGCCCCTCACTGCCTGACAAAAAATAGTAGGAAGATAATATTTTTTTCTTTCTTTTTTTTTCCCTCCCTTCATCTTACTAACTAGAGAATCAAGTTTATTCTACAAAAAAAAAAAAAAAAAAAGAAAGAAAAAAAGAAAAAACCGAAGGGCTGTTCAGTTTTTCCATGATAGCTCTGAATTTCCTAGTTTCTAAACCTGTTTCTTTTTTTTTAAATGATGGTAAAAGTGAGGTACATTTGTGTTGTTATGAGTACTACATGTGATTAGTCTATGCAAGGCCTTTAGTTAGTGCTTAGCATAGAATATTTACTGTATAATTATTAACGATTAATATTGCACTGCAAGAAGCATACTTTCATAAGCAGACGTTTTACTAATTTTTACATCTACTCAGAGATTAAAAATTACAGAAAACTGAGAGAAGCCACAAATTTATAAAGAAAAGACCCACTACCAGTGGTTCAATAGAACAGGCTCAATAGAGCAGTGCCTGGCAGGGTGGAGGTGCTCAACAATTATTTGCAGAATTAATGATAATAGGTCTTGATAGAGAGGGAAAGAAAAACGAAAGAGCTTGGTGATGGTGCGTGTTGAAAGAGCAGTTTTCTGGGTACTATAGAAGTTTAGCTTGCTGGAGACAATCATGCCTCAGTACAGCAGAGAGGTACTGGGTGCTTACTTGTCAAGTACAGTTTCAGAAGGGTGCATATCCATCAAGGGTGAGGAGTAGGGGGAAGGGGTGTCTATGAAAGGAATCTGCTCAACCTGCAAATAGAGAGTAAAATCCGTCATTTGTCTCTTGATGACTATGGAGGCTGGATAAATTTTCATTATTGGAGTATAGGTAAGAGGGAAAAAAATTAATTCAAACTTTTTAAGAAATTATAAAGACCAAGGGAAGAGAACATCATTTTGAAGATGATTGCTGGCAAAATCATACCTCTGAAAAGTATTACCATCAGAATCACGCATTAGTAATCATTTGACATACATAAAATCATGAGCTCTATGTGACATCGGCAGAGATTTGCAAGAGAACAAATTGAACTGTGGAGTGATATTGCTGTAATAATAACAATATATGTAACAGTTACAGTGAGAAGTATGATTATTAATAATGTGGCAAGTATTTGTATTTGATCCTATCAAAAATAAAATGCATCAATAATGGTAATGATTATGTCACTGAAATACAGTTAAAATTATGAAATTATCTTGCAATTGTTATATTTCCTAATCATAGCATATGCAAGTCAAGTGCCTGCCACTTCTGTTAATGTCAGATATGACTGAGGGGTGATGCTCAACTATCAATAACAGCAACAATGTCAGCTGTCCTTTCTATGTGTATTGAGCATGTTAGCACTAATGTCATGGCAGTTCTAAATGTAGATAACTACCTCTTCTCTAGAGATGATGAAACTGTGGCTCTGAAAGGTCAGGCAATTTACCTAGAGATAATGATGCAGGAAAAAGCTGTGTCTGTGGCCAGGACACTTCTGCATTTTCACTGAAGTGACCTGCACACGCACAACACTCTGTGAAACTCAGGTTTCTATTTTGCATAATGGAAACATGAACACATTCATTGCAGTGCTATTTTGAAGACAGAATGAGAAAGGCAGTGTGAAAGTGTTTTTAAACATTTCCATGCTGTTGGATCACACTCTCTGTGATGACACCTAAGCATCTGCATTTCCCAAAGATTCATAGGTGATTGTTAATTTTCAGCCACCATTCGGAAATGCCTTTTGAAGAGAATCTGGCATGAACCACTCAGTCTCACATATTCCCAGAGTTTGATTTATATAGTATTCTCATTTTTAGTTATGGCAATACAAATACTAGTCATCATTTCAGGCTGTTCTCTCAAACTTTGAATCGCTAGGCTAATTACAGGCTACATAGCAAAATAAGGCCCCTCCATCCACAATCCTGGCATGAATTAGCAATGTTGGCCCACTTGCTCCCTGCAAGAAAAGTGTTAGGAGCTGGTGGACTAGTGGCCACTTTTCAGGGAGCTGGGCAGTTGGAGATCCCATACCAGAAGGATGGCAGCTGGGAAATTCAATATAGACCCAGCAGGATGGAAGAAGGGCAGAAGGTTGTTCAGTACCTCTTCCTTACAAAAGCTTTAGGAAAATCATTAAGTTTATGAAATGCTAAATGTGAAAAAAGGAGTGAAGGGGTGGATCCTCTCATCTGGGCCTGACATATGTAGCAGGGTTGAAATTGTTAATTTCTAATGCAGATATGCCAAAATCTGTACCCGCTTTCTGTAAGTTGTCTAAGTATCCTCATGAGTCTTACCATTCTGGCTGGTAGAAAAGAACATAAAGTTCTCAAGCTTCTTTTAAAATTTAAAACTTTTTGTTGTTTTTCTTGAAAACGTTTCCAAAGAATCTCAAGAAACTCTGTGATGAATTAAAATTCCAAATCCAACTTTGAGCTGTTTTTTCCTTTTCTTCTTCCTTCTTCAGCACGGTTATCCTCATGAGATTGGCGAAGGCCTCGTCTTCCTGGCCTGTCATCTGGGTTTGCGCTGTTTCCACCCTCAAGTGGAATGGTGGTTCTCATCTTTTCTGTGGGCATCTGGCATTGGTGGCTACTGAGGCTTTTTTATCCCACTTGTTTGTATATATTCTGTATTAGCAGCTGCAATTGCTGAAACTATCCACTGGGAGAACCATAGTATCCCCATCCTTTCCATCCTGTTTTCTGGACTCTACCTCTTCTTTCACAGATGCTGTAAAACAGGCTCAGAACCTTCTTCCGTCTGCCCTCCACCTTGCTCCGCTTTCTCTGGGCTTTTTCACCCACAGCCGAGGCAGTGTGGTTATTCCGCTGTCTGTGAAGGTAGCTCCAAGGGCAGCCATCTGGCTCTCAACACAGCTATTTTTCTTGTACCCATTAAAACACTGCAAGATTGGAAATTTCTTCTACTCCAGGAGTCAAGATAGAATATCAGAGTAAAGTCATCTTACTGTCATTTTTCGTCTGCTTAGGATGTTCCTTGTTTACAGGGAGCACACTTCAAGGCAGTTTGTCCCAGGTCTCATTCTGCATTGAGACCCCCTTCAGACATTTCTGAACTGCTGCTGTATAGTGTCACTGCCTGCTGAATATGGGACTTCTCTCAGCAACTCATGATCAACATATATTGCACCTTGATATGAAAGAAGCAAATTGCCTACAACAGGGCTTTCCCAGACTTATTTGTTCAGTTTTCACTACCTTATAGTTTTGATCCCAAATGGAGGGCTTGGTGTCTGACCTCTGGCTTCACTCTTCTCTGTTCCAGCCACCTTTCCTAAACCAGAAGGGCATTGATATACTTCACCTTCCTGTATTATGAAATTTCCCTGATTAGTCTCATTGCCTTCTCCAAATGTATCTTTCACCCTTCTTTTAACTTGGGATCATAACACTGGAAGGTTTGAAGGTGAATACGATTTATTCATCAGTTCAATGCTATCTAAAAGATTTTCCTTTTACATTAGATTTCATGCAAGAATTTAGGAGAGGCAGTTCTTTGGAGATGTCAGAAATTAATTGTCACTCCACATCTTCCGCTATCTCCCAAAGTAAGAACATGCTGCCCTCTTAAAGTCAAGCCTCATAGTTTATAGCTAAATAAATGAGTGCTTGGACATTGTTGTTTTCTCCCATAAAGCTGTGTACCGTGTCTCTGAATGGTCTGAATATAAGAATCTACCCCATTTAAAATGGGACACAGTTGAAACTGGACTAACTGGTCTTCTTTTACCTTCCTTGACAGGCAGGAAGTATTTCTGTCTCTGGAAGAAACCATTACAGTCATACTGCATTACTGGCTCTTGTAGCAGAATGATACATTTTATTGCCTTGTTTACTAACCCTTCTTGTTCTGGTAACACTGCTGGCATTTTAAAATTTGGCTTTCTATCAAAGCCAAACTGCTTCTTTTAGTGGTTTTCTTTATTTTCTATCAGAGCATTTTAACCCCACTTGAACAAAACCAGATATAAAACTTTTGAATAGAGAAATCCTCACAACCTTTATAAGACAAATGTGCTTTGTTTCTCATTAGGTTTAGCTATAAGGTACTGTCTCTAGTTCTTCTAAAGGGATAAAAACATAAAATTGGTAGATTATCCTATAGGCCACTCAGAAAACGGCTAATTACTTTGTAATTTTCTCTAAATCCTGGCTATCACAGTGACATTGACAAATTATTTTCAGTTTTGTTGAGATTGATGACAAATTTGATGTTTGTTCTAATATAAACTTGAATATAAGGGAGTGATAGGTTAGTGGTTAAGAAGTGGGTTTTGACATCAGATCATTGGCATTCAAGTCTCAACACTACCACTGTTGGGTCTGTGATCTTGGGCACACTAATAATGTCTGTAGTAAGATTACCATCTACAAAATGTAGATAATATTTACCACTTGATAGAATTGAACTAAAACAACATGAGATAAAGTATGTATAGAATCTGGTTCAGCATAAGATCTCTATGGAAAGAGTGAATATGTTATCTAATGGGTTATCAGATACAATTTGCAACAACTAATTAAGATGGTAATATCAGCATTACTATGTAAACCAATCACCACAAATTAAAGTGGTAGGATATTTTGGTCACATTCACTTCTGTTAATGGTCATAAACCTAGTTCTAGAAGCCAAGAACAGATTTTGTAGGAAAAAAGACGTATTTGATATGGAGCTGTAGAGTTTCTTGAAGTGTCTCTTGAATTGTATTCCCTGATTAATAAACAGTGCCTTCCTACACATGGATTTGATTTCATCTTCTACTTCATACTCAGAGTCCACTAATCCCCTGTAAGACATTTGAACCTAGCTACTAGAAAAAATAATAGGAAGCGTAAAAACTAATGAAGTTACAAATAAATTAACAGCTTACTTGACAATAAATGTGAAGTCAAGTTTAATCTACCTCTTAATCTAAGGAAAATTAGTAAGAGACATTTTTGTCTGCACAGCTTTGACATTGAGCTATATTTGTGCTTTCATGCAACGCAGATTTTGCTAGTTTATTTCCACAGTTAATATCTGCCTCTACCATAGATTTGGCCTGAAAAAATATTTCCAGGAAAAGTTTACTAAAAAGGGTAACAAATGGATTTCATTTTGTAGTGAAACTTCAGAATCATTTCTCTCTTCCTGTTTTTTCAAAGGGATACATGCATAATTCGTTTACTTTGTACTGCATATTTTTATATTCTTTTTCCTCTCCTTATGCTCTTTACTGCTATGTTTATATTTATATAACAGGTGCAAACTGAGCATATAATGGAGTGAAAAATGCAGTAATTTGGCTCACCCCTTCCATCTAGGTTACTAGAAATGCAGCTTGCCAACTCACTTCCAAAGTACAGAATATTTTGCCACCTAGGAAAGACATATTGGAATGAATATACAAAATATAACATGCACATGCACATGCAAACACTTATGTAGCCAAGGCCACAGATACGCGATGCTTGCCTGCGACAATATTTCTGAACAGCCATTTAATCAACAACTATATTTGAGGAATTAATATGTTCAGAAATGTGACATACGGTGATCATACACTTGTAATAAACACAGGAATTCTGCCTTCGTGGTGACTCCAGTGCCAATATCACCCATTTCATTTCCAGCTACTATTACTGAGTACTTCAGCTACTATTTTACTGTAGACATTTTCCAAGCCGAAGGTCTCTCGCAGGGTTTTCTCTGTAACTCAGTTCTACTGGAATTCTCCCATTGCCTCTTAGCACAGCAACACTGTACTGTAAGCATGCTACGAAGACCTGTTCTCTGGTTGTAGACTGCACCATTCACTGAAGTGACATTACTCTCTTCATGAATGTGCTAGACCTGGCCCAGCTGCCATGCTAGAGCACGTTTTCCCCTGGCTTGTGGGGAATAAGCAAACTGACCTTCTCAATCATTTTGACTGCTACACCTTTCTTTTGTTGTCGTTGTTGTTTTAATTTCCTCTTACATTTCTGGATTCTTCTACTTTCCTCTTTCCCCTATATTATTTTCCCGTTTCTATCTTGACTTTTTTTTTAGAACTAGTTAATTTTATTTTAGAAGTAAAGGAATATTATAAAAATAGCACCTGTTAAGTTCCCTCTTTATATCACAATTATCCTAGGTGTATCAATAATTAATTGTATTTTTAAAAATGAATAAGAAAATATCTTCTAGGTCTGAAATTGGAAGATCACATAATTAAATTTGTATGTAGTTATAATGCTTCACTAAATGGAAAGAAGAAACAAAATAAAAATTAAGCTGAATTCCTTAAACATATAATATATCCTTAAATTTAAAATATATTTTAGAAACTTTGACCTCCCAAAGATATAAAAATCTATCCAAACTTAATTTGTATAACATTCTCTTATGTCTCAAAGATAGGATTCCCATCTACTAGAGATCGAATGGAAGAAAAAAATAGGATTTCTTCATGTTCCAACAGATTTATATAACTTTGAAAAAATTTACATTTTTGTGTTTCCAAGATTTTGATGATCAATTTAATTTGGATTTGACTCTTAAAGTTTAACTGACAAAGCTAAATTAAAATGTTTTACCCACATTTCCACATTTTCTTCCTGCCACCTTAGAATGCACTACTCCCTTTGGAGACTGTTGTAAAAGCTGATGTATTTTTTTGTTTGTGTTTTTTTTTTTTTTTTTGAGTTGGAGTCTCACTCTGTTGCCCAGGCTGGAGTGCAGTGGCACAATCTCAGCTCACTGCAAGCTCTGCCTCCCAGGTTCGTGCCATTCTCTTGCCTCAGCCTCCTGAGTAGCTGGGACTACACGCGCCCCCACCACGCCCGGCTAATTTTTTGAATTTTTAGTAGAGTAGATGGGACTACACGCGCCCCCGCCACGCCCGGCTAATTTTTTGAATTTTTAGTAGAGATGGGGTTTCACTGTGTTAGCCAGGATGGTCTCGATCTCCTGACCTCGTGATCCGCCCTCTTCGGCCTCCTAAAGTGCTGAGATTACAGGCATGAGCCACCGCGCCCGGCCCACCGTACTTTTTATTGGCAAGTTTCCTTTGCATTTCTAGTATTACTCCTGGTGAGTGGAAAATTCTCTAAAGGAAATGTCTTCATTGTCAAATGCACCTGATGAATACAGAAAAATCCTAGACTGGCGTTTTAAGTTGGTCATGTTTTGTCAAGCTTTCTTTGATGTAGACAGTGGTTTCAGAGTAAATCCTCCAGTGTTTCTCGTTGTCTTCCTTACAGTTTGTTTCATGTTTGCTTTCCCTAAGCCAGTGCTATTTTACTGTTTTGATCATACGCCAGTATCTGTCAATATTTCATACAAACCTATAACACAAAAGGACACCAACTTCCTAGGATATAGCACGTAGTTTATATCTCTCACCCTTTCCTCACATCCCCTGCCATTGTTTAGTTACACCATTTGTAAGCAGACCCTTGACAGTTTGCCCCTGTGGACTGCACTGTACCATTCAAGTATCATTCAGCCAGTCAGTCAACTTGATGAATTTTAGCATGAACCTCGGAATAACAGTTTTTTAGTCTCTACATGAGAACATTCTTCAGACTATTAACATCTGCAGAGGGGAAAAATGGCCATAAAAGCCGGGCATATCAACATTTCAACCACTACTATTAACAGTGCCAAAGCTCTGGTATCAAGTACAATGAATTGTGAATAGACTATTAAAAGCTGACAGCAAATGAATAGCTGTGACTCTTATCTAAATTGACAAAGATGCCTATATCTCTCTCTCCTTTTCATCTTTGACATTTATGAAAAGTCTTTCAAGACTATACATTTTTGTAGTGATAGTATCCTTCTGTATGATCATAAAATTGTGACTTTCTATTTTGTATAACAATAGGGTACATATATAGAGTACATCTGGCAAACTCTAGCTGATACAATTGGTTTACATCTTATATGAAAGTTTGGGGAATAGGAAAATGTATACATGTAAAAAAATTCCTATTAAATTATCAGAACTATAATTTTAATTTGAATATTACAATCACTTGAACATAAAGTACATTTACCATATTCCATTTGATGGAATAAATATAAGACATCTGCCAACTCATTCTTTAAAAATCGATGCTATAATTGTGATTCCAAAAAACCAAGTCAACACGTAACTACTTTAGTTGATCATTTGATGACTACTAATAATACTTACTCTTCTATTGCTTAAGATCTAACATGAGCCAAATGCAATGGAACAATCAATTCCAATGTGGTGTAATAAATGCTATAATGAAACAGGTGCGAATACTATGGAAACAGAGTTAGAAGATGACTAAGTGTTAACTAAGGTGAAACCATAGCATTAGAGACCAGAGTAGGAAGTAAGCATTAGGAGAAACAAGTGAAGAATGTTTCACTCAAAGAGACACCATGACTAGCAATCTGAAAGAAAGATCATATTTAAGAAACTGAATATTTGTTTGCTTTTCTAATAAAGTTGATGTAGGTGTGGCAAGTGGCAGATGGCAAAAGACTGAAGAATTAAATAGGGTCAGATTACAAAGCTTTAACTTATGATAAGTCACTTTGGACTTTATACTAAGGTCAATGCTAAAGAGTAAGTGAATCAGTGAACTTTGGCTCTAGGAGGAAGGCAAGACCAGCACAGTGCATAACATTTAGAGATTATTAAAGTAATCGAGTTCAGAGATGTTTTCTGAACAAATGAGCAGCAATGGTTATAGATTTTCAATCAAAAGAAAATTGAAATCAATTTAAAACTTAGTTTCTTTTAATTCTGGGCTATGACAAAATACATAAATACCCCTTAAATATGCCTTAAAGGTCCTTTATTTTTACCTCTCCAATTGTTGCTCTTTACTACTCCTGATTTTCCATCACAAAACCTCAAAATAAGGAATTGAGATGTTGCCAGGTCCTAAGGAAATAAGTGCATGGGGATAATTGTCAAGAAGTTGGGAAGAAGGGAGAGGCTCAGTCCTAGAGAGAAGAAAACTAGTTCAGTGTTGTAGCTTTTGAATGTTAGGTTTGTATAGAAGAGCCGAACTCACGGTGTGGTACACAGACCTCTAGGGGGTCCCTAGGACATTTCAGGGAGTCCACAATATCAAATCTACTTTTATAATATTACTAAGGTGTTATTTCTTTCCGAGAGGTTGACCTTTTTACTGATGGTGCAAAATCAGTGGTGGGTGAAGCTATTGGCAGTTAAGCAGTAATCAATTGTTGTAGTCACTGTATTCATCACTTACAATAAATAAATAAACAAAAAACAGTTCACTTAACAATGTCCTTGATAAAGAAGTAAATTACTAATTGTATTAAATGTCAACCCTTGAGTACCTGTCTTTTTAATCTTATGACCAAATGAAAGTTACACAAAAATAGCTTGTGCTGCATGCAGACAGTCTCCAGGAAGGAGGAAGAGGTGGAGGAAGAGTGGGGCAGGAAGAGGGGGTTGGAGAGGGGGGAAGGGGAAGAGGAAGAAGAAGAACACCTGTGTTATTGTCTCAGTCAGTTGTGAGTTGAACTCATCAATTTTTCCATGGAGTGCCATTATTGTGTGAAAGAACTAGTGAGTGACAAACTATGGTGATTTAGATTTGGGTATTTGACAGACATTTCAATACTGAATAAGGTGAACCTCTCACTTCACAGAAAACCACTGACAGTATTTGTTGCCAATGATAAAATTTAAATGTTCAAGTAAAAATCAGAAAGTTGGAAAATTAGTGTCTGCCACCATAAGCTTGACATCTAATAGAGACTTTCTTGATGAGATGGGAATGATGTTTTAAAAAGATATATTATTTTGATTTAGTATAATAAAATAAGTCAATATTTGGAAGATGCACATAACATAGTAAACTAATATGTTCAAAATGATCTATGCATGATTATGCATGGATAAAAAATCCATTCAAAGAGAATGCTATACCAGCAGATTTTAATATTACACAGTTATGTGTTCTGTGCTATTGACTTAAAAGTTCTTTTTATTAGTTTCTTAGAGTCTCCATAAAAAATACAACAGCCTGGGAGGGTTAAACAGAAATTTATTTTTTCACAGTTCCGAAGGCTAGAGATTTGAGATCAAGGTGCTAGCATGCTTGGTTTCTTCTTAGGCCCCTCTCCTTGGCTTGCAGATGGCTGCCTTCTCCCTGTGTCCTCACATGGCCTTTTCTCTGCGTGTGCCTCCCTGGTGTCTCTCCTTCTTCTTATAAGGACACCAGTTCTACTCTAGAGCGCAACTATTATGACCTCATTTAACCGTAATTCCCTTAGAAGCCCTATGTTCAAATATAGTCACGTTTAAGGATAAGACCTCACCACTTAAGGTCTCGAGTTTGAGACCAGCCTGGCCAACATGGTGAAACCGCATCTCTACTAAAAATACAAAAATTACCTGGTATGCACCTGTAATCCTAGCTACTCGGGAGGCTGAAGCAAGAGAATCACTTGAACCGACAGAGCAAGACCCTGTCTTAAAAAAAAAAAAAAAAATCTGATTATAGATTTCACGTTGAAATCAACTTGTGAGAACCTAGCACTTGTTGAATTTTAGTGTAATATCAAAGAAGAATGCTTATAATTACCTGATAAATTATTGAAATTCAAATTCCTTTCCCAACTACATATTTTCATGGAGAGATGTTTTATTCATATACATTAACCAAAACAGCATATCATAGAAAAATTCAGTGCAGATATGAGTATACAGCTATCTTCTGTAAGCCACACATTAAATTTGCAAAACTTTACAACCACACCAATATTCCACTATTCTTTTTCTTCAGAGATAGTGTTATTTATCACAAAGTGTTATGTTTATTTTAATTGGTAAAGGAATTTTTATTATTTTTAATGAATGAGTTAATAAATTTCTTTATGAATATCTAATGTGGCAAATATCAATAAATATATCACACATAACCTTAAGCTCTTTGGGTTCTCAATAATTTCTAAGTGTCCAAAGAGTTACTGAGACTAATATGTTTAACATCTGCAGCTTTAAAACATCAGCTTGGATTTTGACTGTGTTTAGAACTTGTGATCTTCCTGAAGATGATTCATCAATGTCAAAGCACAAGTAAGAAGAAATTAGTAACTGGTAAAGAAGCCTGAGGAATGCCTGTATTTAAAGCCAGAAAGAAGAGAATGAGCTGGCAAATAATGATTAGTAATAACTACCTTTTTAAAGTACTATACTAGGCTCTAGGTACACAGAAATGAGCAAAACAAATGCAGCCCATGCCTTAACGTAGCTTATGGTCCAGTGGAAAAAGAAAGGGAAAACACCTTTTCATGGACGACCAGAAAAAAACAATTTCAAGGAGGGAGTAGTGAGTATCAATTATTGCAGGTAATTCAATTAGATGAGGACAGAAACATGGTCTCTGTGACATCAGGGAGTTTAGTGAAGGTGGGCTTGCTGAAAGCAGTGAGTTAAGAATGCACATGACTTCTCCACACCTGCCTTTTCAGCATTCAGGAATGGATTATCTCGCAATTCTTGTGTCAGATGAGAGAGGAAAGTTGTCCAGAGCCATTGGAGAAAGGAAAGCTTCTTGATTACTTAGCCTCAGTATTATTTTTTGTTTCCCATACTCCTAAGATGCATATTAACCATGAATTAGCAGGACTTGTACTTTTACATTATCTAACCCTGCATTTGAATTATGTCTGTTGACAGACATCAAAAATATCCCACTTAACTGTCCCTTATGTACCTCTCCTCCCTTTCTTTTACTCTCCCTCTCTTTTCTCTATCTCTCACACACGCTCACATTTGCACACACACATCCACGCACATAATCTTCCATACTCTACTGTTTCTGTAACCTTGGATATGTGTAGTAGTAGGAGGGTTATCGCTTCATGCAACAGCATAAATCACTCTTGATGAGTTCTAATTCCTAAAACAAGTGGCTTCTGGATGAATCTGCATTTAACTCCATTAAATAAATGCTCATGTATCCTAGATATGTCTTCTGAATCAATCAGAACATGAATATTTTCACTGTGACAAACCTTCAAATATTTGAAGATTGTCATTACTTGTTCCTTGAGTATTTTGTCCCCCAATGTAAATATCACCATTTATTTCAAGCAATTCTCAAATGACAAGATTTTCATTACTATATCCATCCTGGTAACTCCCCTCAGGACATATTCTAGTGTACTAATATCTCCGTAAATATTGCCCCAGAATGGCACAGTGTGTTTTCAGGTGTGTTCACAGTAGTATATGTACATTGGGATTCTTGTGCTTCTTGACACAGACACTTCATTGCTTTTAATAACCTAAGAAAACATATCAGTGTACTGTATTTGTCTAGTATTGTGTGGATAATGCTTAGTTTTGGAGAGGCATGTGGTAAAACAGGATACTTATTCATACTTTTTATGTGTTTGCATGTATGTGAATACACACACACACACACACACACACACACCCCCCTCATTTTCTGAATGTAACTTAAAAATAGGTTTTAAGAGAAATGAAAACAACTTTTTGCCAAGTGGCACTACTACTGATAATTATGGGTATAATTTGTTTTGGGTTTTTTGTTTGTTTATTTGTTTTTTTGAGAGGGAGTCTCACTCTGTCTCCCAGACTGGACTGCACTGGCACGATCTCGGCTCACTGCAACCTCCACCTCTATGGATATAATTTTTATCAAAGGGAAACTTCCCTGGGGTTGCCTTGCTTGGACACCCCTCTCTGTCCACTAGAGAATTATTCCTCTCATCTGCAGTCTCTTCCTTTTCAGTCTGTCTCCTGTCTTTCTTTCAGATCTGTCATTCTAGGTCCAAATCGACTCACTTCACTGCACCACTTCAAAACCCTTCACGGTTGCCCATCAATTTCAAGGCCAAATCTCAACTCCTCATCTGACTTCCATGGCCTTTTACACTCTGGCTCCTGCTGCTGTCTCCCTCCTTGCTTCAATCACACAGGATGTGTGGCTCTCCTACCTCTTGCTGTGACTTTTCAGACACACAGGAAGGAGATTTGGGGAGGTTGAAAAAGGTACAATAATCCATATCATCTGGAAGCTTTTTCAAATGGTACATGTCCTTCTCACTCTTCTCAGATATTTCATATTTCCCAGCAGGGTTGAAGAACCCTGTTGAGCATGACTGCAGCCCCCAGGCACTGTTAATACTGAGAGGGTGCCACGTCCCCTAGCTGTATGAAAATAGATAAAAGATGGAACAGTGCTGCTCTACCTGTATAAAATCCAAATCTTTCTTTAGAATTCTACTCAAATATTAAGGCTTCTCTGATGCCCTCTCTGTCTCCTATTATCAGGAGTTATGTAGCACATTGTGTTTGGTTAAACTATTTCAGATGACTGATCTGGCCGTTTTGGCCCACAAGAAACTCACTGTAATATGCTTCAATCTGCTGGTAGATCCATACACACACATCTCACTGCATGTTATCCTTTGTTTATAAGCCTGTCTTGATCTTAGACTGTTACCCCTTGGTGTAAAAAATACATCGCATCCCTGACAACCAGCACTATTGCCTGGCATGTAGTAAATGCTCTGTACGTATTGAATAAAATGATATTTTCTATTAAAAAAATTAAACCTAATATCCAATAATAGTAGAATAATGATACTTTGTAGCCATGAAAAGTATAAGTTGAGCATTAAAATCATGAACAGCTTGCTGTAGTACTTATAGTCTAACAACAAGTTTAAAATATACAAGAATGTTTATGCAAATAGACAAAACATGAAATATAAGAAGTTTTAGGGTGAGTGATGGGATTTTTTTTCTCGTTTACAAGTATTTTTTAACTTATTATACATAGCAAGTATGTGTCATACTATTCGCTCACTACCGAGGGCATAGCATGTCTTAAATCTTTGTACATCCTTGCAGTTAGCACAATACATGTGTGTTACAGATGATCAATAATGATCTGTTGAATGAAAATTTTAAGTGCCCTAGTGTAATGTAAGGGAAATCATAGTCAGAAAATATTTTGTTAAGGGACCTCAATGAGCCAAATCCAAACTTGCTTTATTGAATTAAGAAGCACTGGTGAAAGAAGTAAAAATGGGTCCTATACCATTCACCTTCTTATTCCCAAACCCCACAACCTGTATACTAAGGGTGGTTATGAGGCCAAACTTCCTAAGACAGTTTGACTAAAACACAAGAGGCATGTATAGGAGGAAAAATTTCAAGTTCTTGTTGATTTTGCTTTTTGACTTTTTTGTCCCCTTTGTGCTGTGGGTAAAATTATCAAAAGGATAAAAGCAGAGGTGCCTATGCCTAGTACTTCCATTTCTTTGAGTGCTGGCAATGTACAGTTTTCTTGGATACCTGGAGCAGCTTAAGAATCCACTCTTGACCCCTGTTTGTCAGCACTCTGTCTCCACTCCAGAATGAACAGAGGCTATGTTTCTAGAAAAGCCAACTTCTTCTTTGTTGCTATTTTCTTTCTCATGTCTTCTTCCTCCCTCTATACTAATTTTCTCCGCTGTGAAGCTCGCATGAATTAAATTGCAGTGAAACGTAGTGGCAACTACAGTGAAAGAAGAAATGGTTAAATCAAGAGCTCCTATTCTGGTTGGAGTTTATTACTTCCTTGTCTTTGGACAGTGGCCTCTTGTGGGGACACAACTGAGAGAGATCGTCATAGCTCATGGGTCCCAATGTGGTGCTTTGACCTAATTAGTTTATTTTCACTGCTGTGTAAAAAGATCCTAGAGGAAAAAAAAATAGACTTTTCCAGGTGTGAGCTATTACCCTAAAATAGCATTTCCCACCTGCACTAGTCTGTGATCATTGTCCATTAGTAGATGTCAGAGGACACATTTTCTTCTATCCAAGACTCACAGGATTGGAAGACTTGAAGAAAAAAAAAAGAATAATGGTATATTTTCATGGTAGAAAACTATTCCTATGTAATCTGTAGGAGGAAAATATAAAAAACCTATCTTGCACATTTTAAAACTAGCATATAGAATAACAAACAATAAATTTTATTTATTTATTTATCGAGACAGAGTCTCATTCTGCCACCCAGGCTTGAGTGGAGTGCAGTGGCTTCATCTCTACTCATTGCAACCTCCACCTCCTGGGTTCAAGTGATTCTCATGCCTCAGCCTCCCGAGTAACTGGGATTGTAGGCGTGCACCACCATGCCTGGCTATTTTTTTTTTTTTTTAATTTTTAGTAGAGACAGGGTTTCACCAAGTTGGCCAGACTGGTCTTGAACTCCTGACCTCAAGTGATCCACTCACCTTGGCCTCCTAAAATGCTTGCATTACAGGTGTGAGCAACCGAGCCTGGCCATAAGCAATAAATTTTAGACAAGCTACCTCTATTCTTTCCAGTTTACATTATGTTTTAGAAAGCCATTTTTTTTTAACATTTAAAAGTAACCAGGTACAGAATAAGAAAATCATCTCATTTTCTAAGGGGAACAGTATAAAGCAAACTGTAATGATGATTAAAACAAATGAATAACCCTATTACAAAATTAATTGTGCATTTGTACAATTCAGAATCAATCAAGACTTAGATTTTACATTAATAATAAGAAAAAAAATCAAAAGGGATCTGAACCACCAAACAGAACTGTAATATCTTCTGGCATGTCTAACCAGTGGATATATATATATATAGCCAGTCTCAATGAAGCTCATCTTCTCTGCCTTTTCTCACTCTCTCATTCCAATGGAGTATGTTTGTTTGTTTGAGTGTTTGGGCAATTGATGTGTTTTTCCAGTTCCCCTAGTAGAGCTGATTGCACTGTTAAGCCACTGTGCAGTATATTAAGGAGAATTAGATCCCAGAATTTAGAATTTGCAGCCATGTGGTACCTTTTCTAATCAGATGAAAATGTCAAGAAATTGGTCTAAGAGTAGAGTATGAGAGCCGAAATGCTGAATATTCTCAATTTCAATATAAATAAAGATTTGAGAATTATAGTGTTTGAAACTAAAGATACAAACAGTAACAAAAGGGAAGATTTTAAAGCTTTATTTTTGCATTTGAGGTTTATAAGCTATTATTGCTACTGTATATTTTAAAAATATATTCTTTCCAATAAAAATATTGGCCATCATTCTTGTTGCCAAGAATAAGAAGAATATTTAAAAAGTGAAGTATGACATGAAGTAAACAAATATTTTCATAATGGACTTTAATATGTACTCATCATTAAGAAATTAAAGATAATCTGTAAATAAAACAATGATGATATAATGGTTTAGAGGGTTAAGATTTAGGAAGTAGTAGAGAAAATAATTATCTGCATTATGCAAATATAATCCTTAGAATGCAATATTTGATTAATAGGAGTTGTCCTATATGTCATTCATAAACTTGTAACAGAGAGAAACCTCTGCATAAGCTCAGGTGTTCAAGTATGCAAGAAACACAGTTTTCTGTATTTTTGCTCTTGCTAAACTTAATTTGTATTCTGGGCCCTGGTTTCATCAAGTGGCAGAAACTCAATCTCAGTCAGCCCTAACTGACTATCCTCCAGGACTCTGTCTACAAAATGCCAGGTGGGGGGGCCATCTGGCCCTCAGTGTCATCAGCCACCCCTGCTGGCACCCACTGAGACTTCCTTATTCCAGTCTGCTCTGTGGTCACTGGTCCTTGTGGGTTGCCACTGCAGCCTCCTTGTCCTCATTCCAAGGACACATTAGGCCTTCTGGCTCTATGAGTATTTTTCATTGGAGAAATTTTGCTTCTGCTGTACTGCTTCAGGCTAAAGGAAACTCTGTCAGCTGTCTCAGCCCACATGCCCCGTCAAACTTTGCTCTTTGAGAGACCCAATTCATCAAAGGTTTTAGTCATTCTCTTTCAGTATGGAGACTTGATCTATGGATATCAGTAAAGCACTCTCTTTCTCAGTGATGTCACAAATGTCTAGACATTTCATTTTTGCTGCTCATTTTCTTCCTCTTCTCAGCCTATCGAACTTTGCCCTGGAGAGAAAGCAAATACGGGAAGAACAACTTCTTTACTATGAATTCTTCCAAGTAATTTTGAATTTTTGAACTCAAAATCTAATGGGTAATTTTATTTCTGTTGAATTTTAATGTATCAGCCACTACTGGAGACAATCAATATACAACTTTTTTTTTTTTTTTGAGTCAGAATCTTGCTCTGCTGCCCAGGCTGGAGTGCAGTGACTCGATCTCGGCTCACTGCAACCTCTGCCTCCGAGATGCAAGCGATTCTCCTGCCTCAGCCTCCGGAGTAGCTGGGATTACAGGCATGTGCCACCATGCCCAGATAATTTTTGTATTTTTAGTAGAAACAGGTTTCACCATGTTGGCCAGGCTGGTCTCAAACTCCTGGCCTCAGGTGATCTGCCCACCTTGGCCTCCCAAAGTGCTAGGATTACAGGCATAAGCCACCGTGCCCAGCCCCAATATAGAACATTCTAACTGCTGTCTGAATTAGGGGGAGGGCCATAAGCTAAAAAAAAGATACTAAGTGCAGAATTAGCATTGATAATATAATGATAAACCAACCCCCTAGAGATAAATGTTTAGGTAGTCAGATAAAATTAATTAAACCTATGCTAATGTATTTATACATATGATACTGAACAGTATAGTGACGTTTCATTTATTTCCATACTGGATACTGACTGATATAGAATATATGTTTCTAGATTTGAAACTTTTTCTTGTAGTAACCATTGGAAAAAACTGAAAACATCAGCCTCACAACAGAATGAAGCTCTGTGTAATCAAATTCTGAAAGCCTAAAGAAATGTGATCTGCCTTTATCCAATAATAAATTTTGAAGTGCCTCTGAGAATTAATGCCTCTTGGATGATGCTCCCTAAAAACCGCTTCTCTGACCTGAAGAATTAGATGTTGGAGAGCAGAGATTCTGGATTGCAGTACATGATGAAAGTCTGGAAAGTTTGGCTTTTATTTTGGTCATTGAAGTTAAGGCACATGCTTTGGAAACCAGATGAGTGGCTGTCATTTTTGGCAAATGATTATGAAACTGAAGATACTTTAGAGACGACCAGCCCATATCCCAACAAAGGTATTCATAGGCAGCCTTGTCATTTTTCTCCAAGAAACAATTTTAGATATTTGGCAGCACATGATCAAGTGCTTAATTTAGTACCCAGAATCTCACAACATACATAGTATTAGTAATTGAGAAAAATTTAATCCGGGTATTGTCAGGAGTTGGCCATGGGGATGGAACAGTTTTCGCAATCCTTTCTTATAACATCCTGTACTTGCTGGTATGACTCTTGGTATAGCCTCCTGATAATAATGTGTTCACTGCATTCAGCCTTAAATGGAATCATCTTATATAGGCCAATTTAAGTAATATTTTCCAAAGATAAAGGCAATAATTATGTGTAGAATGGTTACACTAGAGAAATAACTAATAGTAAATAGATTGATAGATATATGGGATGGATGGATAGATGGATATATGGGTCTAAATATCACCTTCAGAAAATAATTTGATAGGCACTAATACTAGTGGGTTTTTTTTTGTGGCTGCTTCATGGTCATAGTAATAAAACCATATGATGTGCATTGCAAGAATTCCTGCATATTAATTAAATCTAAAATGACTTGACATCATAATGTCACACATGAAAAAATATATTATGGGAAGGGGAAAGTAGTGATCTACCAGGATGTCTTTGCTTTGATTCCTGTGGCATTAATAATCAGATTTTATTGTGCTCATTCAACCTGACCCAGCTTGTTTCTTTTCATTTTCTAACTAGATACAGGAAAATCTTCTACAGGTTAATTGCATGTTACATAAAAGAGAGTTTTCTATGTCCCATTTTCTCTGAGTTGTCTGTTACATACACATTTATTTTTAGAAGGCATTTATTATTTTACAACTATTATAAAGCTTATATTAATCTTTACATAATAAAAATGCAAACAAAGCCCACTCTGCCATTCATTCTCAGCATTAAAAATAATCCTGACTTTGAAAAATGAGCCTCAAAATCAAAGAGCTATTTCCAGAAGAATTAAATGAGTAAGACTGTATCTGTTTGTTGCTGCCACAAATAAAGAGAATATACATATACATGCCCTACTATGTGCCATATACATGTCTCTCAAAAATTTCATACCAATTCAATTTTCACAATAACCTGTAGGCTTGTTTTACTAGCATAGATGAGCAAACTGTGTAAGAGACCAAGGTCATGAAGCATTTTCTCTGTATTTTCTTCTGTTAGTTTCATAGTTTAGGACCTTACTTTTAAGTCTTTAATCCATTTTGAGTTGATTTTTGTGTATGGTGAGAGACAGGTTCTTGTTTCATTTATCTGTATGTGGATATCCAGTTTTCCAAGCACCATGTATTGAAGAGAGTGTCTCTTCCCCAACTGGTAAGCTTTCATATATCCCTAGTTTACATCTTTCCATAATGTCTCTTCTCTGAAGATATCTCCTATTATTTTATTCTTGCAAAATAATCTCTGTAATATCACAATCTATTTTTCAATAAGCCAGTTTTCAGAAATGCTCAAAATTTGAGACTATCAATTATTTCTGTTTATAGTAATTCTTCAGTTGGTTGAACAGTAGTTAGGAACCTTCTTGCTGTTGATTCATCTTCTAATACCCACACAGATGTAGGTACATGAAAATAGAACAATGCAAGAACACCTCACATTACATCACAACTGATAATTTCATGGAAAAAAAATAAACGATTTCCTTAGCTTTGGAAAAGATGAACTAGTTAATGAGGTACTGGATAATTTTATATAAATTTTTAAATTGTGCACTGTTCTGTAGAATCAAAGAGACCTGCATTTGCATCCTGAATTTTTCTTTTCTAGATGTATTAAATTGCACAATTCCTATTAACATCAATGAAATTCATATGGTAAAATTAACACTTACCTCGGTGGAAACATGACCTCAACTGTCATTGGGCATGTTACTTTTCATGGTGTGTGCTTTTCTCCTTTAATTTCAGGCAATTTAATTTTCTGCCCACTTCACAAAGAAATGTCAGGCTGAAAGACTAGAGCATTGATGTTGAACATCTTTCTTCACACATTGTACTTACAGTAAAATTGATTTTGTTATCCTTGATATCACTAAATAAAGGCAAGAGATGCAATATTCTTTCATATAAACTCACCTTTGAAAATAGGAATTTGAGGACAAATGACAGTCATATTCATAAAACATCTTAGTAGAAATGTGAAATTTTAAAAGTAGATTTTAAGAAAAGTAACAAATAAGTAAATTATAATAAAAGTAAACAAATAAGAAAAGCCACTATTGAAAAACAGTAATATTTTTGTGTTCCTCTAAAATTTCAGGATGGACTACATAGAAATTCAAAAGTGATGAATACATGGATTCTGTGTTTCTATTAATTTTCATAAGTCAAATAGAGAATAATGGTTAGGAGGACAGTCTCTGAATCTAGACTGTTCACAGATTGGGTCTACCAGTTACCACCTCTGTCATCTTAAGCGAGTTACATCATGTTGCTGGACCTGTTTCCTTATTGAGTAATTGTAAATACTGGAATTAGTCCTTCATAAGATTGTTATGAAACTGAAATAAATTAATTTAAAACACTTTTAAGACTGCTTAGCACATAGTGAATGGAAAATAAATGTTCATTATGTATATTATCTTATTTTAAACATGATAGAGATTTTATTGGAAGAAATGAAAGATAAACCAACAGTTATCACACTAGTTTCATTGTTATGCTCTTTCAAAATATATCTGGCATGATTATTATTTTTATTATATATGAAGGAAAAGGAAATCAACATAACATGTATGTTATATAATTATTTTTGAGGACTTGATTTGTAAATCTCAGTAAATAACCAAGAATGGAACCTATTACTTTATCTGTATGAAATGTTTTATCTACTTACCGCTCTCTTAACCCAAGACAGCTATTCAATCAAGCTGCTTGAGGACCATTTATTATGAAATTTTGCATGCTTATCACCTAATACTACTGGCTTGGCACTAGTAGGCACTCAGTAAATATTTGTTTAATCCATTAACTTTTATCAAAACAAATATTCCAATTTATTCATATATCACTCCATCTAGCCAGTGCACCCAAGCATCCTTAACCATGTCCTGGAGTCTTTTCTCTTTTGTCTTTTTTATCTGAGGAGCAGTCTGAGCTTCCCTACCTCCTGATTTGTTTGCAGTGCTGCTAGTCCACCCTAATCTCTGCCTGCTCAAGCTTCTCTCAATGCAATTCAGAGCAATAGAGTTTAGCACTACAGTGACTTAGATGTATGTTGAATTTGATCTTTAAATAAATCATATGCATCTTAAGGGCACAGATGAATTTGATGATTCTTTTGTGACATCTTGCAGTTGATCCTTAACAAATAATTATTAGTTGATAACAATCAACAACCAATCCAGTGTTTATTCTTACCTGCCGTGTTAATCTCTCCATGTGAATCTACTTGAATTATTCTCTTTTTGTTTCAGTGTTGGAGTGTAATTGTTCCAGCATAAAAGAAAGGAAGATTTCCCATATTATACCATATTATAAACACACACACACACACACACACACACATACACTTATACACTCATACATACAAACATATACGTACACATATATATTTTCATGGGAAGTTATGGCAGGATTTTAACTACTGATTCAGGAACACTAAATGAGTGCATATTTCCCGTATACTCATAGATGAACTGGAGATTAATTCAGGTTACACTGTACTCAAGTTTCTCTTGTTATAGGGGAAGGCGGATGGCAGAGCAAATACTTTGGAGTTCACTATGGGTCTAACCTAGCTAATAATTAGTTGTAAAAATCATTAAGATGGAATCGACATAATTTCACTTGCCATTCTAACATGGCATTTTGCATTTCTAAAAACTTGATTTAGCTGGACCGGAGTTTCTAAAGAATTACTTAAAGAGATTCAAACTTCCGTTCAGAGTTATGAAACAGTGCAGTGTTTTACTTTATGAATTATAACCAAATATTTTATAATAAAGATAGCTGACATGAATTGAAGGAGAAACTGTTTTATCCCCATTTTATATGTGAGGAAATTAAAAGCCCAAGAAGTTAAATAATTACTCAAGAAATGGATAAGCCAGTACTCAAACTTAGGAAGTTGGCCCCAAAGCCCACACTTATACAATACTGACACTACTGACAGATATCACTAGTTACCTAAACAAGAATCCATGCCACCCAGTTCCTTTGTGAGATCCCATCTGTGTGACATTCACATTCTTAGTCTCTCTAAAGGCAAGAATGGATATATAACTTAGTTCTGGCCAATGGAATTAGAAGAAATGCCTTCTAGGTCTTTCATTTTGTACCCTGGTGAAAGAAAAAAAAAAGAGAAAAAGAAAGACTTGTTAAAAGAAGCTCAGTTTTCCCCCTAATTTTAGACATTGATGTGTGAAGATGTAATACTTGGAGCTTCTGTAGCCATATTGTAACTGAAAAGAAGGTCAAGAAAATTATGGAAGAAGTGACTCAGAGGCCATACATTTTTAAGCATCTGAACCAACCCTGTACCTCTTTTCTTATGAAAGTCCTGTCTGTGAGAATAATCAACTTTATTGCTTATTGCTATTTTTTTATATTCTTACCTGCAGCTCAAAACCGCCTAACAGATGAAAATATGAATTTCTAATTTCTAAGACATTTTACATTTTCAGTCTATAAATATAACATTTTATTTATTCTTATAAACAAAATTAGTATTCCCAAATGAATATTTCTAAGCATCTTAAATTCTTTTGGGTTTTCAAATGGATATGATTATATTTTTAAGACTGATTTTTTTTTATTATTTGTTTTTCTATATATACTTTATTATCTTGGCCAGACATGGAATAAACACAACAATTTTAGTTTTTGAAGTTCAGGTTTTACTAAATATTTTTGAGATTAGATAACCACCTTGATTCATGAATTATTAGTTTGAAAAAATGATTTATATTGCATTGAGAAACTGGACCAAAAAAACCTTGATTTTTAAAAAATTATTATTGTAGTTTAAGTTCTAGGGTACATGTGCACAACGTGCAGGTTTGTTACATATGTATACATGTGTCATGTTGGTGTGCTGCACCCATTAACTCGTCATTTACATTAGGTATATCTCCTAATGCTATCCCTCCCCCCTCACCCCACCCCACAACAGGCCCCGGTGTGTGATGTTCCCCACCCTGTGTCCAAGTGTTCTCATTGTTCAATTCCCATCCATTAATGAGAACATGCAGTGTTTGGTTTTCTGTCCTTGTGATAACTTGCTCAGAATGATGGTTTCCAGCTTCATCCATGTCCCTACAAAGGACATGAACTCATCCTTTTTTATGGCTGCATAGTATCCCATGGTGTATATGTGCCACATTTTCTTAATCCAGTCTATCATTGATGGACATTTGGGTTGGTTCCAAGTATTTACTATTGTGAATAGTGCCGCAATAAACATACGTGTGCATGTGTCTTTATAGTAGCATGATTTATAATCCTTTGGGTATATGCCCAGTAAAGGGATGTCTAACTAATTTTATGAGGCCAGCATCATCCTGATACCAAAGTCTGGCAGAGACACAACAAAAAAAAGAGAATTTTAGACTAATATCCCTGATGAACATTGATGCAAAAACCCTCAATAAAATACTGGCAAACCGAATCCAGCAGCACATCAAAAAGCTTATCCACCACGATCAATTTGGCTTCATCCCTGGGTTGCAAGGCTGGTTCAACATACTCAAATCAATAAATGTAATCCATCATATAAACAGAACCGAAGACAAAAACCTTGATTTTTTAAATGTGGATCTATTTGACTTTTTATTTCATATAAGAATCACTGTTAGGAATATGAAAGTATATTTCAGCTTAAATGTAGTGACATTCTGCTACCCTATATTTAAATTGAACCTAAATTAAACTTGTATTAATCAGTATCTGTCACATGAACTCTACCAGCTCCCTTTCACCTAAACAAACAGTCACACACAATGAAACAGAAATCTTTTCTCAGCCGGGCGCGGTGGCTCATGCCTGTAATCCCAGCACTTTGGGAGGCCGACGTGGGCGGATCAGAAGGCCAGGAGATCGAGACCATCCTAGCTAACACAGTGAAACCCCATCTCTACTAAAAATACAAAAAATTAGCCAGGCATGGTGGCAGGTGCCTGTAGTCCTAGCTACTTGGGAGGCTGAGGCGGGAGAATGGCGTGAACCCAGGAGGCGGAGCTTGCAGTGAGCCGAGATCACGCCACTGCACTCCAGCCTGGGCCACAGAGCCAGACTCCGTCTCAAAAAAAAAAAAAAAAAAAAAAATTTTCTCCTCTTTAAAGATTTCATCTTCAGATAACCCCATACTTACCCACATTACCCTACTGGCCTTTCTCTGACCGGATTGACGATAAGAATTAAAATCATTTAAGGAGATTTTAGATCTGTGTAAGACAGAGTAATCTGTTCCTAGTTTGTCTGAATTTGTGTTTGTTTTCATAAAACATTGGTTTATTAAGAGATAAACATTTTAAATATTTGAAAATACATCTTCATTTAAAGCTAAGAGTTTAATTTCATTGTGGTAAACTGGGATGTGAAGACTTACATTTATTAACATTAATAGAAGCAAAGGCATAATTTCTAAGCCATTAAGATAAGATAATCATTCCTTCCAGAGAATTTCAACTGAAGATCAGAAAGTCCTTAGTTAAGCCTGCCACTCACTCTATAATTTACTTACAGTGCCTGACTACCTATGACATCAAAGTACATAATGCTACAGCCCATTTCAAATATGAATCTTTAATGACAAAGTGACAGTTGCAGCTGTAAATAAAAGCATTATTTTCTGTAAATAAAAGCATTGAGCAAAACTCAGAGGTTTAGATATATCACTGCGATCACTCTTTATAATATGAAATATTGAAGAGAACAAATTGATAAGAATGCCAAAGGCAAGACATCATATGGTGTCTTCTGAAGATTCTATTAAAGACACACTTAAATACATGTATTTGACTCCAGTGAAGAAAGCATTTAACTCTAGTGAAGATCCCATTTGGGAGTTGAAGTAGCACTCATTCTCTACCTAAGTACATAATAGGGGTTCAATAAAAATTTACTGGTTTGCACTGGGCACAGTGGCTCATGCCTGTAATCCCAGCACTTTTTGAGGCCGAGGCGGGTGGATCATGAGGTCAAGAGATCGAGACCATCCTGGCCAACATGGTAAAACCCCATCTTTACTAAAAATACAAAAATTAGCTGGGCATGGTGACATATGCCTATAGTCCCAGATACTCAGGAGGCTGAGGCAGGAGAATCGATTTAACCTGGGAGGTGAGGTTGTAGTGAGCCGAGATCGCGTCACTGCACTCTAGCCTGGTGACAGAGTGAGACTCCATCTAATAAAAGAAAAAAAATTACTGGTTTGAACTACATGGGGTGATGGAGTGGAAAAGGAGAGGGGATGGGTTGGGAAAGGTGTAGCCTCAGGAAAACTAGCAGAGAAGGAGGACTAAGACCTCACAGACAATGGAGAAACGTCCTTCATGAATTTATGTGGGAAAGACACTAAACAACTATGTATGTACACCAACGGAAACCCTGTATTCAGCTGCAGCATGCATTCTAAAGTCCGTGCCACATGATCTGACTTAGAATCATTAAAAGAAGACAAAGGAAATACAATTTGGCCAGCATAACTGTGGAAACATTTAAAGGAGTAGGCTTTAGATCTTGTTTGGAACAGAGCTAATTTCCTTTTTCTGATATTTCCATAAAGAAATGACCTACTGATCTACTGCCCAAGAGAGAACAATATTAAAGGGAATTAATATTGTTGCTGACACCTCTCCTAATCAGCCTTCCCTTAAATGCAGGTGGAGCGATTACTTATTGATGATATTAAGGAGCCTGACGTCCAATGGCCATGCCACAAGAATCAGTGGAATTTCTTTGGGCCAAAAATAGAAAACAGTCCTCTAATTCCTGGACTCATTCTCACTCTCCTTCCTTCTCTTCTCCTATCCCTCTCTTTTTCCTTCTGTCTATTGATTCTTCCTCAAGCAAAGCATCACCTACCCTCTTACCCACAGTGGTCCATTTGGGATTTGAAGTAGGATCCCTGAGTTTTCCACTGCTGCATGTAACAATTACAAAGCCATACTTTATCTAGATTGTTATATGGCCCCTGAGTCTGCCTGCAATTTGGTTAGAATCTATAGGAGGAAAAAGGTCAACAGCTTGACTTACCCTAATGTCCAGTAAATCACCAAATCCTAGGAAGCACGAGTTATTAAGAAAAATATATATATTAAGAATAACTCTGTTGACAGAGTAGGGCTTTTGAATGACAGGCATTTTTGTTATATAATTCTTTGCAGAAGAAGTGAGAAATCAATAAGGCCATGTAGCTTATTTAGATGTTTCTTATAAACAATTGAAACAATACAAATAATAATAAACACTATTGATTGAATATATACCATAAGACAGGCACTGTACTAGGCCCTATGCATTTATTACATCAATTTTTCCAAACGCTTTCAAGCTATAGATTGACAAACTCTAATTCCTAAGTAATGACTATGGTTTTGCGCAGACGTAAAGGCAAATGAGTGACATAACGTTTATAAATAAAAAACACATGGCTCACATGATCTTACCTCCCCTCCATGCCTATTTCAAGCTTTCCTCATCAATTGCAGCACAATCACTACCAATCAGTTGGCACTGACCAAGAGAGATGAAATTTATTCACCATCCTGGTGCTGTTGTAACTCGTGTGGTCTCAACTCTTGATGTGCTATGCTCCAATGTCACTGAAAATTCCAGAAATCTCACCAGCTTAGAAGAATTTTCAAACAGCAGGTCACAGGCTAAGCCAATAGGTACTGATTAATCAAGAGTCAACTTTAGCACTCTTCCTGTTTTGTGAACTATTTAGGTAGTCTATAAGGCTGATTATTCAAACTACAACAGAAATCAATAACACATTTTTAATGAAAAAATATTTTTAAATTTGATCACTTTCTTCCTATTTAATCTTATTTTACGGACTATGAGAGACAAGAAATATGAGTATATAGAACATATAAGAATATAATGGAAACATAATTGAACTGCATAAAGTTTTAAAATTGAAGAGCTATCAAGCGTAGTGACTTAGAGCATAGGCTTTGGTATCAAGTAGCTCTGGATTCGTGTTCTGGTTCTTTCTTTCTGCATCCTTGTGCAAGTTACTTAATCTCTGTATTCCTTAACATCTTCATCAGTTAAATAATCAATGACAGCCATTGCATACACTTGGTGGAAAGATTGAGTGAAATAAGGTATTTAAAAGGCACTTACACTCGGAGCCAAGATAGCCAACTAGACACAGCCATTTGGAACATGTGATGCTGAGGGACTGGAACATCAGGTAGACTGGCAGATTCCAAGCAGATCTTCAGAGGGAAGGCACTGGGAGTGGACAGAGGGAGGATACAGACACTGGGCCAAAGGGGAGGGAAGCTGGGAAACCTGCACAGGGCTACTGAGCACCAGGACCTGTTCCTGGTCTCCAGCGACTCCTGGGGAAGAAGTGAGTTTAATAGATAAGGAGTGGCTTGCTCTCACAATGAACTTCTGGAATCTGGGCAGCAGGAAGCCCTGACGCCCCCATGGACTCTTGAATTGGTGATGAGAGATGCTTAGAGCAGTGCTGAGAGCGGGCTCCAGCTAGTGAAGAGCACAGAGGGTTTGGTGTGTCAACGTTAGCAGTGAAGCATGGCCAATGATACCCATCGTCCAAGGCTCACCATGTTCTCTAGGAGACTTTAGCCATGGGGTAACTGTTGGAACTAGGTAGAGCAGGACAGTCGTGCACCTGAGATGGAGCCAGTGCCATCTGAGCCCCCTCTGTCTGCTGGCCTCTCCTGGGGCCCCAACCTGGCCACTCCTGCTAGACAGCATGGCCTCAGATGCCCAAACGGAGTGCTCCTCAAGAGTCCTCATCGTAGCTCCTTTGCCAGTGACTATGCCTGACCAATGGAGAGCTCCAGTAGACCAGCCGTTGCCAGTGTGCACCAGCCCACCTGATCATCTCTCTATTGCAGCCTGCACCATGCCACTTTGCCCGCACACACTCATCCAAAGCCACTCCCCAACTGCTTTGCTGGTGCATGTGTTTGGACAGACCTCGCCTCTTCTCCCCCACCAGTGAGAGCATGTACCATGTCATACCACCACTGCCAGAATGAGTGCAACCCACTGCCCTCCCCCAACTGATTTGTGAGCACTCAGCCATAACACCACTGTTGGCATGAGCACACATATGGACTCCAGAAACCCTGTCCCCTCTCCTCACTCCAGTGTTTCTGCCACCACAGTGAACCAGCTCATGACACTGGTGGGCCCATCCTCCCTGTACCACCAACGTAAGTGAGAACATGTGCAGGAATGCTGGTGACCCCACCCAATCCTGCACTACCACTGCCACCATTGTGAGTGTGCATACAATCCACCGTAAAACGATCCGTAGCAAATTCAAAAAACCAAATTCATACCAAACACATGCTCAGACTACAGTGCAACAAAAATAGAAATAAATACTAAGAAAATCACTCAAAACCATACAATTACATTGAAATCAACCTGCTTCTTAATGACTTTGTAGTAAAAAATGAAATAAGGGTAGAAATCAAGAAACTAATGAGAATGAATATATTACATACTAGAATTTCTCGGACACAGCTAAAGCAATGTAAAGAGGGAAGTTTATACTTCTAAACACTGATATCAAAAAGTTAAAAAGATTCTGGGTGCAGTGGCTCACACCTGTAATCCCAGCACTTTGGAAGGCCGCTTCAACAAAGTTTCAGGATACAAAATTAGTGTACAAAAATCAGTAGCATTTCTATAAAGCAACAACATCGAAACTGAAAGCCAAATCAAGAATGCAATTCCATTTGCAGTAGCCACAAAAGGAATAAAATTCCTAGGAATACAGTTAACCAAGGAGATAAAGGATCTCTAAAGCAAGAATAATAAAACACTGCTGAAAGCAATCAGAGCCATCAAAAACAAATGAGAAAATATTCGATGCTCATGGATAGGAAGAATCAGTATTGCTAAAATGGCCATACTGCCCTAAGAAATTTATAGATTCAATACATTTTTTTATCAAACTGTCAATTATATTCTTCACAGAATTTAGAAAAAAACTATTTTAAAATGTATATGGAACCGAAAAAGAACCTGAATACCAAGTTAATCCTAAGAGAAAAGAACAAAGCTGGAGGCATCAAGTTACCTGACTTTAAACTATAATTACAAGGCTACAGTAACCAAAACAGCATGACACTGGTACAAAAACAGACACATAGATTAATGGAACAGAATAGAGAGCTTACACACTACTGGTGAGAATGTAAATTAGTTCAGCTATAGTGGAAGGCAGTGTGGCAGTTTCTCAGGGAAGTTAAAAGAGAATAATCATACAACCCAACAATCTCATTATTGGGTATATACCCAAAGGAATTTAAATTGTTCTACCATAAAGACACCTGCACACGTATCTTCATCACAATGCTATTCATAATAGTGAAGACATGGAATCAACCTAAATTCTCATCAATGGTATACTGGATGAAGAAAATGTGATACATACACATCATGAAATACTACACAGCCATAAAAAATGAATGAGGTCATGTTTTTTGCAGCAACATGGATGGAGTTGGAGGTCATTATCCTTAGCAAACTAATATAGGAACAGAAGACCAAATACTTCATGTTCTCACTTAATAGTAGGAGCTAAAGACTGAATACATATGGATACATATGTACTTCAGGGTTAAGGGTGGGAGGAAGGAGAGGATGGAAAAACTACCTATTAAGTACTATGCTTATTACCTGGTTGATGCAATAATCTGTACACAAAACTCCTGTGACATGCGGTTTACCTATATAATAAACGTACACATGCACCCTTAAACCTAAAACAAAAGTTAAAAAAAATAAAAGCACTTAGCATGGGGTCTGTACACTTATGGGCAATTATTATTATCTATTATTGTTGATTATTACAGAAAAACAGAAGTTGCAGAGTGCAAAGCCTTCAAACCATGAACCTTATAAAGAAGGTCAACAGGCTCCTCAATGTTTTCCTTTTCAACTTGGCTTTTATCTGACTCACATGCATGAGTTTGACTATAAAATTTCATTTGAATCAAGAATAATATGATACTTTGTATTTTAAGATGATTGGTCTAATGAAAGTCTATTTCTCTAGAAGTAATGACTAGGTGGGTGACATTGGGCAATTTACCTAACTTCTCTAAAATGAACCCATTTCTGTGAAGTATTGGCATCAGTTTGGATAATATTGAATAATCTGTATGGCTGTCAAGGTATGTTCTTTAGTTGATATTATTTGGCATTGATTTGGCACCTTAAACTTCAATTCATTTGTACTTATATTTGAGTTTTACAATATTAATATCTTCATATCAATATAGCACCTAGAGAAATTCAACTATTTATTTCTGTTTTCTTGGCTAATTTTCTACCTGATAACATCACAATAATAATGCAATTTCATTACTATACTGATTATTATACTAGCTACAAATTTGAAATCATATGCATGATAATAACATGTATAAAGCAGCACAGTAAAAATATACTTAATCTGCTATTTCACCTTTTAGACTGTGTTGCTTTTACAGCTGGCATTGAGTGTCTGTGGCTTTTCCAGGCACAGGGTACAAGCTGTCACTGGATCTACCATTCTAGGGTCTGTAGGACTGTGGCCCTCTTCTCACAGCTCCACTAGGCAATGCCCCAGTGAGGACTCTGTGTGGGGGCTCCAACCTCACATTTCCCTTCCACACTGCCTTAGCAGAGGTTCTACATGAGGGCTCCACTCCTGCAGCAAACTTCTGCCTGGACATCCAGGTATTTCCATACATCCTCTGAAATCTAGGTGGAGGTTCCACAACCTCAATTCTTGACCCAGGTGCACCTGTAGGGCCAACACCATGTGGAAACTTCCAGAACTTGGGGTTTGCACCCTCTGGAGCAATGGCCTGAGGTATACATTGGTCCCTTTTACTCATGGCTGGAGCAGCTGGGACCAGGGCATTAAGTCACAAGGCTGCACACATTAGGGGATCCCTGGGCCTGGCCCAGGAAACCTTTTTTTCCTCCTAGGCCTCTGGGTCTGTGAAGGGAGTGACTGCTGTGAATATCTCTGACATACCCTGGAGACATTTTCTCCATTGTCTTGGTGATTAACATCAGCTCCTCATTACTTATGTAAATTTCTGCAGCAAGCTTGAATTTCTTCCCAGAAAATGGGTTTTTCTTTTCCACTGCATCATCAGGCTGCACATTTTTTCAAACTTTCATGCTCTGCTTCCTCTTGAGTTCTTTGCCACTTAGAAATTCCTTCTGCCAGATACCCTAAATCATCTCTCTCAAGTTCAAATTTCCACATATCTCTAGGGCAGGTGCAAAATGCTGCCAGTCTCTTTGCTAAAGCACAGCAAGAGTGACATTTACCCCAGTTCTCAATAATTTTTTCATCTTCATCTGAGATCACCTCAGCCTGGATTTTATTGTCCATGTCACAATCAGCATTTTAGTCGAAACTATTCAACAAGTCTCTAGGAAGTTCCAAATTTTCCTACATCTTCCTGTCTTCTGAGCCCTCTAAGTCTCTAGGAAGTTCCAAACTTTCCCACATTTTCTTACCTTTTTCTGAGCCCTCCAAACTGTTCCAACCTCTGCCTGTTATCCAGATCCAAAGTTGCTTCCACATTTTCAGGTATCTTTACAGCAGTGCCCCAATCTCTGTGGTATCAGTTTACTGTGTTAGTTGGTTCTCACACTGCTAACAAAGGCATGACCAAGACTGGGTAATTTATAATGGAAAGAGGTTTAATTAACTCAGAGTTTCGAAGGGTTGTGGTGGCCTCTGGAAACTTACAATCATGGAAGAAGGGGAAGCAAACACTTCCTTATTGATATGGTGGCAGCAAGGAGAAGTTCAGAGCCAGGAAACCATCAGATCTCATGAGAACCAACTCACTATCACAAGAACTTAAAACAATTGAGATGTTTGGTAAACCAAGCATGTCCCTAAGCTGCCAAGAAATGTACCCCCAAATATGCAGCAGAACTAATATCATAAAGAATGTGTATCTAACTCAAGAGACAGAAGGAAATATTAAGTGTCTGCGCATCTTATATACTAACTCTTTATACTATGTTTTTTGTGTAGATCCTTGCAGGGAGACTTCCAGGTCACAGGTTTGGGTCTAAGACACAGGAAGGCTGAAGAAGCAAGTATTTAACATTTTTACCTTTACAAAGACAGTTTTTGATACCAACCAAGACTCAATAGATGAGAAAGTTGTCATAACTAGAAATAAATTCAGATTCTAAATGGTCAGAATAAAAATGCCCACCATAACCACATACAGTGTGTCAAGTCTTGTACCTACCCACAGAAAATGGAAATGAGCAGTTCATATTCCTTGATTTCCCAAGTAACTGTCTAGATAGAGTGATCCTCAAATACAAAACTTGAATCTTATGTGATAGGAGCTATGAAAATATAAAAAGAGAATCCAAGGCTGAGAGGGTGAAAATATATGCCAGAATTATTTGAGAATCATCCAGTTATTAACTTTAAATCAATAAACTGAATGGGCAGTCATCCTGCATAGAAAATCCTTAATGTCATTCTTTAATGTTTTCTTTCTCTCATATATCATATCTAATCCCCCAGGAAATCCTCTTGACTCTTCCTTCAGACTATATCCAGAAAATAATTATTATTATTATATTATTAGCATTATTATTATTATGGAAATACAGTAGGAGAACAGGTAGGAAGTAATAATTATTAGATTATTAAATCATATATAATTTCTAGGAAACATTATTTCCTAGTAATATCAGTATCTAATATATTATTATTTTTTTTATTACTTCCTACCTGGTCTCCTACTGTCTTTCCATAAGAGTTTACTCAAAATGAAACATTTAAAGTTGAAATGCATATACCTCAGAACCTTCCAATGGCCTGCAAACTCTCCCAGAAAACAAGCCCAAGTACTTAATATGGCCTGTCAGGCCCTACAAAATCTGGCCTCAGTTCCCTCCACCATTACTACTTCCCCCCTCATTCCCTGAACTCCAGCCAGTTACTCCCTTGCCGTTCTTCCGACATAGGATCTGTGCTCCTGCCTTACGGTGCTTGTTCTTAGCTCTTATTGTGTTCTTATCTGTTCCCTCTGCCTGGAATGCTCTTCCCCCAATTATCTGCGTAGCATGTTCCCTCACCGCCTTTAGTCTTTACTGAATTACACTTTTTTAGTGAGCCCTTCCCTGGACACCCTATTTCAAATTTGAATGGCTGCCTCTGCCCACAACTTGACATTTGCCATCCCACTTATTTGCTTTAGATTTTTCCATAGCATTATCACTTTCTAGTCTTTTATATCATTTATTTATTTTGTGTACCCTTTGTATACCTCCTCCTTTAACATGTAAGATCAATGAAAGCAAGGATTTTTGTTAGTGCTGTGTCCACATTGCCTAAAATAGTAAGTTCCTGGCGTATGGTGAATACTCACAACTATCGTCAAATAAATGATTGAATAATAAGCGTCTACCAGTTATGTGAACAGACCCCAAATGAAGGATAAAAACACACAGAAATTCTCCTTTCAGCTTTACTTTTTATTTTTGTGCCTCAGAATTTATTTTCCTAGTAATTTCAGTATCTAATATTTGGATGTTGTATTTCTATCCTCATCCCTGTGAACTCACAGTCCAGGAATCCTTCTTCTTCTTCCCAAAGTAAATGCCAGTGTAAAGACACTTTTTGTCTGCCAAATATCAGAGAACATAGAAGAAGGAGAAAGCTGAGAGTGCATCTTGTACTTGTTTCTTTTTCAATGCCTTCTTCCTCTTACATTTTTTTTTCTACTAATGATTCTCATCTTCAAATTTAATGTAGGCAGAAAGATAAAAGCTCTAGGAGAAGGAAATGCTTTCCTTGCTCCAACTTGAAAAGAGAGAAATCCTTTTCCTAGCTATATTCTAGGGTACCAACTTCCTCCATAACTAAGCATGTTATTGTTATCTCGGGGTAGACTTAGTTGAGCTCCCCTTAGACAGTGTTATTAAATGTGTACTATAGACCAGACACTCTTTAGGAGTTTTCAAAGCTGGAATGTAATTTAATTCAAACAACAATATTACAGGTCTAAATTATTATCCCCACATTATAGTTTAGAAACTGAAGTTGGACAAAAATAGGAAGTGTGCCTAAGGTCATCTATCTAGAGACGGAGCTTATATCCAAACTCATGTCAGCCTGACTCCAAAAATGGCTCTTTTTCCACTTTCTTGCATCCTGATTGCAAGTATCTCTTCAAACATCAGGTCTTCTTTTTCATCATTTCAGTGTTATTCTCAGCCCCCAAAGGCATCCTTAGGTTACTAAAAACTTAAAGAGAATTTATTTCCCCACCAAGAACTTTTTTTTTTTTTTACATTTTAAAATTGGAATCTAGAATATAAACCACAGAAACAATTATCCATTTATTTCGAACCTGTGTAGGGAGGTAAGTTACAAAAAGAGATAAAAACAGCTTGTGAAGGTATCGGAGGCACTTGCATACTGATGCTCATTTTATTCTATTAGCTAAAGAGAAACTAGAGGCAGTCACACTAATTTGAGGTTCAGTCTGCCCCTGACCACTTTCTTTCTATCTAAACAAAAAGAAACGCATGGAAGACAAAGATCTAAGAGGCTTGGCACTCTTCTTTACAAATTCAACCAAGAAATGTAATTCTCTTTCTTATAGACCATTAGAATAAATTAATACCTTCCCAGATAGTTAAGGGAGACTTTTTTGTTGCATTGATATATTACTTGGAAAAAAGGAAAAATGTGCCCCTTGTTTCTACTTCATGCTTTATTGTTAAACCTCTGTCTGCCTTTTGTTCCACTGTCGCCCTGTACCCTGGATGTTCCTAGATGCCAAAATTCACATGAGACAATGTGCTGCCTATTGTTAAACATATGCCTGCCTCCTTGGTTGCGGCTGTGTTGTCATTAGTACCTTTGCCCCGAGCACCCTAGCTTAAAGAGGTTTCTGTTGCAGCTCCAGCTCCTACAATGATTTGTACCTATCAACAGGATCGCAGATAATTAGCATTGGTGGCTTGTCAGCTGCCACTGAGATCACTCTGATTCTCTGTGGAAAATATCCACAAGAGCAGACACTTTTTCACTAGGGTTTCTAGAGCAAATTATAATTACTTCTTTTTTCAAATAAGAGAAAACATTTCTTCCATCACTACTGTGTCTTCAAGCAGTGAAAAACAAATGGTATTTCAGATATTTTGCCCTCCATCCCCTAGCCACGTTTCATTTTGAAGACCCACAGATTCTTACACCAATGCCCTATTCGAGACTACATGGCTCTGTTTATGAGCTTCCTTTTCATTCATGTTATTTTTTTCACCATGTGTATGATTTTAGATATTTAGGGATGCTGCTAAATATTTGAGGTGCTGTTTGAAATTGACAGAGACTTTACTAACTGTCAGGGTTTTCTAAGAGGTTCAGGCTGCTTTTTCAAAGAAGACTAAAAATATGTATGTAGATTAATGGAAATTGTGTTATTTTTGCAATGTAGAATGCTATTTTCATTTTTTTTAAAAAAACAGATTTCTGTTCCCATTTAATTCTGCTTTTGTCACCTTTCTAAAATCATAATCTTCCCACTCCTGTACTTGTAGTTTTCCATTGCAGAGCTAACAAATCAGTGGGTATGCTTAGTAAATGCAAGAAATTTTAAAATATACTCAAGAAAGTTGGATTCTTACATTCATTCCTCTTTTAAAATAACCAACAAATTATTTTCATCAATATAAATGGAGATTAAGGCACTTAGATATAAGAAATGTCAAATATAAAATTATAAAATTAAATTCCTCTTACAATGCCACAGGATGTGTAAGAAGTGCTAACAGGTTTTTAGTATTATATCTCTCTTTAGTATTGTATTAGTATCTCATATTGTATCTCTCTACAAATGATTTCATTAGTGTTATTTCCTTAGCACACTTCAAAATGTATTGTCCCATAAAATCCTTCCCCAAAACTTGGATTCTTTTTTTTTTTTTTTTTTTTTTTGGTATGCAATAGTCTAAAGAGTTAAGGCCTTCAACATTTATTTAAAATTTGATACCTGAAGTTGAATCTTATAGGCAAGGTTATTAAACCTGAGAAAATTAATAAAAATTGAGTATCATCCTTTTTTAAAAGAAACATGTTCAACATAAATGCCTGCCACTCAACTCTCTTGTACAAATTCTAGATTCTGAGATTCATTCAACTTTGCCTTGAGAATAAATTTACAGGTAACAGTAAGCGTACTAAAGAGCACAGACATTGAAAACCCTAACTATGATGGGTTTCTGGCCAAGAGGAATATTACTATTTCTAATAATTCTCTTTTAACAGAATAATATTTATGAGTACCTAAACCTTTAAAATGATTTTTAAAATGTAATATTAAAGGAAATAGGATAGTATATAATCTCTGCCCTGAGCCCTTTCCCTTGGCTGAAATAATCATTTACCTTGTTACCTTATCCTATATTGTGATAATAATTTCTATTTTTCATATACCTTACAACTTCTTTCCATGAAAAGAAATAAAACAAGACTGTAACTACTATAAAGGCATAAGAGATGAAAAAATAAACTTTACAAATAAGAACCATAAGACAAAAATCATACCACTACAGTTGATTTTTATATTTTCAATGAAGTGTGCAAATATTGAATATAAAAAGCAAATAACAGAATACTAATCATGGTTGTACTCTGCTTTAATCCTGTTTTCCATATACCTGTTTATCCAAACTTACTTTTCTACCGTCTGTATGTCAAGCAAAGATAGGCCATGCTGCAGTAACAAATCACAGCGTCTCAAAGCATAGTATAACATAAGCTTATTCATTCTCTTTTGAAGTCCTATAGAGATTGGTGAAGGTAGCATCTAACTTTCTAGTTTGTTTTAGTATCCACTTTTTTAATGTATTCTTCCCCTACCCATACAGACTAAGATGATTAAACCATGACTTTTAAACCTTGGCAAGTATATTTCATCTTTCAAGACAAGAAGTATGTCCTTTTTTTTTCAATTTTGATGACATAGTATGGAAGAATGTAATAATTGAATCTCTCAAAGTAAATGCAACTGATACCCTCCTTCTTTAAAGTTATTTTAAGAACTTCAATTTTTCACATGTATAATCTCTAAAGTTAGATGCATAGGTATATAAGCAAGCATTAAATTTTTATTCATTAACTTTTGCAAACTACTTTGTATTGAAAAGTATTGCCAGTAATACATTGTGTTAAGTGTAATTTTTCTATACATTTGGGTCACTGATTCTTTCATGTTTTGATGTCACTTAGTCTAACATAAGTGGCATTTTTTTTAACTAAAGTGCCTAATTTGTATAGTAAAAACAAAATTATTCAGCTGTCAGTCTTTTCTCTTTACTCTTGGGTTGTAAATTATAGGTTGAAATTTACTAGCAGCCACAGTATTTGATTTGCAGAAAGAAGCAAAGGAGGCATCTTTGATCACCACATCTTTTACCATTTATATCTTGCTTTATCAAAATTGAAGGTGACATCGCAGATTATATTATTCCTAGAAAAGGACTGCAGGTTTGAATAGCCATAGGTCTGGCTTTCTACCATAGAAGGGAAATCTTTGAATACAGAAAACTATGCACGTTTATTATTGAAGGGTAAGAATTGAAAGGTAGATAGATGATAGATGATAGATAGATAGATAGATAGATAGACAGATGGACAGATGAATAGTAGAATACCCTGACTGACTACATTGGATAAATAAAATGTTTCTTAGTTTTGTTTTGTTTTTTTTTCTGGCAGTTGAGCCTTTTGCTTTCCGGAAGAGCATATACCAAGCCACCCCAAAGCACGTCACAGGATTGCCTGGTTTCCCCCTAGCTATCATTTAGACTATACTGCTATATCAAATTGTATTGTCAGGGTTTTTGCCTCTCGATGAGTCTGTTCTCGCAAGCTAGTTGGATATTTTGATTTGACTGGTCAAGGTAAAAAAAAAAACAAAAAACCCTACATTTCCAGAGAGCCAAGACAATAGGATGACTATTAATGTCACGTGATTTTAAAATTCTCATTTATTTATTTGTTCCTTAGACGTTATGTGAATAATACACAATATCTGTCTTTGGGGGCTTAAAAGCTAATGGTTGAAGAAGCAGAGATATGTAGAAGTCGTAATAGCTCTATGAATTTTAGGGGCACTTCATTTGCTGAGGTGAAGGAGATAGTTGGAGCAAGCTTAGTGTATTCATTTCTTTATTGATACCCAACAAATTAACATAAAATTAGC
Source organism: Pongo abelii (assembly GCF_028885655.2). Taxonomy (NCBI): domain Eukaryota; kingdom Metazoa; phylum Chordata; class Mammalia; order Primates; family Hominidae; genus Pongo; species Pongo abelii. The sequence continues at coordinate 117,729,242 of NC_071991.2, forward strand.
AGCTTAAAATAAACAATTAGTTATTATCACACAATCCTCTACATCAGAAGTCTGAGTGGATTTGACTGGGTTTTCTGTTCTGGGTCTCAGAAAGCTAACAAAAATTTTGGCTAAGTTCAGCTCATATCTAGAGGCTCAGGGGAAGAATGCACTTACATGCTCATTCAAGCTAATGACATAATTCAGTTATTTGTGGCTGTAGGTCTGAGGTCCTTGTTTCCTTGCTGCCTTGGGGCCAAGGGAGCACTTTCTGCTCCTGAAAGCCACCTGCCTTCTTTCTCATGTATTCCCGTCCATCTTCAAAGCCAGCAACAGCACTTGGAGCCCCCATGTTTCAAATATCCCTGACTTCTTCTGTCACCAGCCAGAGAAAACTCTCAACTTTTAAAGGGCCCATGTGATTAAATTGGATCCATCTAGATAATCTCCTTATTTTAAGGTCAACTGGCTGGCAACTGTAATTACAACAGTAAAACCCCATAACATAATCATCAGAGTAACACCAGCGGCGAAGGTCACGGAAGACGTTCCAAAATTTTGCACACCACACTTGGAGAAGTCTTTTTTACAGAGGTAGGTAGGATTGAACCCCAATAATTTGGAGGAAAGGACAGAGACAATGGGGCATGGAAATTTATGTCGTATTTTTAAGGAAGGTGGGAAAGTCCACTGTGCTTATCTCAAGACAATCAAGTGATACTTATCTTGGGTTCTTATGCAGTTTCCTAGATTTTCATTTCTATGTAGCGAAGAGCTAATAACATAAGGCAAAATGTGTAATTGATGTACCAAAGTCTGCTATAGGATCATAGAGAGTAAGCACAGAGAAAAAGGGCATCTGATTCAGCCCTCAGCAACGGTTGGAGGTATTAGGAAAGGTTTCCATGAAGAAACCTGAACTGAATTCCTATTAAAGAATAGGAATATTTGCCAAGTAAGTAGATGGAGAACAATAAATGGGCCATGAAAAAAAAAGAAACAAAGATCAAAGACATTAAAGATTTAGAGAAGAAGAAAGTGGCAAATACAAGAAGAGTTTCAGTGAAAACCTGATGTTTGATGAGATTAGTTTGCATGTGTTCAGTTTAAGGTGTTTGAAACAAAGAAGTGGAGCTGCCTAGCAGTCAGTTAGACCTGTCTGTCTGTCTGTCTGTCTGTCTGAAAACCTTCAGAAGTAGAGCTGGCTAAATATATTTAAAAATTAAGTTAAACTAAATGATGTGAGCATCACCTTGTATTGGTAGTATTTCAAGTCTTAAGTATGAAAGAATTACCCCAAAGGAAAACATAAGAATATAGGAGTGAGAATCAACTTGCTATAGTAAAAGAGTAATGGGAAGTAAAGAGAATAGAAATATGGGTGGAGACTACTGTTTCATTAAGCTTGACCTGGAGGGAAATGAGTAATACAATATTAGCTTTAAAAGGGTAGATCCACTAGAGAAGGATTTCTCAAAGCCAATGGCAACACTGTTGACATTTGGAGATAATTATTTGCTGTGTGGGGCTGTCCAACGCATTATAAGATGTTTAATAGCTGTCTCTGAGTCCTACTGTCTAGATGTCAGTAGCACCCCCTGCAACCCCCATGATGAGACAACCAGAGCGTCTCCAAACATTGCCCAAATGTGTTCTTGGAGAAAAACCACTCCTGGTTGAGAACCACTGCTCTATGATACTCATGTTAATTAGGCAATCAATAATACTGCAGTTAGAAGAGGATAAGACTGAATATTGTGAGTGATCCAATGGGGAAACAAAAGCATCTGTTGAAAATAGAAACGTTCAATGAAGGAGTAAAATAAACCTAGGAAAAGATAGAGAGTAATACTGTTCACAGGCTTTGAATAAAAACTAAAATAGGTTGGCAGCCAGTGATAGCATAGCCAGTGATTCTTTTATCATTGGAGATAAAGAAATGAAGCCAAGTATCTTTTTTTCGACCTGAGGACAATCAGCACAATACTTCCAGGTATGTCCTGGATCCCAGCCTTTCTTGCAAGCCTTTTTTGCCTTCTCGAGATCATTCCTTTAGCAATGCTTCCTTTACTCTCTCTCTCATTAACAAATTACCCCTCTCTACAGCTTATTTCTGTACCAAAATAACTCAAAATTCTGAGAAACACTGCTTGTGCCCCCAACATTAAAGGTATATGCTTTCGTTTCCTATTGCTGCTATAACAAAGTTTCCCAAACTTAGTGCTTAGAACACAAATTTCCTCTGTTACAATTCTGATATCCAGAAGTCTGAAATGAGTCTTGTGTGTCTAAAACCAAAGTACACAGGAGTCCTGCATTCCTTCTGGAGGTTCCAGGAGAGAATCCACTCTCTCGTCTTTTCTAACTTCTACCTATCACCACATTTCTTGGCTTGTGGCCCCTTATCCATCTCCAGAACACGTCATTTCAACCTCTGTGTCCATCGTTCCATCTCCATATGTCTTTGTCTTTTTTGCCTCCATCTTAGAAAGACATTCATGATTCCATTGGGCCGACCAGAATAATCCAAAAGATTCTTTCCACCTCAAAATCCTTAACTTTATCACATCTTCAAAGTCACTTTTGCCATTTAAGGTAATGTAGGTTCCAGGATTAGGATGTGAACATCTTTTGGGGAGCCATTACTAAGCCTAACACTGTATATTAAAAAGGAAAACTGTGACAATATGATGAGAATAATATAGGTCAGAGACATAGGTTAGAGGAAGAAGAGTTAGACTTAGATGACATTTCAACTGAAAATAAGCCAAACCTTGGTTGTGATATATGGAATAAAAGAGACTGTCCTTTCCATCAGTTTCTTGATTCTCAAGACTAAACTAGAACAGAATCAGTGTCCTTAAGAGAATTGTGCTGGGGTGGTTGGTATTCACTGCATTTTATTTTCATTTTTATCAATCTACTAGAAAATCTAGCTGCTTAATTTCTGGTGCGTTTGGAGGCCATCAGGTGTTCTTTAAATGCAGCCTCTCAGAAAATAAAGTTTCATCAAAACCATCTGGCAAGTCTACATTTACAAGGGAACAGAGTGGCAGACCCAACCTATTTGGGATACATATTTCATGCAATATGGTATCGAGTTAGGCACAAATGCTACTAATCTCTTGTTTGAAAATGGTCAATGGAGGTCGCTTTATTGCTGCACGTTCTATTATTAGCCATATAAAATTTGCAGTCTGTTTACTCCTTTTTGTCATCTGTGTTCAGTTTCATAATAAGCTATACACAACACACGTTCTACTAAGCACTGACACAGGAA